>NC_056730.1:648485127-648785127 GCF_019279795.1 Protopterus annectens | reverse complement strand
CAACCCTTTCGTCGGATTCATCTAAGTCCAAATACAAGCCCTTGGATCTGTTGGCTTCTTTGGATCCAAAGTCTCTGACAAGTAAAGATTTGTTGGATATGAAGACCTCGGATCAGATGCCTGTTCTGCCTAGGGCAAGGTGCTCTCCTTCGTTGGACCCAGTTCTAGCTAGAGTGCCTTCCCCATTTTTAGAAAGACCAAAGTTTCCATCAGCTCTTTCCACTCATTCATCCAGAAGTTTCACCGAAGAAGACTTCGAGATGCTATTGAGAAAGTTCCTCTCGGTGCAGAGCCAGCCTGCCCCTTCCTCGGCTCCTACTCCACTGGATCGGGAAGTCCATGCATCCACTACTTCTCCTCTACCAGTTCCTCCTTTGACTCCTGTCCAGGTTTCAGAGCTCTTGGATCCAATCTTCCAGCACTGCCTCTTTCAGATTGGAGGATTCTGACATCCCCGGATCTGAGACTTGCTCTGAGCCCTTCAATTCATTCAAATCCAGAGAGCTCTCAGAGCCAATTATCCCATTGGGTCCAAGGTGTTGCAGTCGACTGGGAGGTTTTTGGAGTCATGTCTGCATCTCAGAGCCTCGATGATGGTCAGCTCGGGTCCAACTTCCGCCTCCAGGTAGCAGTCCTAGGGATCAGAGGCTTGCTCTCTCTGATCCGTATCCTTGTCCTTCTCTGGGATGGTCTGCCTTCAGGGTTTCGGAGAGGGTTCTTTCTGCACCTCAGACTGAGGTGATGCCTCCCCTCTCTGATCCTGTGTCTTCTTCTGGTCGACCTCTGTACCTAGAGTCACACCTACCTTCTTTATAAGGAAACCCGATACCAAAACCCCAGGCTTTCCAACAGGGTATTCCTTACTCTTCTGATACCTCTCTGGAGTACCCAACCAAAGAGGTTCCTAAGAAAAGGACATGCAAGAGGAAGCATATAGATTCCCCTGCATGAGTCATTGAGTGTGTAGATTTTGATGAGGGCAAAGGGTCTCCACGGTCCCCTACTGAGGAAGTCTCATTTGTAGATGTCCTTGAAATCCTGAAACCGAGAGGAAGCTGGAAGCCGAGTAACCCTTTGTCGGAGGAATCTGTACTACTGGAAGCTTCCCATCTACTACCTGGGTGGTCCCGCCTTCTGATGATTTTCTGGAGTTGGTCTAACAACAGGCATGGAAGGAACCTGACTTCACTTAGCCCATTCCCAAGAAGCCGGATAAAATTATGACCCCTTTGTAGTCTAAATAGTTTTGGTCGAAAGGTCCTCCTATTGATGTCATGGTCATGGCAGCTCCCACTAGAAAGGAACTGGCTGATGAAAGTACCTCTGTCCATTCTCCTGACAGGGAGTCGCAGGCGATGGACAGATTTGTGAAGCATGTCTATGCTTCAGCCACTTTTACCTTAAGGTTCTGAACTACTTTGCACACTTTACTAGACTTCAGAAGGATCTGATTAAGGATCTTTCAGGGACTCTCAAAGGAACCGTGTCTGAAAGGGTGAAAGATTCCATCACTTCTCAGCTGACAACTCTACAATCAGTTTCCATCTCTTCCATGTGGCTTATTTCTAATGTGTCAGAAGGAACCTCCAGGGCAGTGGGTTCGGGCATAGCCATTAGGAGACATGCCTTGATGCATTTGTTTGATTTTGCACAGCCTTGTAAATCTATGTTTGTCAATGCTCTCCGTCATGGCACCTCTCTTTTTAGCCCTAAAGTAAAAGATATTTTGTCCAGGTGTGAGAAGGATGGAAAGAACCTTTCTGTCATGGGCGTACATTTTTCCAACCCCCAAAGATCTTTTTGAGGAATCATTGAGGTGGTGGAAAAATCTGGTTCATAAAATCACAAGGATCTTTCCAGGACACATGTGGAGGGTCTTCCCCCAGAGGCGGGGGGAGTTCAAATGGTAGACACCATCCTCTTGGTAGAGGAGGCCTACAACATCAGGGGTCCAGAAAATCTTTCGTGGCAAAATCCTTCCAGTGCTCCTGAAAGGAGGCCCGATTGTTCCCCTCTGGAGGCATTTGGGGGGGGGGGGTCATTTGTCCATGAACCAGAGAACCTGGCTAGAAATAAAAAACATTTGGGTGCAGAGGATAATATCCAGAGGTTATGTAATTCCATTTTCCTATAAATTCCAGGAAAATCCTTGCTGTTACACTCAGAGGGAACGGGCAGCCATTCAAATTCAAAAGCTTCTGAACAAAAGAGTCCTCTAAGAGGTCCCCTCAGACCAGAAAGGATCCAGAACTTGTTCGAGATTCTTTTTAGTGCCAAAGAAAACAGGGGACCGGAGACCAGTTCTGGATCTCAGTAGTCTGAACAACTTTGTTTGGAAGACAAAGTTGTGGATGATCACGGTTCACTTGATTCTTCCACTTCTGGGAAAAGACGACTGGATGTGCTTAGTAGATCTCCTGGATGCGTACTATCATATGAAAATGAACAGATGATCTAGCAAATTCTTACACTTCCGGCTAGGAGCCCGTCATTACCAGTTCAGAGCACTGCCCTTTGGTCTCGCCACAACCCCCAGTGTATTCACCAAATGTATGGCAGTGGTAGCGGCTTACTTGAGACTGCACGGATTCCAGATGTTTCCCTACTTAAATGACTGGCTCATTATCGCCTCAACCAGGCATCAACTCCTCAGGACAAGAGAAAAACTAATCCAGATTTGTGCTCAGTTAGGCATAACCATAAATTTCAAAAAGTCACATTTTCAAACTATAGAATTCATAGTTGCGCTGCTTGACACAAGGTCAGCAGTCGCTTGTCTTCCCCTTTCCAGAGTTCAAACCTTAAGATCGTAAGTAAAAAAGATACTTTGCAGTGCCACAGTCCCTGCTTATCTGGGCCTACAAGCACTAGGATCAGGCAGCGATACTCCTTGTTTCGCTGTCCGGATTCCACATGAAGATTCTTCAATGGATGTTGGCATGTTAGTGGTCTATACTTCAGCTACCTTTGTGTCCCAGTTCAAATCACTAACTTGTGCGAAAAAGACCTGATGTGGTGGAGTGGACTCGGTCAGAACAACTACTACAAGACTGTCTATTTATCCCTTCTCATCTCAGGGCCATAGTGACCACAGATGCTTGCCAGCTGGGGTGGGCATTATCTGGGAAAGACAGTCCAAGGCATGTGGTCCCCGAAGAGATCAATTTACGTATAAATGTTCTGGAGTTGAAAGCAGTGCTTTTAGCTTTGCAAGCCTTTCAGGATGTTCTCCCACTGGGAACGATTACGATACAGACAAGACAATATGTCAGTGGTTTGGTACAACAATAAACAAGGGGGGAGCCAGATCATACCCCCATGTCAAGAAGCAACTATGAGTGTGGCAATGGGCAATCTCTTGCAACCGCTTTCTCTTAGCAATGAGTATTCCAGGGAAGACCACCCTGCTAGCAGACAAACTGAGCAGGTGCTTTTTGTTACCTCACGAGTAGTCCCTCAACCAAAAAGTAGCGGACATGATTTTCCACAAGTGGGGCCAGCCATGCTGCAGTCTCTTTGCATCTCCCCTAAACAACACGTGCAGCAGCTACTTTGCCCTTATCCCCCTACATTGGGAGTCACTGAGGGATGCTCTTCTCCACTTTTGGCCCCCTTGGGTTACTGTATGCTTATTCTCTGATCCCTCTGATATCGAAATTCCTTCAGAGAGCTGCCAGGTTGAAGAGCAAGGTCATTCCCATTCCCCTTAACTGTGGCCTCATTTGATCCATCAACCCTGGATTCTGGATCCAGTTCCAGACCTTCTGTCTCTCCGAACAAAAATGGTTTATCCGGATCTTCAAAAGCTCAAGCTGACAGCTTGGTTTCTCCATTGCTTGTGATAGCCAGACAACTAATGCTCTCTTCCCCAATTCACCAAATTCTATTATCTTCCCTCAAACCATCTACAAGGAAAAGTTGTGCTATCAAATGGAAAAGATTTGTGCATTGGGCAGTTGAAAATGATGTGGATCCTTTTTTTGCACCGATTCATAATATCCTGGAGTTTTTGTCATTGCTTTTTGATCAAGGAGCCAGTTCTTCCCCAGTTAAAGGTTCAGTTAGCAGCGATTTCCAGTTTCTGTGTTGGTCTTGATGGCTATTGCCTTGCTTGACAGAAAACTTTGTAAGACCTTTCTGCATGGAACACTTCTGTTGAGACCACCAGTTAAAGATCCTTCTCCACTGTGGGACTTAACACTGGTGCTGCAAGCTTTGGTTCTTCCACCTTTCAAACCTGCAAAGACGTGTGATCTCAAATTTCTGTCTTGGAAGACTTTATTTTTGGTGGCTATTACTTCAGCCAGAAGAATTTCAGAAATCCAAGCTTTGTTGGTGAAACCTCCATACCCAAGTTTTCATAAAGATAGTTACGTTGCGAACTAATGCATTCTTTTTGCCCAAAGTTGTATTAGAATCCAGCATCAACCAGTCTATCAACTTAACCAGTTTTCTTCCCAAATTATACAAACAAAGTCAAATAAGGATTTTAGAAAGACAGATCAGTTGTTTCCTTTATGGAAAAGAAATTGGTCGAGCCAGTGTGTTGAGTTCCCCTAGTCAAATGGCTCACTAATTGCATTCCTTTCGTTTCTGATAAATTGAATTTGCCTTTAACTAAGCAATTGCATGTGCATTCTACAAGATCCATTCATTCCAGAGCCTCCATGGATGATATTCATACAGCAGCAACTTGGGCTTCACCTCACACCTTCATATCTCATTACAAGCTAGACTTAATTTCTAGAAGTAGGCTATTATTTGCCTCAGTGGTACTCAGGAATATCCTCATCAAGGCCACCCTGGAATTATAGTAGCTGGTGACTCTGTCCCATCAGTCAAGGACGGAATGAAAATTGACAAATTAAATGAAGTCATATACTTACCATAACGTTCATCTGTGTCGTCCATTTTCATTCCTCCCGGACCCACCCACCAGTCCCCATCCAATGTTGTCTGAAGAGTGAGTGGATAGAGCCAGTCTTGGGTTTTTTCCTTTGCCTTTATGAGTCCAGATATAGCTTTGTGCTTCTTTTATCTGCTGTATTTTGCTTAAAAATATTTTTTATATGAGTAAAGTGGTAGTCTTTTGATCTGATGTAATGTGGTGGTGCATTCTGGGTAAAGGAGAAGCTCGAGAGTTCAAGGATGACACGAGCTTTTACAATGACCAAGTTGAATCCGAGGGCTCTCATCCGAACCCATCGGTTGAGGAGGAATGAAAATGGACAGCACAGGTGGAATGTTATAGTAAGTACATAACATCGTTTTTCATAAAATATGTGGGGAATGTGGTACTTTCTAGCAGGCACTGAAAATATTTGGTTCTAGTGATTGTGATAGTAAGGAGCTCCATCTAATTTATTCCTCCCCACATGCTATCCTGTGGGCACCCCATACAGGTATTAGCATTTAAGCTAGGGAAGAGTGTATCTGATGGTGTCTTCTCCGTCTGGCTTCAACCTGTGGGTTTTTGTATCCGACACAGATCTGACATCAGTCAAATCCTTCAGATTTCCAACTCACCAGGCACTGCTTCCCTTACCAACAGTCTCCCCCCTCCTCAGCTGACCCTCAGATCTAGTTTGCCACTATTCCTGTCAGCAGATCAATCTGGTTGTGCTTCAGCATATCCTTTATTGAGTAGCTTATGTGTAAAGTTTTCTTTTTCTTTACTGCTTACTACCCCAGTTACTGTTTGTAGTGTAATGTATTACTGTAGGTAGTTAGGTTAGCTTTGTTAGGGTGTGTGTTTGTAGTGTGTGTGTGTGTGTGTGTGTGTGTGTGTGTGTGTGTGTGTGTGTGTGTGTGTATTGATCTTCTTGCCTTTTCTTGAGCATAGATTTCTGCCTTGGTAGGCTTGTTTTTCTACTTGTGATGGTTAGGTTAGACTTGTTATGATGGATAAGAGTTTTAAAAAAAGTGTTGCCTGTGAGCATAAATTACTTAAACAGGACACACATGATAAGTGCATATATTGTTTGGGAGTTGCTTATTTGGACTCCACCTGCTCGATTTTGGAGGGATTTTGGTTCTAGAGCAATGAATGATCAGTGGGCAAAGTTGGTCCTTAAGGGACTTTTTTTCTTCTACTACTACTACTACTACTACTACTACTACTACTACTACTACTACTTTTCTTTTGCTTCCTTGGCCCTGAAACCCAAGCCTGACAAGCATTGCTTTTGGGAATCCAAGACATCCAAGGGGGATCGAAAAAGGTCCTACTGTGTTCCCATTCCAGGTCCATCTTCTTCAGGCTTGCCGGAACCGAAGGTCCCACAACATTTGGATGCCTTGAATGCCTTGGTGCCTACTACTAGCAAGACTCCATTTCCAGCTTAGAGTTTTCCTAGCCCCATCTTGGTTACTGGAGCTCCTTCAGTTTGGGCAACTTCCCCTTCTCCTCGTCTACTCTGCCAGAGCTGTTACCTGAGTCCTTGCTTTCCCCACCCCACTTCTGGGTCTCCCTGGTTCAGATCTAGCAGGCAGGTTTCTCGTCATCTAAGTGACCTTCCAAGCCTGTGTTGGTGGCTTCTGCCTGATCATTGAGGTTGGTGGATAGTATCAAAGCTTCGACTTGGAGCAGCTGATGAGGTCCTCTCTGCAGACACAGATGCAGTTAAGCCGTATCCCTTCTAGTCCAGGACCAATTCCCGGAACCTTGGCTCCATCTATCTGTTTCTGTCCTCGACCCCTTTGAATTCGAGGTCATCAGCCCCAGCTGCATTCCCACCCTCTGTGTCAGATGTGATGGTTTGGCCATATTCAGCTCCGGCTCCCTCTTTAGTCTCATTGATTCTAACCATGTCAGGGCCAACCAGACCTCAAGACTATGGTGTCGAGTCTGGTGCTAAAATTGACTGTCCCTGCTTCAGGTTCTTCCATCCTGATCAGAGCTTTGGCATTCAGCAGCTTGGCTCCCATCTCGACATCAGAACGAGGCGTAGCTCTCCCAGACTCTGCTGCATCTCTAGTATCTTCAGTTACTGGTACCCTCAGTTCCAGGAGGCCAGCATCTGCTTCTGACTTTGACATTGTGGAGAGGATGTTGATCTTCATAGTGATCACTGCTGCAGTAGCCTTAGCTATGTGGGTTATATCCTGCCAAGGATATAACAGCTGGCCAGCTTCAAAAGCTTTGGGGCACCTTCTGTGCAGCCAAATTGTCAGGCAGCTTAAGCTGAGTTGACTGTAAGATGAGTTTGGGTGTGAAGCCCTTCAGAGCTTTACTGCCTCTAAATACTAGTCTCTTCTGAGGCTTTTGAAGATCGAGTCTGTTTGTGCTTTCCTTAGCTGGGCAGATAAGTTCCCTTTTGGATGGGGACTTCCATTTTTGTTATTTCTGACATTTTATTATTTTACTCTTCAGGAAAGTTATTTTAAATATAGGAGTGTTGTATTTTAACATATTGTCTCAAGACTGGAACATACTTTTAAATGGAGCACTCATTTCTGTCAGTTTGAAAGTAGTGCTGTCTAACTGATTAAAATATCTTCTGTGGAGATATTGTGTTTATTTTAACTTTGTGAGGCTGCCATGGTGTTTGAATGTGTTTTTTTACTGTGTTTTTGTCTGTCAATAAATAAATATAAATATATATATATATATATATATATATACATATATATATATATATATATATATATATATATGTGTATATAAGTCTGTACATATATAAAACTTTTGTGGATTTGTAGTTTTACTGGCATTGTTGCTTGATTTCTCCAGGATAGTGGCACCATTTTTGGCTTGACCATGGAACAGATTCTGTCCCACGGTCAGTCCTTCTTCCAGCCACAAAAAGAAAAAGTTAAGCAAACAGCCTTGCCATCACAGCAGGCTAGCAGTTTGCCTCAGCCACAGGTAGGTGACACTGCTGTGGCCATTTGTTGTTCCTGAGGCCACTCATCTTTTACCTGGGATCTCTCTGGTGTAGCACCTATAGCCACTATGGACCAGGAGGGGGTTAGCCATGTCAACTATGGCTGTTGGGGCCCCCCTCAAGGAGCAAGGGAGAGACACCCTTGTCGTCCTGGAAGAGGGAACAGGGAAGAATGCCCTGTTGTGTCAGAATGCTCTGCCCATCCCTAGGGAAGCAGCAGCTGTCATTAGTAACTTGGTTGGTCCTATTTTTTTCTGTCAAAAAGAAAGAGAAAAAACAAACATATATCTAACTCTTCTCAAATTTCTTTGGGTAGTAGTTTACTGGGACTGGTTTAGGATTTGATTCAGGCTGCTGATCCTTCTTGTATGGCAGTTTCCAATAAAAGAAAAAGGAATGCCTCCATTCCTGAAGAGATTCAAGATTATGAACAGGAAGATGCAGGTACAGATTCAGTATTTTGTTTTCAGAATTCTGATCCAGACTCAGAGGAGAGCTCACTTTCTGATTCTCCTTGGGGGCTTTCTCTTTCTCTGACACTATTGATAGAATGTCCCAGTGTTTTCAGTGGAACAACACTGAGGTTTCTCAGTCCCTGAAAAAATACTATGAGTTGTTAGAGAATTATTTTCAAGAACCTATACCAATTCCTCTTGTCCTGTCTGCTGTAGAGGATGTGTGTCTTACTGCCAGCAATTTTCCTAACAGTTAGCCAGTTGTCCCTAAACAGGCAGATAGGATATATAAAGTTTCTCAGTCTTTTAAACTTATATATACTATTACCAAACCTGACCCATCAGCTAAAGCATCAGTTAACTCCTCTGCTGCTAACCACTTAGTTAATTCCAATCCTATTTTTTCTAATAAGGATGGGAAAATTATTAAGTATGAGAAAAGTATATACTTCTGCAACTTTGAATTTCAGAATTTTAAGTTGTCAAGCTCGTATGTTAAACTTTATTTTGACATATTATGAAAGCACGAGGAATGCTTTATCTACACTTTCTTCTTGTGAAGGCAAAATCTGCTTTAAATAACTTAGTTCCTTTTCTTGCACAGGTCATTATATGCAGTCAGTGTGCGACTCTTGATGCATCTTTCGGGGCTATGTCCTCTCTTATAGTTTTAGAGGATTGCTTGACTGCATGCTCAGAACCTCCCAGAGGATATTAAATATCAAAATATAAATGAGAATATGAATGAGATATAAAATGAGATTTTAAACTTTCCCTTGGATAGACATTGTGTCTGTCCTGTCTGCTGCAGAGGTGAACAAAAAGTGTGATGAAAGGGTTAAGATGATCCAGTATTTTTAGCCATCCTTTTCCAAAGTGTCGAAGGGATTTTCTTTCTCCTCATCCAATTTCAGCACAACAGATTGTTTCGGACAAATGGGTTCTGCATATCATTCATCTGAGTTACAAGTGGCAGTGGGAAGAAATTCCTCCTTTCCGGGGGGGGGGGGGTGTCATTCCTCATCCTGCAGATCAGACTATATTGTTTCCAGCTGTTCTTCATCACATACTCTCACAATGAGTGATAGAACCAGTTCCTCCTTCCGAGCTGGGGAATGTTTTTATTCAAGGATGTTCCCAGTCCCAAAGAAAGAAAATGCTTGGAGACTAGTTCTGGATCTTTCTTTCCTAAACATGTTTGTGATAGTGCCCAAATTCAGAACAATGTCACTTTACAACCTTCTTCCTCTTTCAAGTGTCCTGGTAACACTAGACTTTAAAGATACCTATCATATTCCTGTTCATCCAGACTTCAAGCACCACTTATGGTTTTGTGTGTCTGGATCACATTATCATTTCTCTGCCATATCCTTTGGACTATCCACTGCATCATGAGTGTTTACAAAGCTCTGGTTATATCTTATGTAGGATACATGGTATCCACATTTTCCCATATTTAGACAGCTTGCTTATCTTTGCAGACTCTCTTTTTTCAGAATTTCAGGAATCTCTCTCTTGGATGAGAGATCTTTTGCACAAGCTTGGATTCCAACATATTATTCAGAAGTCTTTCTTGACTCCCTCACACAGGATTGTGTTCTTGGGATGTCAGCTAGACACACCAGTTCAAAGAGCCACATCCATTCAAAAAGCTTTTCTTCCACAGGAAAAAAAATAGATTTTTGTTTAGATCGGTTTCTAAAGTTTCCCACTCAGGCTTCGGCCAAGGCCATGGAATCCTTCAGCATTTTGAGGCTCATGGCATCTATGCCTCTCATCATACCCCCTGGCAAGATTGCACATGAGAAAGATAAAGTGGTATCTGAAATGTCTTTGGTCCCAGCTTCATTACCCTTTATCTTTTCAGATCCCAGTACTGAGGTTTGTCAGAAGAGAAATCACTTGGTGGAAACGACAACATCCTTAAATCAAGGTCTCTCATTCTCCCTCCCTACTCCAGAGCTGTAATTCACCACAGATGCTTCAGATTTTGCATGGGGAGCAGGTTCAGAAGAGGTGAAAGTGCAGGGGTGTGGGACACTAAAGACAGACACAAGTCCATAAATATCAAGGAGATGCTTGCCCTGATGAAGGTCCTCAATGATGTGAACCATCTTTGGTCCCTGGCACCTCTTCAAGTGGTTACAGACAGTACGACAGTGAAGTGGTACATCAACAGGCAAGAGGAAACCAGGTCATACCCCCTTTGCAGACTAGCCATGTCAGCCTGAGATATGGCTTCACAGCACAATCTCACTCTACAGGTATCTTTTGTGTGACAGACAAGCTGAACACTACCAGAGCAGTCCCTCATGAACGGAAACTAGATCTGGTGGTCTTCCAAGAATTGATCCATTTGTGTGGAGTTCCTCAAGTAGACCTCTTTGTCTCCTCTTTGAAGAATCAACTGGCAAAATTCAGTTCCAAGACTCTATTCAAGAAGTCTTGGAAGACAAATGCCTTTTCTTTTCTTTGGACAGGAATATTCCTGTATGCCTTTCCACTAATTTCCAGGTTACTTCTGAAGATTAAGAAGGAATCTCCAAGTTTTTTGTGATGATTCCCTTCTGGCCCAGGCAACCATGATTCTCCCTTCTTTTGTAAATGGCCAATGGCAATTACCACAAGCTTCCTCACAGAATGGATCTACTCACACAAGAACAGGGTTGTTTGATGCACTCCAACATCAGTCATCTTCACTTGACTCTCTGGATGATAGGGTCTCTGGCACCTGTTTTCTGAGGATGTGCAGCATGTAGTAATGGAGGCATGAAAACCTGCTACTAGGAACCTTTTCTATTTGCTTAATATACAGTTTTCTAGTTGGTACCTACAACATAACCATCAATCTTCCAGGTTTAGTTGTTTGGTTTTACAGTATTTGTCTGAGTTACTGTCCTGCAGTCTTTCTTATTCCTCTGCCAAGGTTTATTTATTGGTCATTTCAGCATGTATGCCCATGGATCCTGTTCTTTCAAGGCAGTTGCATGGCAAAATGTTTTGCACAAGAAGTTCTAAGTAAACTAGCGGCCTCTCCTTGAGATCTTATTTTGTTTTTAGGTTTTTGTCCCTGCCGAATGGCGCACTGCTACAGTTATCCCTCTCCACAAAGAAGGAGCAACTACAGACCTTGGGAGCTATCGCCCCATTAGCCTGACAAGACTGATATGCAAATCTGTGGAACTCATTATCATGGACCTAATAAGCAAGGATATAGGGAATCTCCAAACTCTGGATCCCACACAGTTTGGTTTTGTGAAGGGTAGATCATGCCTGCTCAACTTAGTCAACTTCTTTGAGTCAGTCACCAGAGCTGTGGATGAAGGCAAGGCAGTTCATACAGTGTACCTCGATCTGGCCAAGGCTTTTTATACCATTCCTCAGTCAGAAATCGTAAAAAAACTCACTAAGCTTGGCATCAACCCCTATATCACTAGGTGGGTTGCAAACTGGCTCACAGATGGAACCCACAGTGTGAAAGTAGCTGACTCCAAGTCAGACTGCCAATTAGTCACGAGTGGAGTCCCACAAGGTTCAGTCCTGGATCCTCTCCTGTTTGGTATCTACTTCTCTGAAGTCCAGGCCAACACGAAGGGACTCTGGCTGACGAAGTTCGCAGATGATTGCAAGTTGAGAGCTATTATTAACTACCCTAGCGATGTTGACATCCTACAGAATGGCCTCACTGTGACCAATGACTGGTGTCAGAACCATGGCCTTAAGCTCAATGCCAAAAAATGTGTCGTCATCCCCTTTGGGAAAAACCCGGTTCCCATGAATTACCACATTGATGGTAGTCCACTGAACACAAGAAGACATAAGAGATCTGGGAACACAGGTTGACAGCAACCTCTCTTTGGTCAGAAAGTCCTTCTATGTGGCACATCTCATTACTAAGGGTTTTGCATCCAGGAAGAAAGAGGTCATTGTCTCCCTCTACTCTTGAACCAGAATGGCTTCACTGGTTAAAAAACGATCCACTAGGCGTATATATATGTAAAAAGCAATTTATTAACAACACACAGAGGAAAAAATAAAATAAATAAATAAATGAATAATATTAATCCAAATGAGTCAAATCCAAGCGCTTTCGTCTCCTGTGTAGGAGACTTTTTCAAGAACAGAGCATGCCCAACAACTGAAAAACTTTTATACCATCATTAATTAAGTTTCAAAGCAAAAGCACCAATCATTTTCTGTTTTCACTAATTGAATCCTTTGGTGTAGGGTGTGACAGTTAAAGGTATAACACACTGAAATGTGCAATAAAATATGCAGTTTTACCATGAGTCAAACCAACACAAATAGTAAAAAAACGTGTGTGTGTGTATACCATTTGTGCATTACAATCGGTTGTCATGAAATTTAGAAAGTAAAATTATATATTAAAAAGTATATAACTAATATACTTGTGTTAGGTTTTACAAGTGCATATACATACGCACATGCTTGTGTAACCTATTCACGAAAATGTATGAATATATAAACGAATAATGCCTGTGTGAGTAAAAGCTAAAATATGTGTGCATATATATAACTTATATGCACAATAACATTAATTTTAGAGGGTCAGAATGCACATAATTAATAAAATTAATAAAAGTTCATTGCCAACATTAAGCAAATATGTTGGTATCATCAATTTTTTTTTAGGTTTAATAAATAAATGATAAATGTGTTTATAATAAATTAATAAATAGATACATAAGCATATTATGTTAAAAACTTAAAAATTGTTGGATAACCACCTATGTTAAAATGCAGTGTATAACAAATTCACCTATCTAGGCTCTTCAACTTCAGAAAACAAGTAACTGAAATGGAATCATTCAGGCCTGGCCATTGAGTAGCATTCGTTCTTAATTGCCATAAAGCTTCATTCATTTCAAAATGTAATGGCCATGGTCCACCCCTTGATTTAACTTCCATAGCTTCTATGATAGTGAATTTAAACCCATGATCCAGCCATTCATTACAATGCCTTGCCAAGGCATTTATATCCTTTTTTAATTTAATGTCCCTCAAGTGCTCGTAAATACGTGTCTTTAACTTTCTTTCCGTTTTTCCAATATAAAAACAGGTGCATTTGTAACAGAAAGCACAATAAACAAATCTTTCAGTGTTACAACAACATTTTTTCTTCTGGGTGACTCTAATGCCATTAATGTTAAATTTCATGCCTTCCGTTATATATTGGCAATACTTACAAGATCCACATTTTCTCATGCCCCCAATACTATAAACTTGGGTGTTGTTTTCAAGTATGTTTTTGAGGGACTGACCCTTTCTGTACACTGCAATAGTTCTTTCTCCTATACATTGTCTAATTTCATTACACGAAGTTAAAATAATCCAGTTTTTCTCTAAACTTCTTAGTATGTCATGATTCTCAAGATTATATGTGGTAATAAAAGCACAACGATAGTTGGTTTCTGATAATATTGGATTTTCAAGACTCATACTATTCTGTGAATTATCATCAAAAGCCCTTTGTCCATCTACTTCACTCGGTGTTATGTTGTATGCCATCAACCATTAGAATAGCTTGAAAAAAGCCTCTCTCTCTTTTGTTGACAACCTCTAACATTACATTATTTACTAAATCTCTTGGATATTCTCTTTTTATAAACATTTCTTTTAGTAAATCACATTCATTCAGAAAAGTGTCAAAGCAAGATATCATGCGGGCCTGTCTTACAAATTGGCCCTTCACTACCGCTCTTTTTTGTTTGTAAGGGTGTGCACTATCAAAGTGTAAAAAACTATTAGAATAAGATTCCTTCCGATATATTTCTGATACAAATTTACCTAACTGTCTATCTCTTATTAGTTTAATATCCAAGTATAAAATTTCCTCTTCACCAATGTTATGGGTAAATTTAAGAAAGGGTGTTGAATTATTGATGTAATTTAAAAATTCATCAATAAGGTCCCTTGGACCAGCCCAAAAAAGATGAAAATATCATCCAAAAATCTGACATACAGTCTACAATATTTAAAAAAAATGTGATTCAAAAACAACTCTTTTCCCATTGTAGCATCACCATATTGGCATAAAGGCCACCACCCATAGCAACACCAACCATTTGTATAAAAAATTCTTTGTTAAAAAATATACAATTATTTTTTAAAACAAGATCAAACAGTTGTTCGAACACATTAATCCTGGGTTGGGGTATCCCTTTTTCAAGTAAATAGTCACATACCCATTCTACCCCTGTATCATGAGGTATTGAAGTACAGAGGTCCTTTACATCAATGGTTACAAAGTAGCCACTCTCTTTGGATTCCAAATGATTGATTCTCTTCAAAAAATCCCATGAGTCCCTACATATATTAGTCTCTTCCCTCACTCTTCCCTCATTAGGCCAATCATCGAGTACAATGCCCCATTTAGCATGTACCTCACTAGATACCTGCAACAACTGGAGAGGCCGCAAATGTACCTCACAAAGAGGATCCAAGGCTTTAAACACTTGTTCTGTATGGACAGACTCAAAAAACTCCAACTATGCTCCATCTCATATCACCTACTTAGAGGTGATCTCTGCTTGACTTACAAAGCCATGCCTGACCCAGCTCTGTTAGAAATGCTACATTTAAAGAAATCCCAATCCCTCTGCACCACATGATCCAGAGACCTCAACCTCATTACCACAATTAACAGAACATGCTGGACGGACAGGTTCATAACCCAGAGACTGCCCATGCTATGGAACAGACTTCCCATACCTGTCAAGCAGATCACCTCAAGCTGGTAACCCAGAGACTGCCCATGCTATGGAACAGACTTCCCATACATGTCAAGCAGAGCACCTCACTGACCCTCTTCAAGAGAAATCTTGATGAGTGGATGGTTAACAGAAAATTCACCCCGGGGATAATACCAGTGTCTCTACTCAACAGAGGCATTGGGAACTAAGGTCGGGGGGCACTATGCCAGGGTAATCCTATGGCTAGGCTTGTAAAGGCCCCAGGGCCATTAGCCTAGTACACATCTATGAACCTATGAACATTTGTTTCATTTGAACCAGCTAATCTGGATGACTTGAGGTTCTTAACATGGGAAACGGTTTTATTGAGTGCTCTGACCTCTGGAAGACGGTTATTTGAGTTGGAAGCTCTTATGGCGAGTCTCATTTTCCACAGGGCAGTTTGTCTTTGAGAACTAATCCTCCTTTTATGCCTAAATTGGTATCAGAGTTTACTTTAAACAAAACTGTCCATCTCCCTATTTTCTTTCCTGAACCTAAAAATGAAGGAGAAAGGATACTCCATACCTTGGATTTCCACAGACAACTCAGATACTCTCTTGACAGAACTAAATCTTTCAGATCATTGGATCAATTTTTCATTTCTTGTAAAGGTAAGAAGAAATAACAGATGTCAAAAAGACTATTCCAAATGGTCGTCCAAGGCTATTTATTACCTTTTTATCTGAAGTAGTTAACGTCATTTTATCTGCAACCTGTGGGTATACGGATCCGTATTGGATCCGAGCCGGCAACTGTTTTCTAGCATCAGCTCCAAGCTCTGAGCTCCTCCCCTTACCCATAATGCCCTACCATCTCATATCTTCCCTCAGATCTCATTTGCTGCGCCAGTAGTGTGCATCATGGTCTCCTTTGCTCTGAGCTATAAAGGGATAGTAAGTGGAAAATTTGTCTTATATAGTGTGCTTGTGTAGGATTACCCTTCCTCCCCTTCTGTAGTAGCGCATTGGTCGTTAGTGTAAAAAAAAAAGTTTTGTTGGTAGTAGAGTAGTTTCAAGCCTGCCCTTCCCCTACTTGTGTGTGTGTGGTTCTTTTGTGGGAAGGTAGTTTCCTTACCTTTGAACGCAGGACTATGGCTGATCAGCCAAAGCCTGTATTCAAAAAATGTACAGAGTGTGACCATAAGCTTTCCCCTGCTGATGGTCACACTCTGTGTGTGACATGTCTAGGAGTAGCACATCTATCTACCCAGTGTGCTATTTGTTCAGGTTTCAACTCCAGGGCCCTTAGGGATCGTAAGGCCAAGCTAGTCACCAAAGGCCTTCTCCTAGTTGCCATGCTGGATTCTGCCTCAGCATCGGTCTCTGGTACACCCCCCCCCCCCAGACAGGGACTCAACCTCCCTCTTCGCCTGTTGAGGGGTCCTCTTAAGGACAGATCTTCCGTCAGCAAGGCTGACAAAGATAAAGAGAAGGAAAAGGAAAAACGCAGAGAAGAAAGGGAGAAAAAGAAAGACAGGCATCGCAAGAGATCCCCAGCACAGGGAGCTCTTTCTCAGCCCTCCATCCAAGTCCAAGAGGCCTCTTTCTCCTCTGCTCCGGTCACCACGTTTCTCACCGAAGCCGTTGGAACTTTCGGACCTGAGGCCCTCCACCCCTCTGCGCAGACCAGCCAGATCTGAGTTGGTGGCCTCTTCGAGGTCGACTCGGAGCCTATCGGAAATGGATATGGACAAGATGATGCAGAGATTTCTTCAGACCCAAATTCAGATGGGAGTCTTGCCAGGTCCCGCTCCCTCTGAAGGGGCAACCTCCATGCCTCTTTTCCACCCCATCTCTCCTTCCCCGATCCGTGCTTCTGGGCTTTTGGATCTGAGGTTCTTCGGAGCTGGTAGCTCGGCGCCGACAGTTCCTCCAACCTCGACTCCGGCTGTTACCTTGAGTTCCTCGAATCCAACCTGCTCGGATCCGAGTGACTCTCGGAGCCGTGGACAGGGAGTCGGACCCGGGGGAATGGATTCTTTGGCTCTGACCTTTTCGGACCCAATCCGTTCCCTAGGACCTCAGGCTACCCTGTCATCGGCCCCGGTCCCCATTTCGGATCTGGGGAGGTCTTCTCCTTCGGCCTTTGAAGTGGTGGAGAGGGTTCTCTCCCAGGGATTGAGACCCCAGTCCATTCCCTCGGATACCACCCTGGCCTCACTGGATTTGGCAATGACTCCCTCCATCCTGTCTCAGGGACAGCCCGTGCCAGAGGATCCCCTGGTCATTTTCCCCAAGGAAACCCCTGCAGCTCACGGATCCCATTCTGAAAGTCCCACTGAAGAGGGCCACCACAAGCGCAAGTGCAAAAGGAGGCACCTAGACTCCCCAGAGTCCCTCACCACTGACACTGACTTAGATGAAGGAGAAGGTTCCCCCAGGTCACCTCCCGAAGATGTCTCCTTCAGAGAAATTATGAAAATCCTCTGCCAGAGAGGGGAGGTTGGTCAGCCCCAAAACCTTCTGGGGATGAGTCAGTGTTTCTGGAGGCCTTTGGCACGGGCCCATCTACTTCCTGGGTGTCCCCACCAGCAGACCCCTTGGTGGACCTCATCACCACGAGGGCATGGAAGGAGCCCGACACCGTAGAGCCCATCCCCAAATGTCCTGACAAGGTCTTATCTCCTCCTTCGGATAGACAACCCTGGTTGAAAGGAGCCCCGGTTGATGCTATGTTGGTCACAGCGGCCACAAGGAAGGAACTAGCACAGAAGAGTTCCTTAGTCCACCCTCCAAAGAAGGAGTCCAGATTGGTGGATAGGTTTGGGAAGCACATATACTCTTCAGTGACTTCCTCTATCCGTGCGCTGAATTATTTGGCACATGTAATTCAACTTCAGCGAGACTTTGCTTCGGAATTTGCTGAGTCGCCCCCAGAGTCTTTATCGCTGCAGGACAAACAGCTGTTTTCGGCAAAAATGTCTACTCTGAAATTGGTCTCGAATACATCTATGCGGCTACTTTCTCATGCCATGGAAGGAGCAGCTAGAGTGGCTGGGACAGGCATAGCCATAAGGCGTCATGCCTGGCTCAGATTGTGTCAGTTCGCGGACCCTTTCAAGGCATCGTTTATCAACGCTCCCTACGACGGCTCTTCCCTTGTTCGGAAGGCAGTACGTGACACACTGGTCCAGAGCGAAAAGGACAGGAAGACCTTGTCTGTCGTCGGAGTCTGCTTCTGTAACCCTCAGCAGTCCTTCTCTAGGAATCAAAGAGGGCAGAAGAAGCTGTGGTTCCGAAAATCTCAGTTTTCCCGGGATTCTCAGGACAGCTATTCCCCCAGAGGCAGAGGGGGACAAGATTGATGCTGACCCAGAGGTAGAGGGGGTCCCAGGAATTTCGGGTCTAGGGAACCCTTTTCTGATAGACCCGGTCAGCAGCCTTGAGGGGTTGCCCAACTGTCCTACTCTGGAGGCAGTCGGGGGACGATTGTCCTTACACCCAGCGGCATTGGAGTCCATTATGACAGATCGCTGGGTTCTTCAGATAATATCCAGAGGTTACTCTATTCCTTTCTTTGCCCCTCCAAACATTACAAGACATCTCCTGGATGTTCCACCCCCTCACAGGGAGGCCGCAACTCTAGAGGTTTCAAAGCTGCTTATCAAATGAGCCATCGAAAAGGTTCCCCCCGACCAGTCCGGATTAGGCATTTTCTCATGGTTCTTTTTGGTGCCAAAAAAGACGGGGGACCTCAGGCCCACTCTAGACCTGTCCACATTAAACCTGTCGGTAGAAAAACAGAAATTCTGGATGATCACTCTACAGTCCATTCTACCTTATCTCCGGGAGTGTGACTGGATGTGCTAGTTAGACCTTCAGGATGCTTACTACCGCATCAAAATACACAGAAGCTCCAAGAGGTTTCTGTGCTTCCGGCTGGGAGACAGTCACTTTCAGTTCAGGGCCCTACCCTTTGGTCTCTCCACAGTCCCCAGGGTGTTCACCAAGGTAATTGCAGTTGTAGCGGCCCACCTGAGGTTTCAGGGTATTCAGGTGTTTCCTAACCTGGACGACTGGCTCTTCGCTGCGCACAACAAGCATCACTTGTGTCTGGCCCGAGATTATTTCATTCGATTAGCAGACTCACTGGGAATTAGTCAATGTTCACAAATCCCATTTGCAACCAGTACAAATTCTAGACTTCATTGGGGCACGGTTAGACACTTTGCAGATGAAGGTATTCCTAACTCCAGACAGGATTCTACATCTCAGGGGCCACATAGCTCAGATAGCGAACTCCCAGTTTTCAAAGGCAAGCAAGGTTCTCCGAGCTCTGTGCTCCATGGCTGCCGCCATATCTATTCTCCCGTATGCACGTCTTCACATGCGGGTTCTTCAATGGAATCTGGCAGTCCAGTGGTCCTGGCTAGACCTACCCATGGAATTTCCGATCAAGATTAGCCACGTCTGCAGGACATCCCTTCTTTGGTGGTTAACGTCACCAGAGATATCAACAGGACATCCATTTGCATCAACCCCAGTCCAAACCACAGTGACCACGGACGCCTCCCAACCCGGGTGGGGGGGACACTGTTTGGGAAGGACAGTCCAAGGCACATGGTCCCAAACAGAGACCAATTTGCACATAAATGTTCTGGAGATGAGGGCAGTGCTTTTAGCGTTGGAAGCCTTTCACACAGTCCTCCCTCTCTGATTGCAATTCAGTCAGACAACATGTCGGTCATCTGGTATATCAACAAGCAGGGGGGAACCAGATCCTACCCGCTATGTTGCGAGGCCATGAGAGTGTGGGAATGGGCGATTTCCACTGGTCGGTGTCTGATAGCAACGCACATCCCGCGGCGCTCCAACATTGTAGTGGACAGATTGAGCCGGGGCATTCTGATGCCCTACGAGTGGTCTCTGAAACAGTCAGTAGCGGAGGAGATTTTCCTGGCATGGGGTCAGCCTTGCTGTGATCTCTTCGCATCTCCTTCCATCGCGAAGTGCAGCGAGTTCTTCGCTCTGATTCCCTCACCAGGGGAAGTCCCCAGAGATGCTCTAGTCCATGCTTGCCCCCCCGGGCTTCTGTATGCTTATCCTCCATTGCCACTCATTCCGAAGTTTCTTCAGAAAGCTTGCTGACTACGGTGCAAAGTGATCCTCATTGTCCCGTTCTGGCCTCGTCAGGTTTGGTTCCCATTCCTTTGGTCTCATCTATTAGCTCCCCCGTGGGTTCTGGATCCCTGCCGGGATCTAATTTCCCATCTGTCGGGGACACGTCCACCCAGTCTGGGCAGCCTCATGCTTACAGCTTGGTTGCTCCAGTTCCGTTAATCGCCAGGACTCCCAGTCTTTCATCCCAGGTCAAATCGATTCTAGTGGCCTCTCTTAAAGATTCCACTAGAAAACTATACTGTAGTAAATGGAAGCGCTTTTCCATTTGAGCTTCACAGAGATAAATAGATCCCTTTACAGCTCCTGTTCCAACTTCCTGTCTAGTATTTTTCAGCAAGGAGCTAGTTCCTCCACAGTGAAAGTACAATTGGCAGCCATTTCCAGTTTTCACGTTGGCATAGACAACATGGCCTTAGCCTCCTCTAGGCTTTGTAAGGCTTTTCTCAAAGATACTTTTCTGCTACGGCCCCCTGTCAAGGATTCTGTGCCTTCTTGGGACCTTACTTTTGTTTTACAAGCATTAGTTGCCCCTCCTTTCGAACCCGCAGCGTCTGTGGACTTAAAATTTTTGTCCTGGAAGACAGCGTTCCTAGTAGCCATCACTTTGGCTAGGAGAGTTTCTGAGCTTCAAGCTTTGTCTGCCGTGCCTCCTTATTTGGTCTTCCATAAGGATAGGGTTTCCCTCCATACTAACCCTTCTTTCTTACCTAAAGTGGCATCTGAAGCAAACATAAACCAGTCCATTAACCTGCCGGTTTTCTTTCCCAACTTTCAAAATAAAGGCGAGTACAAACTCCATTTGTTGGATGTTCACAGACAACTTCGCTTTTATCTTCATAGAACGAAATCTTTCCACAAGACTGACCAATTGTTTTTCTTTTTCCAAAGCATTCATGGGAAAAGCTATTTCTAAAGTTTCTTTAGCCAGATGGATCACTCTTTGTATTTCACATGCTTACAAAGCAAAAGGTTTATTACCTCCTGGTATAGTTAAAGCTCACTCTACCAGGTCCATGGCGACTTCTGCTGCTTTTTGGTCCAGGGTACCTTTGGATGATATTTGCGCAGCAGCGACATGGTCCATTTTACATACCTTCATTTCCCATTACAAATTGGATCTGATTTCGAGGGGTAGAGCATCCTTTGGCTCTGCGGTGCTCAGGAATATCCTTCTATAAGGGCTTCCCAGGATCGGAGTAGCTGGGGACTCTGTCCCACAGGTTGCAGATAAAATGAAGTTAACTACTTCAGATAAAGAAGTTATGTACTCACCATAACGTTCCATCTGAGTAGTTATACTTCATTTGTCTGCACCATTCCCTCCCTCCATCCCCCGGACTTTATCCTGTTTTCAGGTTGTTTATTGGGTTGAGTTGCATATATTTTGTTAGTTGCAGCAAACTCGATCTGAGGGAAGATAGGAGATGGTAGGGCATTATGGGTAAGGGGAGGAGCTCGGAGCTTGGAGCTGATGCTAGAAAAAAGTTGCCGGCTCGGATCCGATACAGATCCGTATACCCACAGATTGCAGAAAATTGAAGTATAACTACTCAGATGGAACTTTATGGTGAGTACATATCTTCTTTTTATACTCACCATGACAAATCTGTTCCAGGTAGGGTCAAGGCCCACTCTACAAGGACCTTGGCTTCTTCTATAGCATTTTGGAAATGGTTGGATTCTAGAAGTATTCTAGAAGCTGCAACTAGGTCCTCTGTACATAATTTTTACAAAGCACTATACGCTAGATTCCTTCTCTAGGTCTAGATCATGCATTGCTAGAGCCATTCTCCAGGGGTTCCTGGACTCTTCTTCCACCTTCCCAGTATACTTAGCTATGGTAATCTGGCCATATACCTAAGGCTATTGCAGCAGTCATCAATATGAAGAACTTAGTGCAGTTGTGTAAATAAAACTTACCGTAACAGTAGACGTTCAAATGATCACTACTGCAGTAGCCACTCCATCCCCCTTGTTTTTTCGTGTGCTTTTTATGCCATGCTGTGGACTTTTTTATTCCCAACCTTGTCCTTTCAGGGCTAAGCCTCCCTCTCTTTGCTTTCAGGAAAGCTGTGAAGGGCTTGGCACACAGACTTGTCTTTTTGTCAGCTCAGCTCAAGCTTCTTGACAGTTTGGGGGCGTGGAAGGTGCCCTGGAGCTTTGGAAACTGGCCGTCTGTTCTGTCTTTGGCAGGATATAACCCATATAGCTAAGGCTACTGCAGCAGTGATAATTCAAACCTCTACTGTTATGGTAAGTTTTACTCACACAACTGTACTTTCTCTTCTAAGGAGATGGGTCAGGTTTCTCCAGCCGGTGATCCATCCCCTTTCTCATTTGGACCCGCAACTAGTCATCAGCCTGCTCCTAGACAAACCTGTGCTGGGTGGTTTACAATCAGCTGTCATGGCAGAGCTTTCCTGCCTTGTCCCCCTCTCCTGTGGCTTTGCCAGAGCAAGAGGCCATGAGGAGAAGAGGTGTAAGAGGAGCACCTGGACTTCCCACAAGAGTTTCTTATGGAGGATACTGACCTTGAGGAAGGAGAGGGGTCCCCAGAGTCTCTGTGGGATGACACCTTTTTGACGATCTCTTGGAGCTTGTTTGCTAACACAAAGGCTGGACCACCTAAGCCCCCTCTCTGGAGGAGTCAGAATATTTGGAGGCTTTTTGGGCATATCCACACCTTGGGTGGTTCCCTTCTACAGTTGCTTATTGACTTCATGTTTCTGAGGATGCGGAAGGAACCTGACATGGTGGAGCCCATTCTCAAGAATCCTGGTAAAATTCTTGCTCTCCACAGCGACTGATCGCATTGGTGTAAGGGTCCGGCCATGGATGCGATTGTGATTGTGGTGGCTACCAGAAAGGAAATCTCTGAAGAGAGTTTCTCAGTCCATCCCCCAAATAGAGAATCTTGGGCTTTGGACCATTTAGGGAAGCACTCCTATTCCTCAGCCACGTTCACTTTGAGAGCACTTAATTATTTGTTATGGTTGACTAGATTCCCAGTGCTTTCTGGTTTCTGAAGTGTTGAGGAATGTTAAGAAGCAGCAGTCTCTGGAGATTCAAAATATGCTGGAGAGCCTGTTGTCTATACTGCTATTGATTGCCATCATTTCCATAAAGCTTATTTCTAATGCAGCTGATGGAGTATCCAAGCGGCCAGCTTTTAACTAGGAGCAAGCAAGAAGGGAAGATGCTGTCTGCTGTAGGAGTGGGTTTTGCTAACCCTAAGTGAGCTTTTTTGAGGTATCAGTCAGAAAGGGGGGGGGGGGCAGCAGATATCTTCTTTTAGAAAGGTGAGGCAGTCTTCTCAGGCCATTCCTTCAGAGGGTTCCTCCCAAGGCCAGGGGAGGGATCATAATGGATGCTGCCCGTGGTGCAGGGGCAGCCCACAGAATCGGGGTTTTCATGGAGCCTTCTCCAGGGGTCCTTTCAGTGCCCCATAAGGGTTGCCCGACTGTCCTGTTTTGGAAGTAGTTGGGGTCATTTGCTGTTCACCCAGAAGCTTGGGAGGCCATCACTTTGGATGTCTGGGCATTGAGACTTCTATACAGCTCTTTTTAGAAATTCCAAGGTTTCATTTCAAACGTCTCCTGGACATTCCACCCTGTCAGAGATCACAGACAACAAGATTTACAAGATTCTGGCAAACTGAGTAATCCAAGATGTCCAGCCAGACTAGTGAGGATCTGGGGTCTACTCAAAGTTTTTTTTGGGACCCTTCTGGCCTCGTCAGGTGTGGTTCCCTTTCCTATGGCTTCTTCGAGCCTATATCAGAAGAGCAAAAGTTCACAAGAACGAACGCTCTTCCGATCGAAAATGCCAGACATCGAAATCTTACCTTTATTGAAGACTTTGGTTCTGAAATTCGAATTGAAAATTTCAGGAGTCGGCCGACCGGCACTTGCGAACTGCTTTTGCTTTGGGCACCGCGCGGCAAGAAAGACTGAAGAAAATGGCGTCAGCTGCATCTTATATACCCCTGGCACACTGATGTCAGGGAAGAAGCGACAGCAACCGACGCCGGACCAAGACTTTGGAACTCTGGCCGACTGCGGGGACCGCCTGACGGCAGGATAACCCAAGTGTAATGACTGCAGCAGTGAAGACACTCGAACGTCTACATTTATGGTAGGTACAAAACTGTACTTTCCCTTGATGACCAGGAATCCCAGGCTTTCTGATGCTTTAATATATACCTTGTCTTTATCTCAAAAGCACTCAGCTAGGAAGGTGTATTCCAGTAAGTGAAGACAATTTGTGCTGTGGGCGGAATCTTGAGGGCTCAACCTTTTTTCTGCCTCTTTAGAATCTGTTCTAGAGTTTCTTGTTGTTTCATTCAGACTCTAGATTTTCTATGGTTAAGGTGCAGGCAGTATGTATTTCTAATTTTCATGTTTCTCTGGCTACATTCAAGATTTCTAAGGATTTTCTTGAAGGTACCTCTTTGTTGCTTCCCCCAGTTAAGGATCTAGTCCCTCTTTGTTTTGCAAGTCCTTGCAGGCCTTCCTTTCAAACCTTCAGCTACGGCAAACTTGAAGTTGTCTTAGAAGTCCTTATTTTTGGTGGCTGCTACTTCGGCAAGGAGGGTTTCAGTTACAAATTCTTGACTCCTCTCTTTATTTGGTTTGACACAAAGATAAAGTTTTTCCTTATGAATCCTTCCTTTTTGCCTAAAGTCATTTTGGAGAATAATCTCAATAGTTCCATTCACCTTCCCTTGTCTTTTCCTAATTTCTCCCAACAAGGGTAAATATCTTCTGCATTGTTTAGATGTGCATAGGCAGTTGAAATTTGACTTGAAATGAACCAAAGCCTTTAGAAAATCGAATCAATTTGTTTCCTTTTCAAGATCTAGGTTGGGCACATCTATGTCTAAAGTGAGTTTTTCCAAGTGGCTATAAGACTGTATCTCTTTTGCATATACCTTCAGAGGCAAGACCCTGCCAAGCAAACCTAAGGGTCATTCTTAGAGCTATGGCTACTTCTGCAGCTTTTTTTTCTAGAGTGTCCTTGAATGAAATTTGTGCAGCAGCTACTTGGATAGGCCACCATACTGTTATTTCCCATTACAAGCTGGATATTCATTCAAGATTTAGAGCTTTTTTTGGCTCCACTGTGCTTTGGAATATCCTTCCTTAATTCCTCCCAAGGATTTTTACATGTCTGAGGACTCTGTCCCACAGGTTGAAGGTAGATAAAGACGACAGCATTGGCTACTAAAGTTATGCACTAACCATAATGACAGATCCATGTTGTCTGCCTCCATCTGGTTCAACCACCGCTCCACCTGTGTTATTTTATGGCAAACTTCCTTATGTGAGATGACTGAGGAATAGAGGTCGTCCTCTCCTTATTCTTGGAGTCCCTTGCCCTCCTTTTGTTTGGAGAAGCTTTGTAGCTTAAAAATTGTCTTGGATGGGGCAAACTTGATTTGAGGGGTCAGATGAGGAGTGGGGATTGTGGGGAAGGGACTTGGAGCCTGGCAAGTCAGAAGTCTGAAGGATTTGACCAATGTCTAATTGGATAACCCACAGGTTGAACTAGACAGAGACAGACAACATGGATCTGTGGTTAAGGAATGTACATAGCTTTCATTTTTATAGACTGTCATGTAACTTTCAGTCCGTTTTTACTAGGAGTATGCTTTTCACTGTGTTTTTTAGTAGAAAAATAAGACTTTAATACTTGTTTCACTGACTACTGTTGCCAGACATCCCTGGGATTCAGACATCATTTTTGGCTTCACCATGGAACAGCCTACAAGCTTCTCAGTTCTCCCTTCTTCCAACAACAAAAAAAAAAAAATCTAAACAACCTTTGCTCCATCATCAGGCTAATGAACTGCTTCAGGTGCAGATGCATGGGTGATTCTGCTGTGGCCATTTCTGACTGATTCATCAGGCCATTCTCTTTCTTTTGCTCTGTCTGGTGTAGTCTTCAGAACCATCATGGACCAGGGGTTAGGCATGTCCTTTCAGATTGTTGGAGTGTCCTTGGCAGGCAAGGGAGAACCAGCCTTCTCAGGCTTTGAAGAATAAGCAGGGAATACCTCTCTCCCTTACCTGGACGGGATGCTTGTACCTAGGGAGATTTATCTGTCAAAAGCAGGTCTGCTTCGTTAGAAATTCCCATCAAAAAGAAGCAAAAAAGTTAAGACATTTGTCTTTGCCTGTCTCAATTGCTTCTCTACTATGCATCTTTTATATAAATGCAGAAAGTGGCAGGAAGGTCACGTTTTGCAATGTTTTCTGGTTGAAATCTATACTGCAGCTATTTGGTCTTCTCTTTGTCCCATTTCAGAACATTACAGATTGGAAGTCACCTGTAGGTCCATGTTTTCATTTGTGCCGCAGTAATCCATGGTATGTTCCTAGCCCCCACCCCCTACTCCTGACCCAGAAGAATGTAGCTGGGTACTGTATCCTACCTGTTTGTGGCCAGAGCTTTTAATATCCGATTCAAAAGTTACAGGCATTCACATTCACAGTTGCACTAAAAACCTTTCTAACCATCAAGCTACTGTCTCCCCTTCCTCTAAGAATCTTTGATTATATTTATAATTATTTCCCGGTGATGATCAGAACTGATGGTTTCTGGAAGAGCTATGTTTTAATGGTGTGGAGAGTGGTATAAGGGTTATAGAGTTTGCAGCATGAGACTATTCATTGTGCTGAAGAGACTTGATGCCATGGCATTGGATTCTGTCCATTCAGCAATCAGAGCTGTGTTTCAGAGATTCATCTATTAGGGGAGTACCTATATTAATTTTGGTTACTAAAGAGCAGAATGCCGACATTAATGTAGAAATGTTCACTGAACCCTAACTGACATGTAGTGTGTGCTTAGATTGCAGTCCCTGTTGTACTCGTATGTTTTAGTCATGTATGTTGGTGAATATTGCATGTAAAGTAAGTACCCGTATCTCCTTCTACTGTTTTAAGTAAGTTAAGATTGGCAGTTTGTGTATCCTTATGGAAATGTATATTTTTCCTGTTTCCTACAGTTCTTGTCGTCATGAATCACTATCTTGCATTCCAGTACTTTGCAGAGGAGTATTACCCATTTTCTGAGGTAAGTACTTGATAACTCTCTATGTGGTATGCAGACCATGTGGTATGTTTGAGGAGTTTGTTTCTGTTGGTTTTATTACACTTCTTTTCTTTTTAAGCTTTGCCACAAAAATAGTAGAGAGTGATGGTAGGTTGTATTTGATTGTGTATGACTAAGAATAGTAGTAGTAAAAGTGTCATCATTTTCTGAACCACATTTTCTGATGAGGTTATTGGTGTTAGCAAGGTGGACAAGGGTAGACTAGACTTTCCAGACCCCAGCAAAAGTAACCACCTCATTCCATGGGATTCCAAGGAGTTTTGAGATAAGATAAAGATAATCTTTCCAACCATATCCTTTGACTTCTCCAAGGTCTGTTCTCAGTATGTTCTGCCTGGTGTACATCCCAGGAGAGGTGCACAGTGGCTATACTCAAAGGTCCTCCTGGATGGCCAGATTTCTCATTCTGTCACAGACAGTAAGTCTAACATCCTGGAAGGAATATCACTTTTGATGCCTGTATCCTTAATCTCAACCTTTATGTCACTCCTAAAGCTCATAAAAGTAGGTGAGACTGGGAGCATAGACTGTTAAACTGAGAACTTAATTTTGTGACTCAGCTTTCATTTTCCCTCCTTGGTCTAGCACAGCACCTGTAGTAGTACTGCCATTGAAACAATCTGCTTCTTAGCCTCACAGTTCTGTCTGCTCTCATGTTTGAACAAGATCTCCAGATATGTAGTCTCCAACCTGAGGTAGCTGCTTCTGTCTCCTTTGGGGAAACCATTCCAATCTTTTCAAGATGTAGACTATGACTTGTGATTGGGAGGGTTGGTTTTCATCCTATCTTCTTCATACTTGGCAGTGAATTACTCCGGTGCACTCTGGAG
Source organism: Protopterus annectens (assembly GCF_019279795.1). Lineage (NCBI taxonomy): Eukaryota > Metazoa > Chordata > Ceratodontiformes > Protopteridae > Protopterus > Protopterus annectens. The sequence goes on along the minus strand of NC_056730.1, from coordinate 648,756,965 downwards.
AGAAGCCACATGAGGCTAAGAGGATGACATCATCAACTGCAGACATCAATGATGCAACCCTCATGTCCATAAATTGGATAGAAACAGAAATGTGAAACTTATCTCGAATATTCACAAAAATGAAACTTTCTTTTATCCTTATAGTATACACAATTTGTGCTTCGCTTTGGTAGTGTTGAACTACTTTTGTTTTAGTGGTTATTAGTTCTTCCAGTACACTAATAAGAATCAGGCCAAAAAGAATGTCTTTCCAGTTGGAGTAAGGTATTCCTTGGGACTAAATGCAGTTTTTCTTATAAATATTATTGAACCTTCACTTGACTTAGTGCATCACTCTTTTTTGTTCTTCAATAACCATTCTTGTATACAGAATGGTAATTTTTTGGATCAAAGAAAGCACTTGCAGTTCATGCAGAAGTAACCAAAGAAAATACAGAGGATAATCACATATTTTTAAAACAAGGCAAAACCTGCCTTAATGATTAGTGGCCAAAATGCATTTTTTTTTCAGAATAGATAATTCAGTGTATTTTGTTTGGTTATTGGGTACATAATGGCACAGTAGTTAATATTGCTGCCTCGCATGCTTTTTTCCCTCCAGTTTGGTTGACAGGTAATGGAAGGGGCTTCCTCTACAGACTCTACACATGTACATGTGATTCTTGGCCAGCTGCTTCTGTTTCATCTTGTATCCAAAAGACATGTTGTAGGTGAATTGTTAGTCCTCAAATTGCCTCTAGGTATAATTGTGTGGGTGTGCCCCTTGATAAGGTGTTATCCTTTCAGGGACTTTATTGTTTTGCATGCAGTGAGTATTGGGAAGGGCAGTAGCTCTACCTCAGCCATGAAATGGGTAAAGTGGGCAAATGGAGAATGAATGAAGGGTCTTTTGACAGCAGATGAGTCCCTGCTATTGCCATCCAGACTTGCTTCTCCAGAGGTAGGACTTAGTAGTTGCTGCAGTTTGACAGACATGGTGATTTAGAAAATTATATCCATGTGTCTCAAACACTTCCTTAGCCATTCACATCTTAGACTGATGCCAGGAGTAGCACAGAAGTCCTTGGTTTTATTGCTGTCTAGTAGCTACACCTTGCTGTTTAATCTGGTTATGATTTGCTGAAGTCCATTCTTAGAGAAATGTTCACTGTAATGGTAATGCTATTTTCCTTGTAGTCACTTCCATTTATAAGTTCATAAATTTACTTTCCTGTGTTCAGTTCATAACATTCTCAAGAAACACAGACTTCAATACATCATAATTATATTTTCTATTACATGTGTAGCTATCCAAATTTTTCTTGAATTCATTAATATTTGAAACATCTGTAATATGTTCAGCATTAGATCACTGTTGAAAGAAGCCTAAGCTATTTGGGTTTTGTCCTGCCAAGAATATGACTACCAGCCAGCTTTTAAAGCTTCAGGGCACCTTCCAAGCACTCTGACTGTAGGCTTTGTGAAACTGACAGTCTGCTAACATTCCCTCAAGTCTGGGAAGATAAGTACCATGCTGGGGAAAACCTTCCACAGTTTCATTTCTCTGAGGAAAGCCTGTGTTTTTTCTTTGAATTTACTAATCTTCTGCAAGGAAAATTATTTTTATGGACTGTCATGTCGTGTTTTCTTCTGTGAATGCTTGTTTGAAGACGGTGTTAAAAATCTGATCTGATGTTGTCCTTTTCATTCATTCAACTGATTGGTTCAGATCTGACTCGGCTGCTTCTACCAGATCTTTGGATCTAAAACTCTCAAGCTCCTCCCTTTACCCGTAATGCTCCACCAACCTAACACACCTGAGATCTCATTTGCCATCATTCAGCTTCAGACACCAGATCCTGTCACTCTTGAGTTTTGGGGTAGTATTTGGCCTTTTTTGTCAGTTACAGTTAAGAAACTTTTATTGTATTTACTTCTACTGTCCTACCTCCCTTACATATTCTTTTTCTGACTTGTAAGGCAGTTTCCAGTACCTTTTTAGCTACCTATTTCTCAGTACCATCTTTGGTACTATTCCTCTCTCTTTTTTTTAAGTTACTTTTTAGAGTACTCTTTCTATACCTTTGCAAGTAGTTCTTTCTTTCTGCTCCCTTTCCCTAAAAAAAAAAATGTCTGCCTTTAGTTTCTTTAGGCAGGTTTTCTTCCTTGATATTATGGCTGACTAGCCATCTGGTTTTAAAAAGAGCATTATCCCCGGACTCCATCGAGCCTGTTCCCCGGAGACTGAACAAAATAATTACTGCCCCATCTGACAAGACCTTCTGGACAAAAGGGGTTGCAGTAGATAGGTCATGGCGGCAGTGACCAAAAGGGAACTTTCAGAGGAGAGTTCCACTGTCCGTCTTCCTAATAAAGATTCCAGGATGATGGGTTGCAGTAGATGGCATGGTCATGGCATCAGCGACTAAAAGGGAACTTTCAGAGGAGAATTCCACTATCCATCCTCCTAATAAAGATTCCAGGATGATGGATGGATGTGGGAAGCGAGTTTTCTCTTCAGCAATTTTTGCCCTATGATTGCTGAACTATCTTTCCCATTTCACAAGATTGCAAAGGGATCTGATTAAGGAGTTATCAAATACCCTTGAAGGAGTAGTAGCTGAGGGAGCACGGGAAAAGGTAGCTTCCCAACTAGCGACCCTGCGCTCTGTAGCTAACTCTTCCATGAGGCTCATTGCACATGCAGCCAAAGGAATGAGTAGGGTGGTGGGTTCCGCCTGTGCGATTTTGTAAAGCCTTTTAAGTCTTTGTCAATGTCCCATTTGAGAGCTCTTCCCTTTTTGGCCCCAAAGTCAGAGATACACTATCCAGATAGGAGAAAAAAGGTAAAACTGTCTGCCATGGGCATACGTTTCTCCACCGCTCAGAGGCCGTATCCAGAAGGTCAGAGAGGAGGCAGAAAAATGCAGTTCAAAAAATCATTGGATTCTTACCAGAACCCACATGGAGATTATTCCCCCAGAGCCAGAGGGGGGAATAATAATGGAAGATACAGCCCCCATGGCAGAGGAGGCCCACAGAACCAGTGATCCCGAGAACCCTTTTCAGGAAACCCTTACAGCACTCCTGAAAGGAGACCCAGTTGTCCACCTCTGTAGGCAATCAGGGGTCAACCATCTCTGCACTGGAGAGCCTGGCAAAACCTAACTTCCAATTTATGGGTGCAGAAGATAATATCCAGGGGTTATCAAATTCCCTTCTCTCAACCCCCCCCCCAAACAGAAGAATCCCAGACATTCCACCCAGTCAAAGGGAGCAGGCAGTTATTCAGTTTCAAAAACTACTAGAAAAAAGGGTCATCCAAGAGGTCCTCCAAGACCAGAGAGGATTCAGAACTTACTCAAAGTTCTTTTTAGTTCCAAAGAAAACAGGGGACTGGAGGCCAATTCTGGATCTCAGCAGATTAAATAAGTCTGTTCGACACAGAAAGTTCCAAATGGTCACAGTTCAGTTCATACTTCCTTTCCTGGAAGGAGATGATTGGATGTGCTCAGTAGATCTTCAGGATCCATACACCATATAAAAGTGGACAGATGCTCCAGAAGACACTTCCGGTTGGGGGCCAGTCATTACCTGGAAAGAGATGATTGGATGTGTTCAGTAGATTTTCAGGATCCGTACAACCATATAAAAGTGGACAGATGCTTCAGAAGACACCTACACTTCCAGTTGGGAGACCGTCATTATCAGTGATGCCCTTTGGTCTCACTACGACGAGGATTCTAGGTGTTTTCTCATTTAGACAACTGACTCCTGTCCGCCACAACCAGGCATCTACTGATAAAAGCAAGAGACTCCATTCTTCATATCTTCACAGAACTAGGCATAATGATAAATTACCAAAAAGAGTGCATTGGGGTGGTATTGGATTCTACTCAGATGATTGCAAAACTCCCCCCCTCCAGAGTGTTGACAATCAGGCGTCAAAGGATAATTCGTTACAGGAAGGTAGCTGCTTGTTATGTTCTTTGAACTTTAGGGTCAGTGGCGGCAGCAATAATGCTAGTCTCATTAGCCAGGTTTCATATAAGAATACTGCAGTGGCTTCTAGTTGCCCAGTGGTCAGTTATCCATCAGTCTCACCAAATTCTTATAACAAACAAATGCAAAAGAACCCTCTCATGGTGGATTCAGTTAGAACACTTGACATAAGGCTGACCCTTTGTTCCCCCACCACTGACCACAGTGACCATGGATGCTTCCCAGATGGGGGGAATTATCTGGGGAGGAGAGTCTAAGGAACCTGGTCTGCAGATGAGGCAAATGTACACATCAGTGTCCTAGAGATGAGGGCAGTACTTCTGGCATTGCAAGCATTCCAAAATGCTCTTCCTCTGGGGACAGTGGCGATTCATTCAGACAACATGTCACTGGTCTGGTACATAAAGAAACAAGGGGGGACTAGATCATATCCTCTGTTGAGAAGCCCTCAGAGTGTGGCAATGGGTGATCTCTGCTTTCTCATAGCAACGCACATTCCGGGAAAGTCCAACATGATAGCGGACAAGTTGAGCGGATCTATTCTCCTGCCGGGTCCTGGACGAGTGGTCCTTCAACCAGAAGGTAGCAGAGGACATTTTCCGCAGATGGGGCCAGCCTTGCTGTGATCTTTTTGCTTCTCTCCTAAACAACAAATGCAGCAGCTACTTTGCCCTGATACCCCCATCGGGGGAATCACGAGGGATGCTGTCATACACGATTGGCCTTCCCAGTCTGTTATACACGTTTCCCCCAACTCCCTTGATTCCAAAATTCATTCAGAAAGCAAGCAGGTTGAAGGAAACAGTAATCCTCATTGCTCCATATTGGCCTCGATATATATGGTTTCCCTTCCTCTGACCTAGTCTACAGAAGGAACCCTGGATTCTGGAACCCATTCCAGATCTGCTGTCACACACCCGACAGGAATGACTCATCCCAATTTTCGCAAACTCAATCTGACAGTTTGGTTCCTCCAGTTCCGTTAATTGCCATACAGCCCATGCTGTCCTCTCCAGTCCGACATATTTTGATGTCATCTTATAAATCATCCACTCAAAAACTTTATTGGAGTAAATGGAAAAGGTTTGTAATTTGGGCTCAACACAATATAGATCCCCTTACAGCCCTTATTCACTGTGTCTTAGAATTCATAGCTCAGCTTTTTAATAAAGGAGCAACTGCCTCTACGATTAAAGTAGAATTAGCAGTCATTTCAGACTTTCATACCGGGGAGGATAATTTAGTTCTCATTTCCATAAACTTTGCAAAGCCTTCCCTCTCCTCCATGGGACCTTAATTTAGTACTAAGTACAAGGCCACGGTGGTGTGGCGTTAGTGTTGTCGCCTCACAGCAAGAGGTTCTTCCATTCGATTCTCGGCTGGAGCGCCTTCTGTGTGGAGTCTGCATGTCCTCCCCGCGGTTGAATGATGCTAAAGACATGCAGGTAGGTGTGAACGTGAATGGGCATGCCTTCTTTAAAGGTTGGGCGTCGGGCTGGCAACTCGGCACTGTAAAAATCCACTGCCAATCATGAGCGAACCAGAGTTCCGCTGTGACCCCTAACCGGGAAAAGCCGAAAGAAGACTTTTCATTGTTCACCCCCCCCCCCCTTTTAAACTGGCAGCAACTTGTGATTTTAAGTTTCTTTCTTGGAAAACTATTTTTCTAATGGCTATTACATCTGCAAGATGGATATCATACTGTCTTGTCAATCTCCATACTTGATTTTCCATAAAAACAAAGTCTCTCTGCATACCAACCCCTCCTTTCTACCCAAAGTTGTCTTACAAACCAATATTCACCAGGCCATACATTTGCCTGTTTTCTTTCCCACCTTCAGCAGTAAGAGTGAATATGTTCTACATTTGTTGGATTTGCATGGACAGATGTTCTTCGTGTTTCACTGTTGCAGTCATCACATTTGGGTTATCTGCCTGCAGGTAGCTCTCAGTTGGCATGAATACCAGAGTCTTGGGATTTCTACGTCAGATGCTGTAGCTTCTTTCAGGACGTCATGGGTATAAAACATGCAGCCAATGACATTACATCAGTCTTTCTTGCCGTGCAGTGTCCGAAGCAGAAGCAGTTCGTTAGTGCCGGTCGGCCGCCTCCTGAAATTTTCATTTTTTGAGTTTCAGACCTGAAGTCTTCTAAAAGATAAGTACCCTGTCGGGGATCCTTTTTTCTTGCTCTAACCAATGTCAGAAAAAGTTAATAATTGTCTTGCCTGTGGAAAGCAAATACCTCACTGAGATTTTCATTCTTACTGCATCATCAGTTTATGCCCAGACCAAGATGTTCCTCGCTGTCGGTTTTGTGCCTTGTTCAATGCCCGAACTATTCATTGTCGGGCTATTTTTGTTGCTAAATTCTTTCATTCTCGTACTCCGTAATCCAAAATGGCTTAGATAAGCCATCCAACTACCGATCTTCCAAAAAATGTAAGGATAAAGGCAGAGACAGACCGCATAGGCTAGTACTCAGTGAGGCACCTTCTCAGCCCTTGATACCCGCTTCTACAGATTTGCAGGCCTCTGCTGAGACCCTTTCAGAGTCCGGTATGCCGCGAGTTGCTTCTTTGACTATGGAACCTGCAGATGTCTCTACCTTGGATGGGTCTGGAGCCGCTGTGCAGGCACTGGTTTCTGAGGGTGTATTCCAACCTTCTGATGTTCATATTAAACCGACATCTTCATTTTTGACTAAAACTACTGAATTTCTCAGGCCCAGAGTAACCAACGACCAAAGAGCATGCTCAAGCTCCCATGCCACGGAAACAAATGCTTAGAATGGCTGATGACCTTATAACTTTAATTAGGGGAAGCCAGTCTTCCCCCTCTTTAAGACAAAGGATTGATTTTCCTTCTGATTCTACAGACCACAAGCCTGATGACTGCTCCCTCTGATTACCAGAACATTCCCTTTTCTAACTGTGAGGATTCAGATGCAGAGGATTCCATCCTGTCTACCTCCCCTCCAGAGGATTTTTCTTTTGGTGAAACCTTGCATACCTTAACAGAATATTTTTGCTGCGAATGCCAGGACTACCCACAGTCCAAAAAGAGACTCAGAGAATTTTTAGACTTGCCTCAGCACAGGTCTCTAGCTACTCTAGCTATACCCCCTGTTCTGGAGATTGTAGATGATGTCTTCTTGGAATCCAGCCTTAACCCTGATACCTTGCCTCCAGTGGCCAGGAAACCTGACAGGTACTACAGAGTACCTGACTCCCACAAGTTTCTCTTTAAGAATCCTACTGCGGATCCAGAGACCATTTCCCAGGGACCTAAAGGCATTAAGGCTACAATAGCCAAAAGCCCTACCCCTTCGGACAGGGATTCTAGGGCTTTAGACAGATGGGGTAAGAAGATATACACCTCTGCTACTCTTGCCATCAGGGCTTTAAATTGCCAGTTTCATATGTTAAAGTATCAGCAACATATTATGGAGCTAATTAAACAGAAAATTATGTTGATTCCTGATTGTGCAGAACATAAAGATTTACACATGTTAATGCATTCTGCTAACCAAGTTGGAAAACATACTTTGCAATGTGGTTTTGATGCCTTAGAAGCATCTTGCAGGGCTGCTGTCACTGGGTCTGTCCTTAGAAGGCGTGCTTGGCTTAAGGAACATATCTTGCCAGACAATGTCATAGCAAAATTACTAGATGCACCACTAAATCAAGAACGCCTGTTTGGCAATAAAGCAGAAGAAATCCTCAAAAAGATGGAGGAAAAAGTTAAATCTATGCAAACTGTTAAGTATTTCCTACAGGTACAGCCACCTACATTCAGTAGGCATTGGCCTTCTAAAAACTGGTCCTTTCCAGTCCCTCCCAGATCTTCTCAGTCCTAACCTAGGGCAGTATACCACCACGATTACAGTCTCAGGGTATGCACAGATCTAAGCAATGGAGTGCTCCCACCTTTAAAACAGGGAGTAGAAAACCAACATCCTATGATAAAATCTCACTGACTTATCCTTAAATATTCCAAGCCTTGCCCAAGTACTTGCACCCTTAGGAGGAAACCTTGCCCTATATGCAAAAAACTGGGAGTACATCACCCAAGACAGGTGGGCCTTGAACATTGCATCCCAGGGATACAGATTCTACTTCTGCTCACTGCCAACCCCAAGTGGATGGCCAGACCTCCTCTCAAATCAGTGGGCAGAGGTCCTAAAGCATGTTCTTTCACTTCTCAGTATCAAGGCTATTCGACCTGTCCCAGTAGAGCATAGGGGACAAGGTTTTTACTCCAGACTGTTTCTGGTACCCAGGAAAGAAAAGAAAAAGAAAATCCATATCCAGGATCTGTCTATCTCAACACCTTCCTGGAGGTTCCAAGGTTCAAGATGCTTACTCTCTAACAGTTGCTTCCTATGCTAGCCAAGGACTCCTGGCTAACCACCCTAGATTTAAAAAGAAGCTTATCTGCACATCCCCATAAGAGAATCTTGCAGAAAATACCTACATTTCAAAGCAGGCTCTATGCATTATCAGTTCTCTGCACTTCCCTTTGGCTTATCTACTGTGCCCAGGGTATTCACAGAATGCCTAGCTCCAGCCATTGCATATTGCAGGCAGAGAAAATTTCAAATTTACACATACTTGCACGATTGCCTGATTCAGGCAGACTGTCAGGAATTGCTACTCCAGCACCTGACGTTTATAAAGAGACTTCTAACTTCACTGGTGTACACCATCGACAAAAAGAAATCACATTAGGTCCCCAGCCAACAGTTTGTATTCCTGGGAGCAAGATTTAACACAACTTCCCAGATGGCATTCCTCACTCCAGAAAAACAAATGTATTTGACAAACTACTGGCCACCAAAACCCAGCTATCTGCAAGAAAAATACTGCAAGCCATAGGGTTCATGGCCTCTTGCACTTTACTAATTCCATATGCAACACTGCATATGAGGAAACTTCAATGGTACTTAAAAAAATATCTGGTGTTAACTTACTCAGGACCTGGAAACAATGAATGCGAAGTTGTTCTATCTCGCCATTTGTTCTTACACACAGGTTCGGAGCCGATCCCTCGGCTCCGAGTCGGCCACATTCCAAGCTCTGCGTCTTGGAGAAGCTCGAGGCACAGTCCCTGTCCCATGATCCTCTCCTGCAAACCCTCAGATCTTGTTTGCCGCTGCAACAGGTCTCATCGTCGAGTGAGAGCTCGGGCCAGTATCCTTTTTTTCTATATAAAAATTTTATATATATATTTCTAAAAAGTTAAAAATTATAAGTTTTTTTTCTTAATATTAGTATTACTGTGTGTGCGTGTGGTTAAATTAGTGTTTAGATTAGTGTTAAGAATTTGTTGGAGAGGCTGCTCCTAGGCCTTAGGCCACTAACTTTCTGTCAGGGCTCTGTCAGATTTTCTCTGTTTAAATTATATTTCTCTTTGTATTTAACCTTGTTGATAAGTATTTACCTGTTTAGTAAGGTTAGTTTTGTGTATATATATATATATATATATATATATATATATATATATATATATATATAGTGTTTTACATATTAATATTGCAGACTATAATTTCTAGTCAGGAATGTCAGAAAAAGCCAAGTCTGGATTTAAGCGTTACCAGTGTGGACAGAAAATGTCCATAACTGACGACCACATTTCCTGCGTCTACTGTCTAGGCCCTCTCCATCTTCAGGAGGACTGCTCCATCTGCCACTCGTTTAGTGGCAGAGTGATGATTGAAAGACTCAGGAAACTTATTGAGAGGGGTCTCCTGAAGCCGGAGTTTCAAGAGGCATTGGAAAAGGCAGACCAGTCATCGAAGTCTTCTAAGGGGTCGAAGTCTTCGAAGGTGTCGGAGCCCAGGACATTGGCTCCGAGTACCTCTGTTAAGATTCGGTCGCCGGCTCCACAGACCTTGGAGCCGAGCATCGAACAGCTGCCTCGGGGCAAGGTCCAGGTTTTGGAGCCGGTGTCAGTGGTACTCCCTTCTTCGATCCTTCGCTCGGTGACCTCTTCGGCCCCTTCGACCCGTTCCTCCAGACCACTGTCAGACACCGATGTGGATCGAGTAGTGCAGAAGCTGATGGAGAACACAGCCTTATCCAAACTAATTGCAGTTTCGTCCCAATTGGTTTTGAAGCTTGAAACCCTTCCTGTTCCATCCATAGATCCTCCTTTGAGACCCATCGAGTCATCGGAGCCGGGAGTCGAGGATCTGATGATTGTTGATCCCCCGGAGCCGAAGCCTTCTTTAGTGCTTTTGGCTCCACTGACCTCGACACCCTCGGTACCCATCAAGGGGTCTCGGAGCCGACAGTCTCTCCTCGGTTCCGGGGGGGGGGAGTCGAACCGAAGTTTCGGTTCCGACTCTTCCCCTCGTTGCCTCGGCGCAGATTAGTTCGGTTCTGTCCTCTGGATCAGAGCCCGTGGTTCCGGGCCCGAGGAGGATACCGGGTTCTTCGGAACCGGTGGAATCCTCGGCCCGGGGCTCCAGTGCCTTCGAGGCCATGAGGAAGGTTTTGTCTGTTAAGACATTCACATCTTCAGATTCCTCTTCTCCCTCCCCGAAAGGTCCGTGTTCTGTTTCTGCACCACCGGTCCCCACTAAGCGTAGAGACCCAAAGCCTCAGTCAGCCCCAGAGGGTGAACCCTGCTCCTCGGAAGCTTCACCAGATGCCCCCTCTGATGAAGTCCCGAGGAAGAGATTGTGCAAGAGGAGGCACCTTGATCCCCACAGGAATCGCTGACATCGGACACCGACTTGGGTGAGTCAGAGGGGTCCCCACGGTCTTCCTCCGAGGATGTCTCATTTGTCGACATCCTGGAAATTCTCAAACAAAGGGGTGGCTGGCAGTCACTTGCCCCCACTGAGGACGAGTCGGTGTTGCTGAAGGCTTTTGGGGTACAACCTTCCACCTCCTGGGTAACTCCGCCCTTCGACGAGTTAATGGATTTAATAGCTCGAAGGGCGTGGGAGTCCCCTGACACCTTGGAACCAGTCCCTCGGAGGCCTAATAAGTACATCACTGCCCCCCAGGATAAAGCGTATCTCACCAAGGGAGTCCCAGTTGATGCTATGGTGGCGGCGGTGGCCACCAAGAAAGAAATGCCTGAAGCATCTTCCTCTGTTCATCCGCCTAACAAAGACTCTAGAACGATGGACAGGTACGGGAAGTGCATTTTTAGTTCAGCGACTTTTTCCATGCGATCGCTGAACTACCTCACCCATTTTACCCGTCTTCAGAGAGATCTCCTCAAAGAATTAGGAGAAACTCTACAGGGTACCACAGATGCTGCGGTCTCAGACAAGGTGACAGCACAGCTCAGTACCCTAAACTCTATCGTTAACTCATCCATGCGGCTCATTTCATATGCAGCCGAAGGATCGAGTAGGGCTGCAGCTTCAGCGATCGCTCTGAGGAGACAATCCTGGATGCGCCTATGCTCCTTTGCAGAAGCCTTTAAGTCTTCCTTTATTAATGCCCCTTTTGATGGCTCCTCCTTGTTTGGGCCCAAAGTTAAGGAGACGCTCACTAGGTGTGAGCAAGAAGGAAAGACCCTGTCTGCCGTAGGGGTCCGTTTTTCCACCCCTTCTAGACCATACCCCAAAAGGCAAAGAGGTGGTAAAATGTGGTTCCGGAAGACTCAGGGAGCTTTCCAATCCACACCTAGTGAAACCCCCTCCAGAGGCAGAGGAGGGGGAAGGAATGGAAGACGCCGCCCAGGTGGCAGAGGGGGTCTGCAGAACCAGGGCGACAGGGATAGCGTCCCTGGTAAGCCCTTCCAGTACTCCTGAGTGGAGGCCCGGCTGTCCTGCTCTGGAGGCAGTTGGGGGTTGCTTGGCTTTATACCCAGAGGCCTGGCTAAATCTCTCTTCAGATTCCTGGGTAAAAAGCATAATAACCAGAGAGTACAACATCCCTTTCTTAAACAATCCCCCATCCAAAAAAGATTCCCAGATGTTCCACCCAATCTGAGGGATCAGGCAGCCATAGAAATACAATGGCTGTTAAGAAAAAGAGTCATCCAGCCAGTCCCGGCGGACCAAATAGGATCCGGAACTTACTCAAGGTTCTTTTTAGTTGCAAAGAAAACAGGGGACTGGAGGCCAATACTGGACCTCAGCAAACTCAGTACCTTCGTGAAGAAGGAAAAATTCCGGATGGTCACGCTACAATCGATCCTGCCGTTTCTTCAAACGAACGATTCGATGTGCTCTATAGATCTCAAGGATGCGTACTACCACATAAAAATGGCCAGGCCATCCAGAGATCACCTGTGCTTCCGGCTGGGAGTTAGTCACTTTCAGTTTCGAGCTCTGCCCTTTGGCCTCACCTCAGCCCCCAGAGTGTTCACCAAGTGCATGGCAGTAGTGGCGTCCCACCTGAGATGACTAGGATTCCGGGTGTTTCCATACTTAGACGACTGGCTCCTTACCGGCACCACCAGCCATCACCTATTGCAAGCCAGGGACTATACAATCGATCTCTGTTCCCATTTAGGCATAACACTGAACTTCAAAAAAATCTGCCTTTTCGCCCTCACAGCATATATCATTCAAAGGAGCGGAATTGGACACTACCTTAACTCTGATCAGGCTTCCCCAAACAAGAGTTTCAGCCTTAAGGGAACAGATTTCTACTCTTCTACAAAACAAAAGAGTCCCCGCTGCACAGGTCCTGAAAGTATTAGGCATGATGGCAGCTACCCTTATCGCGGTCCCCCTAGGGAGAATGCACATGAGGATCCTCCAGTGGCTACTCTTCGCACAGTGGTCTTACCAACGGCTACTGTTGTCACACAACATCCTGCTCACGGAGTCTTGCAAGCGGGATCTTCAATGGTGGATGAACAGCCACGAGCTTACGATAGGCCGCCCGTTCGTGCTCCCCCCCATAGCCACAGTGACCACGGACGTTTCCCTGATAAGGTGGGGAGGACTTTTTCAGGGGAGAACAGTTCAAAGCGAGTGGTTGAAAATAGAGTACAACCTGCACATCAATGTCCTGGAGTTGAGAGCAGTGTTCCTGGCATTGCAACACTTTCCCGACTACTTACCTCCGGGAACAGTTGCAATTCAGACAGACAACATGTCAGTGGTCTGGTACATAAACAAACAAGGAGGAACCAGGTCTTACCCCTTATGCAGAGAGGCCCTGAGAATCTGGCAATGGGCTGTGTCCACCGGACGCTTTCTCATAGCAATGCACATCCCGGGGACATCCAACGTAATAGCGGACAGGTTGAGCAGAGCCATCCTGTTACCTCACGAGTGGTCCCTCAAAAATCAAGTAGCGGAAAGGATTTTCCGCAGATGGGGCCAGCCTTGCTGTGACCTTTTTGCATCCCCCCTGCATGCCAAATGCAGAAGCTATTTCGCCCTACTTACCCCTCCGGGAGCCGCCCCCAGGGACGCACTTGTGCATGATTGGCCCCCGGGTCTCCTATATGCTTTTCCTCCTGTTCCACTAATCTCGAAATTTCTGCAGAAAGCCAAAGGTCTGGAAAGGACGATCATCTTGATAGCACCATTCTGGCCTCGACGAATCTGGTTCCCCTTTCTTCAAGCTTACCAAACAGAGGAACGTTGGACTCTGGACCCAGTGCCAGACCTTCTGACCCACTCGTCAGGAGTTCTTCACCCCTCTCGTTCGTCCCTCAAATTGACAGCATGGCTGCTCCACTTCCCAGCTTAGCCAGGTCAGATCTCTTGTCTCCAACAGTACAACATATTTTGATCTCTTCTCACAAAGCCTCCACTAGAAAATTATACAAGAGCAAATGGAAACGTTTTGTGTGTTGGGCTTCCAAACAAGGTATTGATCCCTTGGTTGCTCCTATTCATAAGGTTCTAGATTTTCTATCTACTCTTTTTCATCAAGGAACTTCAACATCTACCATAAGGGTACAGCTGGCTGCCATATCTAATTTGTGGGTGAAGGGGGCTCTACAATTATGTCTCATAGACTTTGTAGAGCTTTTATGAAGGGAACTTATCATCTCCGACCATCCATTCGAAGTCCGGTTTTTCCTTGGAACTTAAATCTAATGCTATCTCAGCTCATGTTATCACCCTTTGAACCAGCCTCGTCATGCCCACTTAAATATCTTTCCTGGAAAACCCTGTTTCTTGTTGCAATCACTTCAGCTTGCAGAGTCTCAGAGCTGCAAGCACTGTCAATTAGACCCCCGTATCTAATCTTTCACCCAGACAGGGTCTCCTTACGTACTAATCCGTCCTTTCTACCAAAAGTCTGCTCAGAATCTAATCTTAATCAGTCCATAGAACTTCCTACCTTTTTCAGGCACCATACCAATAAATTGCAATACATGTTACACAAATTGGATGTGCACAGACAGCTGAGATTTTACCTGGACAGGACAAAAAAATTCCAGAAGTCGGATCAACTTTTTGTTTCGCATGCGGATAGTAAGAAAGGGCTTGCAGTATCAAAAATTACATTATCCAAATGGCTTTCGGACTGCATAAACTTTGTTTATTCATCTTCCAATCAGTCTATTCCGCTCAAAGCTAAAGCTCATTCTACTAGAACTGTTTCTACTTCCCTAGCCCATGCTGCTCGTTTACTGATAGATACTATTTGTGCAGCGGCTACCTGGGCTAAACCTCATACCTTTATCACTCATTACAAAGTGGACAGGGCCTCCAGGGACAGGGCTTCCTTTGGTTCCACTGTTCTCAGGGATGTTCTCCCGTGAGCCACCTGGGGTTTAGGGTGCTAGGGGCGCTACCCGTGTGTAAGAACAAACGGCGAGATCGAACAACTTCACATAAAGAAGTTATGTTCTTACCATAACGGTCCATGTGAGTTGTTCATCTCGCCTTTGTTCTTACATTCCCGCCCTCCTTCCCCCTCCGTGTTCTGGAAGAACAGGTACGACTGGTGGCTGGTTGTCTTTCTCATGGTCCCCTTAGACCGATTGTCTCTAGGTAATATACGTGTATATGTGTATGAGTACGTATGCATGTGTAAGAGAATATGTCTTCTATTGTCTGGTTTTCATAGCAAACTAGATCTGAGGGTTAGCAGGAGAGGATCATGGGATAGGGACTGTGCCTCGAGCTTCTCTTAGACGCAGAGTTTGGAATGTGGCCGACTTGGAGCCGAGGGATCGGCTCTGAACCCGTGTGTAAGAACAAAGGCGAGATGAACAACTCACATGGAATGTTATGGTAAGAACATGACTTCTTTTTTCTATCATTCCTTGCCTAAGGGCAGAGTTTCTTTGGTGGGCAGAGGCCTGCTACCACAACAAAGGACTCCCTTTCACTCTACCCCCTGCCGCCAAACCCTAACCACAGATGCATCAGACTATGCATGGGGGGCTCACATGGCAGGACAAGGTATTCAAGGCAAATGGAGCCCAAAGCAAATGCACCTGCATATCAGTCAAAAAGAAATATTAGCTGTACAGAATGCTCTGACAGCCTTCAAGCACCTTATTCTTCCAGGGCAACTATTGATAAAGACAGACAACACCACAATTATGTGGTACATAAACAAGCAGGGGGGAACCCATTCCTACCTACTCTGCAGGTTAGCCATGGCTCTTTGGGACACAGCCTTGAGCAGGGTCTCCTTACGTACTAATCCGTCAATTCCTGCCAGGCAAACTAAATTCAGTGGCAGATGACTTAAGCAGAAATGTAATGGACCCGCACGAACGGAAACTGGAACCCAAATCATTCAAGCTCCTGATCCACAGGTGGGGGGGGGGGGTTGCACCAGAGGTGGACCTCTTCACTTTCCCTCAGAACATTCAGTTGAGCAAATATTGCACCAGTACTCCCTGCAGCCAAGCATGGAAAGTGGATGCTCTGTCCTTTACATGGGAAAACCTCTCAATCTATGCCTTTCCCCCTCTGCCCCTCCTCCTGAAGGTTCTACTAAAGACCAAACAGGACGAGCCAAGGACAATCGTGACTGCACCAGACTGGCCACACCAGCACTGGTACCCACCTTTGCGCAGTCTGGCAGTACTGCCACCTTGGCACTTGCCTCACACCCCCTCCCTGCTGTCCCCAGCAGGAGGGCCAGATTTTGCATCCTCAGTTACAAACTCTGAACCTAGCAGCCTGGTTCATCCCCTGAACCCTCAGTAAACAGGTGCTGGATGTCATCCTGAAGGCAAAAAGGCCTACTACTAGAAAATCCTATTCAGAAAAGTGGAAAAGATACTGTTCTTGGAGCCAGTCTCAAGGAATGGACACAAATGTGCCCAGCTTTCCTTATATACTAGATTGCCTAAGAGAAATGTTCCAGAAAGGCCTATCCTTCTCTTCAGTTAAGATTCATGCCTCTGCCGTCTCAGCTCATTATAATGCTGAGCCACCCCTCATTTCTCATCCTCTGGCCAAATAGTTCTTGAGAGGAGCCAAAATTTTAAGACACCCCAGGAGAGCTCCCACTCCAGCCTGGGACCTTAATCTTGTATTGGAAAAATTCACGCTTCCACCCTTTGAGCCTGCTGCTTCTGCAGAGTTAAAATTCCTCTCCTGGAAAACAGCTTTACTTCTAGCGATCACTTCAGCAAGAAGAGTGTCTGAATTGCAGGCCCTTATGGTCGTGGAACCCTTCATTATCTTCCATGCGGACAGGGTTCCCTCAGGGACTAATCCATCCTTTATGCCAAAGGTGGTATCTAGTGTGGCTTTAAACCAATCCATTCATTTGCCAACCTTTTTCCCTAATCCTCAGAATACGGGGGAAAGGATCCTGCACTCCTTGGACGTGCACAGGCAGCTTAGGTTCTATCTGGACAGGACTAAACATTTCTGGAAATCTGACCAGCTACTAGTCAGTTTTGCTACAGGGGCAGAGGGCAAACCATTTCTACATGGATAGCACACTGCATCCATTTCTGCTGCAAACATCATGGGAAACATGCCCCACAGGGGATCAGAACACATTCCAGTAGGGCCATGTCAACCTCTATAGCATTTCTCAGGGAAGTCCCTGCCAGGGACATCCTGGAATTTGCAACCTGGAGCTCGGTACACACCTTCATCAAGCATTACCACTTACCTGTCTTTTCTAAATCCAGAGCTGGATTTGGTACAGCAGTCTTACAGGGCGTGCTTGCCAGCCCTAATGCTTCTTGACTGCCTCCACCCATCCTCAGCTTTGGGAATCAACACAAATGTGATGACTGCAACAGTGAAACAAGAAGAACATAGTACAGTTGTGTACAATTACTGTAAATGTAGATATTGGAGTGTATTCACTGTTGCAATCCTGGTTACCCTCCTTCCAGCCCCCTGACGTCTCTTTACTTCTACCTATCCATTTTGTTTGGCATACCTTATATCACTGGTGTCTGCTTTTTTCTGGGGGTGTTCCACACCATATAATTGCTTCCTGTTTAGGGGGCTCCTGACATCTGGGGCAAGAAAAACTGATGTAATGGCGTCAACTGCATGTTTTATACCCATGATGTCCTGACGTCATGGAAGAAGTGACAGCATCTGATGCAGAAATCCCAAGACTCTGGTATTCATGCCAACTGAGGGCTACCTGCAGGCAGATAACCCAAATGTGATGACTGCAACAGTGGATACACTCAGACATCTACATTTATGGTAAATATGCACAACTGTACTTTAGGATTCTACCTGTATAGAACTAAGGAGTTTCAAAAAGAAATCCATTGTTTATTGCATTTGCATGCCCTAGGAAAGGCCTACCAGTCTCCAAGGTTATTTTATCCAGATGGCTTTCTGATTGCATTTCTTTTATTTGCACTTCAAAAGGTATGAACCCTTCCAAACCTGCCCAAGCTTATTCTACTAGGGCTATGGCTATATCCGCTGTTTTTCAGACTAATGCCTCCGCAGACACGATTTGTGCAGCAGCCACAAGGTTCAGTCGTCACACCTTTATCTCTCACTGTAAGTTGGATTTGGTCTCCCAGGTAAGGGCCTCCTTCAGCTCGGTGGTTCTGAGAAACATCCTTCCATGAGTCTGCCCAGGATATAGGAAGCTGGGGACTCTGTACTATATGTGAGGACAAGATGAAAAATGAACAGTATCAGATAAAGAAGTTACATACTCACTGTAATGTTTCATCTGTATTGTCAATTTTTTCATCTCTCCACGCATCCCCTCCCTCCAGCCGTCTACCTATGTTTTTTCCTGGTTCAACGGGAAGTAGGTATTATTCAGGATGTGTTTTATCTCTAATACTCCAGAAGTGGTCTCCTCAAAAATTTTTCAGAATTAAAATCTCTTTCTGTGTTTTTCCTAGTAATGATTATTGTAAACAAGATCTGAGGTAACAGGGAGAGGTACATTGTCAGTAAGGGAAGTACCCAAGAGCTTACTTAGTTGCCACGAGCTTAGTAATAGCAAAGTCAGATCCGATGGATCAGATGCGGAACCCATATGTAAGGAAATATTAAAAAATCAACAATAAAGGTGGAACATTCTGGTGAGTACATAACTTATTTTTCTGGGCCCTTAGCAAGGATCTAGATCTTTTTTTCAGCACCTGTCATCTTTCCTTGAATTTTTGGCTTCAGTTTTCAAGTGAAGGTGCTAGTTTATCAGCTGTTAAAGTTCAGTCAAATGCCATTTCTAATTTCCACCAGGGCAAAAATAACTCTGCCTTGGCTTCTTCTAAACTATGTGAATCCTTTCTCAAAAGAGCCTTTTTACTTATACCTCTGTTAAAGGATCCTACTCCTCATTCCTTGGCATTTTACTGTTGTGCTGAAGGCCTTAACTCAGACCCCTGTGAACCATCAGCCAGAGCAGATCTAAAAGTTTTGTCTTGGAAAGCTGTTTTTCTGATCACACGTCAGCTGGACAAGTATCTGAACTCCAGGCTCTGTCGTCTCATAGTTTTGTACTAAGCTAACTGCCCTTGCGAGCCATTTTAAGCCTAGCCAATTATCCCTTGTGAGACTCAAACCCTGCACCTTGTGTTTGTAAGGCAAACTCCTTAGCCATTAAGCCACCCTCCCAACCCTAAACCTCCTTACCTGGTTTCCTACAAAGACAGGATGTCTTTGCAGACCAACTCTTCTTTTTTGCCTAAGATAGCTTCAAGTCCAACATAAAACCAAATCATTAGCCTACCAGTTTTCTTTCCAGACTTTTCAGATAGGGAGAAGTATATGGTCCATCTGTCAGATTTACATAGACAACATTTAACATTTGTTTACTGGGAAAGTCCGACTGGAACAGAGCCCATTTTCAGCGGAGGCCCAGGGAGAAATGCTCCAGATGTATGACTTTGACATGTGGGAGGAAAACGGACCACCCGGAGGAAATCCATACATGTGCAGGGAGGACATACGGACTCCGCACAGAAGTCACCCCAGCCGAGAATCAAACCAGAGAACCTCTTGCTGTGAGGCGACAATGGTAACCACTACACGACTTCACTTTTATCTCCATAGAACCAAATAATTCAGAAAAACCGACCAGCTGTTTCCTTCTCTCCTCACAGATTAGGTAAACCAGTTTCCAAAGTTCGGCCAAATGGTTATCTGAGTCCATCTCCTTTGTCTGTTATTAAAAAAAAAAAAAAAAAAGTTTATCCTTGCCTAAGCCTCCTAGAGCTCACTCCACAAGGTCTATGGCAGTCTCTTCAGCTTTTTGGTCAAAGACTTCCTTAGATGACATTTGTGCAAAAGCAACTTGGACTCATTCTCAAACCTTTATTGCTCGTTACAAATTAGATTCCGTTTCCAGGAGCAGAACGGCCTATGGCTCCGCAGTACTCTGGAATATCCTTCCAGTAGCTGGGGAACTCTGTCCCATCAGCTGAGGAAAGTGTGAAAAGGACATCAAATGGAACATTATGGAGCATACATAACTTTTTTATCTGTGTTTTCCATTTTGATTCTTCCTCAACTTCCCTTCCACCTGCCCTCGTCAAGTGTTTTACAGGAATCTCTGTTACTTGCTTGAACTCCAGATTCCCTTTTTCTGCCTTCAAGTTCCTCAATAGGTTGTCCATTAATATATAGGGACAGCAAACTCAATCTGAGGTATGTTGGGTTTGTGGGGCATTATGGGCAAAGGGAGGAGCTTGAGAGTTTTGGATCCAAAGATCTGATAGAAATGTCCGAGTCTGATCTGAACCCATCATTTGAGGAAGAATAAAAGTGGACAACACAGATGGAACGTAATGGTGAAGATGTAACTTTTTTTCTACTTATAACTTCTGTAGCATTAATGTGTTAGGGGCAAGACATTGTGCTTTTTTGGGACTGTCTTTTGTTAACATCAGAGTCATTTTTCTATCAAGAGGTTTACTGACTCTCACAGACTCTGCTACCTGTCTTTCATACTTTGTTTTCCTGTCTCCTTGGTTCTTCCTTCTCCTACCCTCGAGAAAAACACAGTTTCTCACTGAGTGCTGTGGCCTGACTTGATTCCTTGGACTGCTGTTAATCCCTCTCGTGTAGCTCCTCAGGAAGCCACTAGGGACCAGGAGTTAGGCATGTCTTGTGTGGCTGTAGGGATGTCCTTTCTGAACAAGAGAGAACCAGTCTTGTCTGTCTTGATGGAAGGAGCGGGTTAAGATGTACATCCCATCTTGGTTAGTATGTCTGATTCCCTCTGTAGTTCCCCTGCCATGAGTCTGTCTTTTTCCAGGGAGTCTCACAAGAAAAGAAAACAAAAAATTAAGAGTGCTACTTCTCCTGTTGATTTAACTAATGGATATGGCAGACTTGCTGGGATTTGATAAGAGATTATTTTCTGCTTGTAATTTAAATCCTCTTTCTTCACCAACTACAAATAAAAAAATAAAGATTTATCTCATATTGTAGCACTGATGGCAAGTAAGAAGAGCAGGAAATGGGGGGGGGGGTGTTTTTCTTCAGAGATTTCTCTTTAAGCTAAAGATTCTTAGGAAAGTGTTACTTTATATTTCCCTTCAGAAGAGCTCTCTTTTTTCCTGAGACCTTCCCTAAAATGAGAGATCTATTTCAGTCTAAACAGAATGAAATCCCTGTTCCCAGCATAAGTATTGTGATTAGCTACATTTGGATATTCCACAGACTACAGCTGTCCCGCCTGCTTTATAAGCTGTAAATGATTATTTCTTAATGGCTTATAGCATGCCTAACATTCAGTACTCTGCTGTTAAAATAGTCTGAGGTGTTATACAGAGTACCTCAGACATATAAAGAGAGCTGTGTCTGCCTCATCTGATGGCCCTCAACACTGTGTTGAATGAAAAACAAGAGCCCCGTATGTGATCTGGCACTCTTCCCTGGAGAAGCTGAAGATTCTGGTGTGTCAGCTTTGGAACGCATTTAGTAAAGCTACCCTTTTTGCAGCAAGTGAAATTAGATTTTTTTTTGCCTTTCTTGGCTTTTCTTAACATTACTTCTGTTTACCTCTTCTCCAAGCTGTTATTCATTTTCTAGTGTGTTTGTTTTTCATAAGATGTAGCCTTAGTGGTTAATTAGTTACTGCCCTCATGTTGATATGAATGAAAAACTAAGAAAAAAATTGTGCCCCTTAACACCTTGCAGCTGAGAGGTGCCCTCTTTTCCCCACCCTAGCTATGTTTTTGTTCATAAATATCTGTTATTCATTCCTAAAGCAGACACTGCAGATATATTTGGAAAGATAGTTTGTTGATTCTTCTACTACTTTAACTTTCAGAAGTTTGAACTGCCAGGCTCACATTTTGAAATTTTTACCAACTTCACTTTAGAACATGAGAAAGTTAACTGTTAACCTTCCCTCTTCAGACGTTAAAATTTCTTTGAATTCCTTAATTGTATCTACTTCTGATGTAACCAAACATTCCTTAAAGTGCTCCTATAGTTCTGCTGTCTCTAGAGCTACAGCTGCTGGGTTAGTTATGAAAAGAGTCGCTTGATTATTTTCTCTAAACTTAAAATGTTAAGTTGTCAATCTCGCCTTCATTCTTGCTTGATGGGTTCGGAGCCGATCCCTCGGCTCCGACTCGGCACTTGCTAAGCTCGAGAGTCACTTTTACCAGCTCGAGGCAGCCCCATATCCCATGATGCAAGGCGGTAAGTACCCAGATCTCGTTTGCCGCTTCGCTTATGAGGTCCTCCTTTTACCAGCTCCTGGTAAGTGATTCACTACTTTGATATTTAAGCCCCTTTTTGCTAAAAACCCTTTAATTTTTAGTTTTAAGTTAATTATATAGATTTTC
This sequence comes from Protopterus annectens, assembly GCF_019279795.1. Taxonomy (NCBI): domain Eukaryota; kingdom Metazoa; phylum Chordata; order Ceratodontiformes; family Protopteridae; genus Protopterus; species Protopterus annectens. The sequence goes on along the minus strand of NC_056730.1, from coordinate 648,734,837 downwards.
TGACAGAAAATCCCTGTCTCTACTAATTTTTTTTAGTCAAACTTTACCCATCCCATCCCCCCCCTGTTAGGGTGTGTGTGTGTGTTTTCTAGTAATACCTTTTTGGTATTTTATTTAATTTAATTCTTTGACTGGTGTGTGTGTGTGTTGTGAAACACCATGTCAAAGGAGAGGGTCTCAGGCTTTAAGAAGTGTGACTCGTGCTGTCAGAAGATGTCTCTGACAGACGGTCACACTTCTTGCCTGTATTGCCTGGGGCCTCTTCACCTGCAGGACTCCTGTGCTATTTGTCATTCCTTCAGCCAGAGAGTCCTGCAGGAAAGACGAAACAAGCTGATACTTAGGGGCCTTCTTAAGCCGGAGGGCTCTCCGGCTAAGTCGGCTCCATCTAAATCAGCCAAATCTTCCAAGGCCCAGGCTTCTGTGTCAAAGCCTGCGGCCTCGGCTCCGACTCGTTCTGAGTCAAGATCGGCTCCGGCTGGAGCCGATTCTGGCTTAACTAAGCCTTCGGCACCGATGGCTATCGGTGCCGATTCTGCATCGACCACTTCGGTGTCGGCTCCGATCGGTTCCGACCACCATGTGGCACAGGCATCTGTGTCGGCTCCGATCGGCTCCGACACCGTTACTTTTGTGGCTGTATCGGCTCCGGCTGGAGCCGATGCATCGAGGCTTCCTGTCGGCTCCGATAAGTCTTCGGCTCCGACAGGATCTATAGTATCGGTTCCGATGGCTCATTCCAGGAAGAGGTCGAGGTCTCCTTCCTTGGAGCCGATACTTTCGGCTCCGGCTTCACCTCTCCTTTCGGAACGGAGCCATCGGAGCCGATCTTCAAGGTCATCCAGACTTTCAGACCATGACCTAGAGAGAGTGGTCAGCAGATTACTTAAGTCACAGGTACTGGCCCAAATGTTACATAGTCCGTCTCAACAGACGACTGTTGGTCCACACCCGTTACAGTTCCTCCTTCAACTCTACCCCAGAGCTTGGAGTTGGAGTCTTCGAATGGTTACTGCTACGGCTGGAGGACAGATACCCCTTCTGTTCCTTCAGCCTCTACTCTTATCTCCTCTTCGAGACCTTCCTTAGAGGGATTCGTGGTCGGGCTTCCATGGTCTCCTCCGAGGGTGAGTGGCATCGGACCCTTGTCGAACCCGCTCTTCCCCTTGGAGCCTCGGCCTTGGTGAGCTCGGCTCCGACATCTGCCTCGGAGACTTCCCTTCGGTGGTCCCTGGAGTTCCTAGTTCTTCGGAACGGGTTCTCTCGGACCTGCCTGGGAGGGGAGCATTCGAGGTGATGAAGAGTGTGCTGGCCACTGGTATCAGTCAGCAGTCTGTTCCGTAGCTCCTCCCTCTATAGTGCCTGTTGACATCTCTGCCACTTCTCTTGCTACAGGACCCAGAGATCCTCTGCCTCAGGTTTCCCCATTGGGAATTTCCCCCTCTTCCGAGGATTCTCCTGATGTTTCGGGAGATCCTCCTAGGAAGAGGACTTGTAAGAGGAAACATGTAGACTCCCCGAGTCTGTCACTCGGATACTGACTTTGATGAGTCAGAGGGATCCCTAGATCCCCTCTGAGGATGTCTCCTTCTCAGACATCCTAGAACTCCTTAAACAGAGGGGAAACTGGCCCACCAACAATCCCTCTGAGGATGAGTCAGTATACCTAGAGGCGTTTGGATCTCGGCCCTCCACCTCCTGGGTGTCTCCGCCTTTCGACCCCCTTATGCAAGTTATTGCCCGAGGCGTGGGCAGCTCCTGACTCTGTAGAGCCAGTCCCTAGGAGGCCTTCAAAATTTATCACTGCCCCAGGTGACAAGCAATTCCTCACTAAGGGTGTCCCCACTGATGCCATGGTGGTGGCTGCTGCCACCAAGAAGGAACTTGCAGATCCTTCCGTACCCGTCCATCCTCCTAATAAGGACTCTAGGACCATGGATAGGTACGGTAAGCGGATGTTTTCCTCAGCGACCTTTGCTATGCGTTCGCTGAATTACCTATGTCACTTCACCAGACTCCAGAGGGATATCCTCAAGGAGCTGGGTGAAGTAGTACAGGATCCTACAGCTGCAGGAGCTCAAGAAAAGATTGCTTCGCAGCTAGGAACCCTTAATTCCATTGCAAACTCCTCCATGCGGCTAATATCATATGCTGCTGATGGAGCGAGTAGAGCCGCAGGTACAGGTGTGGCTCTTAGGCGCCAAGCCTGGATGCGGCTATGTGACTTTGCAGATCCCTTCAAGGCGTCCTTCACAAATTCTCCCTTTGATGGGTCAGCTTTGTTTGGCCCTCAGGTGAAGGAAACTTTGACCAGGTGTGAACAGGACGGCAAGACTCTTTCTGCTGTAGGAGTCCGTTTTTCCACCCCTTCTAGACCTTATCCCAAAGGACAGAAAGGTGGAAAAATGTGGTTCCGTAAATCCCAAGGAGTCACGCCGGATTCACGGGGTCAGTTTCCCCGTAGAGGCAGAGGGGGTAACAACAACAGATGCCGCTCTAGAGGCAGAGGGGGTCCAAAAAACCAGGGAAACAGAGAGCCTCTCTCTGACAAGCCCTTTCAGCATCCCTGAGATGTTGCCCGACTGTCCCTCCTTGGAGGCAGTCGGGAAGATTATCACTGTACCCAGAAGCCTGGCATTCCCTCACTCAAGACAGTTGGGTACAGTCGATCATATCCAAGGGTTACATAATTCCTTTCGAGGAAAGTCCTTTCCCTCAAATTCCCTTCCAGATGTACCACCGGTCTAAGGGAAATTGCAGAGTTAGAAGTCTCAAAACTACTGCAAAAGAGCCATTCAGCCAGTTACAACAGACCATTCAGAGCCGGAATCTACTCAAGGTTCTTTTGGTCCCCAAAAGACGGAGACTGGAGACCAATATTGGATCTCAGCAGACTCAACAAGTCTGTGAGGAAGACAAGATTCGAATGGTCACTCTTCAGTCAATTCTGCCCTTCTTACAGAAGGACAACTGGATGTGCTCAATAGATCTTCAGGATGCGTACTATCACATCAAAATTCACAGACGCTCCAGGAGATTTCTCCGCTTCGGCTGGGGTCCAGTCATTTCCAGTTCAGAGCCCTGCCCTTTGGTCTCACTACAGCCCCCAGAGTGTTCACCAAATGCATGGCAGTGGTCACGGCTCACCTGAGACGTCAAGGATTCCAGGTGTTTCCGTATCTCGACGACTGGCTCCTGTCAGCCACCACCAGGCATCAGCTTATTCAAGCCAGGGATTACACAATAAATCTTTGTTCTCATTTGGGCATCTCGATCAACTTCGAAAAGTCATCCTTATCGCCCTGCCAGTCTATTACCTTCATAGGCGCAAACTTAAACACTGTTCGGATGTCAGCTACCCTTACAGATCAAAGAGTTTCAGACATTCAGAGTCATGTCAGGATCATTCTGGCCAACAAGAAAGTACAGGCCAGAATGGTTCTAAAGGTATTAGGCCTCATGGCTGCGGCCATTACTCTTCTTCCCTGGCTCGATTCTACATGCGCCTTCTTCAGTGGATGCTGTTCACACAGTGGTCATACCAACAACTTCCAATGCGTCACCAGATTCTGGTGACACAGACTTGCAAAGATCATCTTGCTTGGTGGATCACATCTCCTCAGGTTCACCAAGGCAGGTACTTTGTACCCCCATCCCCGATAGCCACTGTCACCACGGATGCCTCCCTGATCGGGTGGGGGGGTCATTATCAGGGCAGGATGGTTCATGGGACGTGGCAGCCGTTCGAGTACCATCTGCACATAAATGTCCTGGAGATGAGAGCAGTGCTTTTAACGTTGCAAGCCCTCAACGACTTTCTTCCCGTAGGGACAATTGCAGTCCACACAGACAACATGTCTGTAGTTTGGTATATTAACAAACAGGGCGGAACCAAGTCCTACCCCTTGTGTCGAGAAGCGCTCAGACTATGGCAATGGGCGATCTCCTCTCATCGGTTTCTGGTAGCAACGCATATCCCTGGGAAAACCAACATTGTAGCGGACAGATTGAGCAGAGCTATTCTCATGCCTCACGAGTGGTCTCTCAAGCAATCTATAGCGGAAGAGATTTTTCTGGAATGGGGTCGTCCATGTTGCGATCTTTTTGCTACTCCCCAAAACAGCAAATGTCCAGACTTCTTCTCCCTCTTCCCTCTATCAGGCCATCCCCCCAGAGACGCTCTGACCCAGGATTGGCCCCAGGGACTTCTTTATGCCTGTCCTCCATTTCCTCTGATCCCTCAGGTTATCCAGAAAGCTACCATTTTGAGAGCCAAATTGATTCTCATTGCCCCTTACTGGCCTCGACAAGTTTGGTTCCCGTTCCTCCATCATCACCTTTTGGTGCAGCCGTGGCATCTGGACCCAGTACCAGATCTTCTGATTCACCAATCGGGTCAGCTGCACCGGTCTATCCCTTCTCTCAACCTCACAGCATGGTTGCTCCACTTCCTTCCTTAGCCAGGCTTCCTTTGATCTCTAACCCAGTTAGAGACATCATAGTAACCGCTGAAATCCTCTACCAGGAGGATTTATACAAGCAAATGGAAACGTTTCTCTTTTGGGCTAAGGCCAAGAATATTGATCCTTTTACTGCCCCTGTTCAGGCAGTCCTGGACTTCTTAGCAGAGATTTTTCACGCAGGCTCCTCTTCTTCCACAGTCAGAGTTCAATTGGCTGCTATTTCCAATTTTCATGTCGGGATAGCAGATCATAATATTATGTCCCATAGGCTCTGCAGGGCCTTCTTGAAAGGAATTTTCCTACTAAAGCCTCCAATCAGGAATCCTCCTCCTCAGTGGGATCTAAATTTAGTGCTGACATCCTTGATTCTTCCCCTTGAGCCAGCTGTTTCTTGTTCCCTGAAATTTCTGTCTTGGAAAACGTTATTCCTAGTGGCTATTACATCGGCCAGGAGGGTGTCTGAACTTCATGCTGTTTCGGTTCGACCCCCCCTATTTGGTTTTTCACAAAGACAGAGTATCTTTGAGAACTAACCCAACCTTTTTGCCTAAGGTCGCTTCTAAGAACAATTTGAATCAATCCATTGATCTCCCTGTATTTTTCCCAAACTATTCAGATAGAGCTGAACAAAAGCTACATTATCTTGATGTCCACCGTCAACTTAGATATTACTTGGACAGAACAAAAAAATTTAGAAAATCTGATCAACTTTTTGTTTCCTATGCGGATAATAAAAAAGGCCTTCCTGTTTCTAAAGTGACCTTGTCCAGATGGCTTTCTTCGGTCATCTCTGAAATTTACCTGCTCAGGGGAAAACAGCTGTGCTCAAAACCTAAAGCACATTCAACTAGGAGCTTAGCTACTTCTACAGCTTTTCAAGCTAGACTTCCTTTAGACACTATTTGTGCAGCGGCCACTTGGGCCACTCCTCACACTTTTGTTTCCCATTACAAATTGGACTTGGCCTCCAGGGACAGAGCCAGTTTTGGCTCTACAGTCCTCAAGAGTTTGTTCCATTGAGCCACCCAGGATAGAGGTGCTAGGACGCGGTCCCATCAAGCAAGAATGAAGGCGAGATTGACAACTTAACATTAAGAAGTTATGTACCTACCATAACGTTCCATGTTAGTTGTCTTCTCGCCTTCTTTCTTGACCCTCCCTCCTTCCCCCAGGCCTGGACAGACCTTGTTATAAGAAACTGTTATGCTGAAGACCATTCAGACCTGGTCCTTCTTCCATCTGTAAGTTTTCTTTCTTCCTTTGGGAAGTATTTTATGCTTGGTGCTATTGCCCTTTGTCATCAAACGAGATCTGGGTACTTACCACCTTGCATCATGGGATATGGGGCTGCCTCGAGCTGGTAAAAGTGACTCTCGAGCTTAGCAAGTGCCGAGTCGGAGCCGAGGGATCGGCTCCGAACCCATCAAGCAAGAAAGAAGGCGAGAGAAGACAACTAACATGGAACGTTATGGTAGGTACATAACTTCTTATTATCTCCTTGATGATGAGGTTCTTTTGGGGATTTCAAATACTGAAGTACTTAAATGATTGATGAAAGATGGAATTGATTCAAAGCGTGACTTAAATTTTCCAACCCTCATTTTCTAAGTTAAGTAAAATCTTTGTTTTTCTAACTCTGGACTGTTTCTCAAAAAGCAGTATTAGTAGCAAGGTGCCAACAAACAGGATTTTAAAAAGAGTGGCAAGGAGGCTGTAAAAATAAGAGTGAGCTTCCCAGAACCATGGATAGTCCAAAAAATCCGAATGACTACTTGTCTCTCCAGGCCACATCCCCACCCTACAATCTGTTCTGCAGTCTAGGTCTGTGTCTTCCCCATTGGCAAGATTATCTGAGACTAATGGGTTCTGAGAGTTATCCAGCAGGGGTACAGATTGCAGTGGGATCCTGTTCCTCAACTTCAAGGTATCCCCCCCCATCCTATAAACCAAACATCCCAGATCCAGTGTCTTCCATCTTCCTCAATCAGTGGGTTATTCAGTCCAATCAGATCCAAGACCAGCACATCAGAATCTTAAGCTCCAAAGCTCCGTGTCGTCTCCTATAATGCCCTTCTGAATCTCCTTAGATCTTGTTTGCTGTTCATTAGAGTCAGACGCATTCACCGAAGCTCTCCTTTTTGTGATAAGTGAAAATACTGATGTGATGTTGTCCTATCTTGCCTTCATTCTTCACTGGTTGAGTTTGGAACTGATCCTTAGTTCCGACTCGGACGTATACAAAAGCTCGAGGTCTTCCACTGGCTTGTGGCTTTATCCCTATCCCACCATGCTCTAGTAAAGCTCCCCAGACCTTGTTTGCTGCTAAACAGATCGGGTGCTTCAATTTTGGCTCTGGCTAAGTTGAGCAGTTTTTCTTCTCATTATTAATATAGTTGCTGTTTTGGATGTTTTATTTAGTTAGTGATTAGTGTTTAAGTACTTTTCTGTTAGTTTAAGAGAGTTTGCTATTCTGCTTTGCTTCTGGCCATCATTTTTTTCTATGTCAGGCCTGTGTTACTCCCTAACCTGGCTTAAATTTTAGTGTTAAAGCCTTTTTTACACACTTGTTTAATTTAGAGAGTGTTATTAAGAAAATTGCTCCTGTTGCTTCTTCCTAACTTAAACCTGAAGCTCATTTAAGTTAGAGGGCTGCCATTGCCCGTTTAAGTTAGAGGGCCATCTTTCTCCCTTCCCCCTCCCTTTAGAGCTAGGCAGCTTTGTTTTAGAGAACTACCACCCCCTCCTTTTCTGTTGTAATTGTTATATATTTTTCTTGTTGTTAAATATATATATGTATATATATATATATATATATATATATATATATATATATATATATATATAAATTGATATATATTTAGAATGTAGTGATACCTTTGATTTCGTCTACTAGACTGCTGAGTAGTTAGACACCTTCTTGTACTTGTTACTGTTGTTGACTTTAATATACTGATTATGTCTAAGGAACATAAAGAAAGCAAGCCCTCTGGGTTTAAGAACTGTGTGAAATACAACCAAAAAATGTCCATTATGGATGGACACACTATTTGTGTATACTGTTTAAGAGCTTTACATCTGCAAAAATCGGTTCTATTTGCCATTCTTTTAGTTCTAGAGTGCTGGTTGAAAGGAAGTACAAGCTTATAGTAAGCGGTTTGTTGAATTCCCACTTCACTGAGGCATTAGAAGAAGGTCAGGGATCTTCAAAATTGACCAAGTCTCCTTCATCCAAGTCTGACAGATCTGGAAAACTGTCATTTCCTTTTGCTGGCCAATTAGAGCCAGAAAAAAAGGTGACCAAAGTTACATCTCCAGACCCGAAGATTGCTGGGCCTGGAAAATCTCTGTTATCGGCTCCGTCAGTATCGGTGGCGATAGAGTTTGAATTACTAAGCCGGTCCCCAGAATTGCTACCGGTCTCTCCTACTTTAAGGTCACCTCTTCTACAAACATTAGGATCTCCTGTCCCCTCCTCTCTGTCCTCAAGGAGTCTTTCGAATGATGTTGTGGATCAGTTGCTGCTCAGACTTTTAAGGACTCCAGCACTGGGCAAACTGCTGTCAGCTCCAACTCTGAGGGATTCAGAACTGACCAAGATCTCCCCTTTGATATTGAATCCTCCCCCGAGCCGACCTGGGACCTCGGAGCCGAAATGCCTGGAACTTTCGGTGCCAAGACCCATTTTGGAATCTTCAGGCCTGACATCTGCTCCAACATCCTCGGTTCCATTTGAACTCAAGGGGTCTAGGAGCTGACTTTCTACGGTCGGATCCAGGGAGGAGAGTTGGACTGGACATTTGTTGGATCCGAACTTGCTTCTTGGGGCTTTGGTGCATGTGAGCTCGACTCCTACATCGGCCTCTGAGCCAACCCCCTTGGTTCCAGGGATGTCTTCTGGTTCTTCGGAGCCAGAAGTGTCGTGTCATTGTATCAGGGGAGGGGGTGTTTCAAGGTGATGAGGAGAGTGCTGTCTCCACAGACAGCTCCACTCTTGGGTCCTGGTATTCTTCCCCCAAAGGCACCAGGGTCTGTCTCGGCACCACACCATCCACAGACACGTGGAGACCCTAGGCCTCAGGATGCCCCATCGGGTGAACCTCTCTCTTCCAAAACCTCTCCAGAATACCTTTCTGAAGAGGTCCCTCGTAAGAGACTTTGCAAGAGGAAGTATTTAGACTCCCCAGAGGAGTCAGTCTCTTTGGACGCAGACCTTGGTGAGTCAAAATGGTCCCCTCGGTCACCCTCTAAGGATGTCTCCTTTGCTGACATCCTAGAAATCCTTAAACAAGAGAGGCAGCTGGAAGTCCATCAACCCTTCTGAGGAGGAGTCTTTATTCCTGAAGGCTTTTGGGTCTCCCCCTTCTGCCACTTGGGTGCCTCCGCCTTTCGACGAGTCAGTCGAAAGGCATGGAAGTCTCCAGACTCAGTGGAACCTGTTCCATGGAGGCCAAATTTATAATTGCATCTACAGACAGGGAATTTCTTACTAAGGCTGTTGCAGTGGATGCATAGGGTGGTGGCAGCAGCCACCAAAAAGGAACTACTTTCAGAGACATCCTCGTCTGTCCATCTGCCAAATAAGGAGTCTCGAATGATGGACAGGTACGGAAAGTGCATGTTCTCTTCATCGACCTTTGCAGTCAGATCGTTGAATTACCTAACTCATTACTAGGCTGTGAAAAGACTCCTAAAGGAGCTAAGAGATACTCTACAAGGTTCAGTAGCTGAAGGGGTATCAGACAAGGTTTTCTGTCTGCTCTCCTCCTTAAACTCTGTGGTTAACTCCTCCATGAGGCTTATTTCCTATGCAGCAGATGGAACGAGTAGGGCAGCGGGTTCAGGAATTTCCCTGAGGAGACATTCCTGGATGCGCTTATGTGACTTTGTGGAACCCTTTAAGTCTACCTTTATTAATGCCACCTTCGATGGTTCATCCCTCTTTGGTCTGAAAGTTAAGGACACACTCACCAGGTGTGAGCAAGAAGGAAAAACTATTTTTGCCGTAGGAGTCTGTTTTTCTCTACCTTCTAGACACTACCCAAAAAGTCAAAAGGGAGGAAAGATGTAGTTCCCAAAATCCCAGAGAGTATTTCAGGACACACATGGTGACTCTTACCCCAGGGGCAGAGGCGAAGTAGTAATGGGAGATGCTGTCCACGTGGCAGAGGGGGTCTGCAAAATTAGGGCAACAGGGATTTGTTCCGTGGTAGGCCCTTTCAGCGGTCCTGAAGTGAGGCCCATCTGTCCATCTCTGGAGGCAGTCTGAGGTCGCTTATCTTTGTACCAAGAAGCCTGGCTGGAAATAACAAAAGACAAATGGGTACAAAGTATCATATCCAGAGGCTACTCTGTACCCTTCTTCCTTCCTGTCCCAAACATAAAGGACACCACGGGTGTTCCTCCAAATCAGAGGGAACAGGCAACTCTAGAAATTCAAAAGTTGCTGGACTAAAGAGTCATCCAAAGAGTCCCCGCAGACCAGATAGGATCCAGAACTTTACTCAAGATTCTTTTTAGTGCTAAAGAGAACAGGTGACTGGAGGCCCATTTTGGACCTCAGCGGATTAAATGAATCAGTAAGAAAGACAAAGTTCCGTATGGTAACACTGCAGTCAATTTTTCCCTTTCTGAGAAAAGACAATTGGATGTGTTCTGTAGACCTTCAGGATGCATACTACCACATAAAAATGGACAGGCCATCCAGGAGGCATCTGCGCTTTTGGCTGGGAGCCAGTCATTACCAATTTTGGGCTCTGCCCTTTGGTCTCACTACAGCCCCCAGAGTGTTCACCAAGTGCATGTCATTGGTCACGGCTCACTTGAGACATCTAGGATTCCGAGTGTTTCCGTATCTAGACAACTGGCTCCTAACTGCCACAACCAAGCATCTACTACTACAAATAAGAGACACCACACTACTACTCTGCTGTTACCTGGGAATCATGATAAATTATGAAAAATCTGCCTTGTTGCCCTCTCAACATATTGTTTTTATAGGAGCAGATCAAGACACAGTAAAAATGATGGCAAAACTTCATCCAGAAAGAGTTTTAGTTCTACAACATCAGGTCTTAAACCTTCTTTCCAAGAAAAGAGTACAGGCAAGAACAGTTCTGAAAGTCTTGGGAACCATGGCAGCAGCGATAAACTTAGTTCCATTAGCATGCATGCACATGAGAATTCTGCAGTGGCTACTGTTCACTCAGTTGTCATTGCAGGAACTACCCATGTCTCACAAAATTCTGATAGGAGTCCTGCAAGAAAAAGACCTTCACTAGTCACTTCACTCCACTCGTGAAATCACGTCGACCCTTTGTCCCTCCACAGCCTTTAGCTACAGTAACCTCGGACGCCTCCCAGATAGGGTTGGGGGCATTATCTAGGAAGGGCAGTCCAAGGCACTTAGCAAGATCACGAGGCCCATTTGCACATCAATGTCCTAGAGATGAGTGGTGCTTTTGGCATTGCAAGGATTTCAGGACTCTATCCCACTGGGAACGATTGCAGTACAGACAGACAACATGTCAGTTGTTTGGTACATAAACAAACAAGGAGGAACCAGGTCCTACCCCATTTGTCAAGAGGCCCCGAGAGTATGGCAGTGGGCGACCTCCTCCCAACGCTTTCTGATGGCAATGCACATCCCGGGGAAATCCAACGTGATAGCAGTCAAACTCAGCAGAGCTATTCTGATGCCTCACAAGTGGTTGCTAAAACAAGAAGTAGCGGAGATGATTTTCTGCAAATGGGGCCAGCCTTACTACGACCTTTTTGCCACATCAATGAATGACAAATGCAGCAGCTGTTTTGCCCTAATCCCCTCTCCGGGGTAGTCAGCAAGGGATGCACTTATACACGATTGGCCTTTGGGTCTCCTCTGTGCCTTCCCTTCCTTTCACTTGATACCCAAAGTTCTTCAGAAAGCCAGCTCACTGGGAATCAATCTGATTCTCGTCGGCCCATACTGGCCTCGTTAAATTTGGTTCCCCTTCCTTTGGCCTCATCTTCAGGAGGAGCCGTGAGTTCTGGACCCAGTTCCAGACCTTCTGACTCGTGCATCGGGAACGCTCCATCCCTCTCTTCAGACCCTCAAATAGACATCTTGGCTGTTCAGATTCCAAGTATAGCCAGGCTCCCTAACCTTTCTCCTTATGTGAAACATATCTTGATCTCATCTCATAAGGCTTACACGAGAAAACTATACATGAGTAAATGGAAAAGATTTTCTTCCTGGGCATTAAGTAATCACATTGATCCCTTTTCTGCTCCTATAAGTTCTATTTTTGAATTTCTAATGAAGCTGTTTAATGAAGGCACAGCTGCAGCTACCATCCGAGTCCAGTTAGCAGCGATATATAATTTTCATATAAACGATTTAGCCCCAAATCTGATGTCTCACAAACTATGTAAAGCCTTCCTGAAGGGCACTGTTTTAAGACCACCCATTAAGATCCCTCTACCACCATGGGACCTAAACTTTATTTTGTCCTGTTTCATTCTTCCCCCCTTTGAACCTGCATCATTGTGTGATTTAAAGTTCTTGACATGGAAAACAAGTATTTTGATTGCCATCACTTCTGCTAGAAGGGTTTCAGAGCTGCAAGCATCATCGATAAAGCCCTCCTACATGCTTTTTCACAAAGCTAGAGTATCCCTTCAAATAAACCCATCCTTCCTACCAAAAGTATGCTCGGAGTGTAATTTAAATCAGTCCACAGAACTATAATTTTTTCCCAACTATGGCAACAAGGCAGAATATATGCTACACAAACTGGATGTACATAGACAATTACGTTTCTATGTATATAGGACAAAGGACTTCAGAAAATCTGACTAATTATTTGTTTCATTTTCAGAAGCTAAGAAAGGTGCTCCTGTGTCTAAGGTCACACTTTCAAAATGACTATCAAATTGTATTACTTTTACACACAAATCTAACAACAAAGATCTTCCCTGTAAAGTCGAGTCATTCTACGAGAACCATAGCAACTTTTTCTGCTTTTCGCGGTAGACTACCAAATGATACCATTTGTGCTGCTGTAACATGGGCATGGCCTCATACCTTTGTCACTCATTACAAAGTGGATTTGGTCTCCAGGAACAGGGCCTCTTTTGGGTCCACTGTTCTGAAGAAGAATCTCCTGTGAGCTGCCCATGAAACATGGTACTAGGGACGCTGTCCCAACCAGTGAAGAATGAAGGCGAGATAGGACAACATTACATAAACAAGTTGTGTACTCACTATAATGTTCCATGTGTGCTGTCCATCTTGCCTTTATTCTTACATCCCATCCTCCTTCCCCCAGCCTATGGCTGCTGGAAGACCAAGCAGTTACATTTAGCAAGTATGTTCTCTGACCTTCATTGTTCTATAACATGCTGTAATATTTCATTAGGTAACTGTTATCAGCAAACAAGATCTGGGGAGCATGATGGGATAGGAATATGAGCCAGTGGAAGACCTCAAACTTGTTCCGAACCCAACCAGTGAAGAATGAAGGCGAGATGGACAACACACATGGAACGTTATGGTGAGTACTTAACTTCTTTTTTATTTACCTTTCTTGCCTTTTTTTTTAGTATTGCTCCTGTTTACCTCTCTCTTTTCCAGGCTGTTGTACATTTTTTAGTGTTTTGGTTTTTCACACAATATAGCCTTAGTGGTTGGTTGGTTAGTTAGCTTGTTATCCATTCTTCTCATGTAAGCACTGATCTTGCCATTTTCTTCTCTGTTTTATTGTTGTGTTGGTTTGTGTGTGTGTGTATGTGTATGTGTGTGTATATATATATATATATATATATATATATATATAATGTGTGTGTGTGTGTGTGTGTGTATATATATATATATATATATATATATATATATATATATATATATATATATATATATGCACACACACACGTGTATGTATGTAGTATAAAAATATGTACACACACACTCATGTATCATTATCAACCCCCCTTTTCCCATTTTCTACATGGGACCAGGGTGTTGTGTCAACTGTCACCATCTGTGTTGATTTCAGTGCCACTCTCCTACCTTCCAGGTGCCATATGTATGTTCTGCATCCTGGGTATAAGGTACATATGTGATGTATGAGCCCCTAATCCTTAGAACTTCTTTGCTGCTAGTCCAAAAACTGCCTTGAGTTCGGTCTGCCAGATGTCATCAAGTTGGTTCAACTACCAAGCCTGCTAGGTATAAGTGCCGCATTGGAGTTTTTTCCTTTATTTTGTTTTTCTTCTACTGTATGTTTGCCTTATACATGTCATTCAGGAAGGGGAGATGTGACTGTGGGAGGCAGATTCCACATAAAGACAGACATGAAAAGTGCCTTTTTTGTTTGGATGCAAGACATGCCCATATCCAGTGTGAAATCTACCAAGCCTTTGTCACGAAGACTCTCCTCAGTCGTCTCTCTTCCCTTTCTATTTACCTGGAGAACCAGTGTTTAAAACTTTTGATGCAGGGTACAGTGGCCTCTGGATCTGCCTGTCCCAATGTTCAACCATCACTGAAAAGGCCCAAGAGGTGTGTTCTGAATCTGTTGCTGTCTAGCCTCTTCTGGATGTCTCTGGGTTGGATGAAGAACCCAAGGATTGTTCGGTGGTTATGTCAGCTCATTCTGTCATGACAGAGCTGGAGGCTGACACAGGGCTGATTTACCCACATGTCCACCAAGGCTATAACAATGTCTGCTGTGTATTTGGAGGGGAACCACAACTAATTATATCACAGGGTTCTAGGGGGATTCCCCAAATACTTGTGAGGGAAGAAATGCCTGATACCCTCATTGACTCTTGGTAAGGCTCTGTACCTCCTAGACTGGTTAAAGGTGATGTTCCATTAAAAAAAGAAACAGAATACCAGACATATGACCTCTGTGGCTAAGGATCCTCACAAAGAAAGACAGTATTTTAATCAAGGGCTTTTCAGTGCCATTTCGGCTTTGAAGCTCACTCAAGGCTTGTCTGTTCCTTTATCTACCCCTTCAAATCATTCTAGGTAATCTGAGTCTTCTGAAGATGAAAGGCTTTAGATTCTGATGAGGAGTCATTAGTCTACTCCTGTCAGATCCATTCTTCTCTTGCCCTAGGATCTGAAGAATAAGATTCACTATCGCCTAACACCCCTGTGGAAGAATTATCCATTGGAGATACTGTGGTTCATATGATAGAACATTTTCAGTGGGTAGTTCTCAAGAGTCTGACATTCAAAAAAAGGTACAGTGAACTCTTGCAAATAGATTCTCCCAGACCTTCTGCAGTCCATCAAGTATTGGATGCTCTTCTGGACACTTTCAAGGCCAACCTCCTGACCCCAAAAAGCCTGACAGGTTCTATAAGGTCCCTAAAGCTCAAATGTTTGTACAAGTCCTTCCTCTGACCCAGATGTAATTTCTGTGCCTACTGATAAACCATCTGAGTTGCTGGCTTCTTCTAAGCTTTTACCTTCTGTTAAAGGCAGTCATGTAGTGGGCAGGTATGGCAAGAAAGTGTGCACTTCTGCTACTTTAGCTTTTCAAGCTATTAACTGTCAGACCCATATGAGTTATGTACTACTACTTACTAAGTTTGGGGGCATTCTGACTACTTTGCCTATTTGTGAGACAAACACTTATGTGGTTTCCCTTTTAAGTACTGCTTCTCAGGTGGCTTATCTTTATATTAAGTGCAGCTTTGATGCCTCTAATGCTTCTTTTAGGAATTCAGATTCAGGTTCTGTGATTAGGAGGCACTCTTGGCTGCACCTCCAGGCTCTCCACGATGATTGTTTGTGTCTTTCGGCTTGCTCTCCACAATGATATCAAGGTTAAATAACTTGATTTCCCCTTTGGACAATCACAATCTTTTTGGTACTGCAGCCGCTGAACTTTTTAAGGCCATGCAGGATAAAGGTAGAGTTATGCAGGATCTGAAACAAATATTTATTTCTCCTGTTCTAGGTTTCAGTGGAATTGTCCCTCTTAAGTGTTTCTTTGTACGTAGGCAGCCTAGACAACTTTCTCGTAGCAGGGGTGCCTCCAAGAGAGCTTTGCCTGACAAGCTTTCCCAGGTTTCAAAAGGTCAGAAGCCTTCTTTCACTGACAGATCTGTTTTTATTTTGACATTCAGCCTCTTCTTCCCCTTGACCAGATTCTTTTGTCCCTCAGGTTGACTCTGTCTTTTCCAGTTAGGCAACAGATTACCTCAGAGACTTACGCTTTTTCCATTATCCAAAGAAGTTATTTTATGGTTTGGAAGTCCTTCCCCCTTCTCAGGCCTTCCCCCGCCTCCTTCTTGTTGACTGCGTCATTTTCCTTTGGTCCTTCATGATCATTTGACACACAGGACTATCTTGCCTGTGCCCCTTTCTCAGCAGGACAAAGGGTTTTATTTCAGTATGTTTCTGATTCTGTGGAAGAGGAGTAGTCTTGGAGGCTCATTCTGGATCTTTCCTTTCTCAACACCTTTCTAAAGGGTCCTTCCTTCAAGATGCTTTCTCTGCAGGTGTTCATTCCTCTGCTGCTTCCTCAAGCTTTTCTGTTGTCCCTAGATTTGAAGGATACTTACCTCTATGTTCCCTTTCACCCAGTCTTCAGGAAGTTTGTAAATTACTCTGTTTCATCCTTCATGAGTTCTGTTCTTTGCCTTTCAAATGTTTGGCCCCAGTTGGTAGCCTTCTGTATACTTCAGGAGATTCAGATTTTCCCCTATATGGATGACCTTTTGATTCAGGCCCCTTTCCAGCAGCTCCTGCTTTGGGAATTTCACTTCACTATGCATCGTCTTCACGGTGTGGGTTCACTCTGAACCTCAAAAAGCCTGTAATTACCCCTTCCCAGAATTAGTCTTTCTGAGTTGCAGGAGTCATACTGCCTCCCTCCTCCCAAGGTTCTGTCTTTGATGGTTTATTTTCAATTTCTTTTCCCCCCTCTTCCAGTCCCTCCTGCCAGTGAATTTCTGCTAGCTCTGAGGTAGAGGGCATCCACAATTCCCATGATTCCCTTGGCCAAGCTCCATGTGAGAAGGTTCTGTATGGTTTTTAACCCTTGCTGGTATCAGATGCTGAGTGACAACATGCAGCTTTTGCAGTCTTTGGTAAATTTAGTTAGCAGTATGTCTGGATTAGTGGATGTTCTTCATGTTTCATTGTTGCAGTCATCACATTTGGGTTATCCCTGCCAGGGTAGCCCTCGGCCGGCCCGAATACCAGAGGCTTAGTATTTATGTGTCGGTTGCTGTCAGTTTAGGACTGACGTCAGATCGTCATTTGTATAAAGTAAGGCAGCCGACGCCATTACATCAGTCTTTCTTGCCGAGAAGCAGAAGCCGAAGCAGAGGCTGCTACCTGAGTGTTTTGTCTTCCGAATTGAAGCTGAAGTCTTCTAAAGCTAAGTACCCCGTTGGGGATCCCTTTTTCTTGCTGTAACCGATGTGAGAAAAAGTTAACAATTGTCTCTCCTGTGGAAATTAAATACCACAGAGTCTTTCATTCTTACTGTGTCACTTGCCTAGGCCCAGACCACGACGTTCCTCACTGTCATTTTTGTGCTTTGTTCAAAGCCAGAACTATACATCATCAGGCCTTTATTGTAGCTAGATATTTTCGCTCACAGTCCTCTAATTCCATTATGGCTTCAGTAAGCCATCCAACAGCAGATCTTCTGAAAAAATGCAAGGATAAAGACCGAGACAGACCGCTCAGGTGCAAATCTACCGACGACGCTTCCGTTAAGCTAGTCGTCAGTTCTCCAGACCTCATTGAGGCGCTTTCGCAGCCCCTGATGCCCACTTCTATGGATTTGCAGGCCGTTACTGAGACCCTTTCAGAGTCTGGTATGCCGCAAAACTCTTCTTCGACTAAGGATCCTGCAGTTGTCTCTACCTTGGATGGGTCCGGAGCCGCTGAGCAGGCACCGGCTGCTGAGGAAGTACTTTGCACTACCGATTCTCAACACAACCCGACAACCTCTTTCGCATCTACCATTCTTTCGAAAACTACCTAGTTTCTAAGGCCCAGGGTATGAACCACGCCCAAGAAACCGACGACCCAATCTCAGGCACCTGCTTCCTTGCCTTAGTCTCAAATACTTAAAATGGCAGAAGACCTTGTAATGCTGATCAGGGGAAGCCAAGCTACCCCTTCCAAAAGAAAAAGAGATCTGTCTCCAGTAGTTTTATCTGAACTGGAGTCTGATGACTCTGATGCAGCTGAATATGAAGACATGAAACCCCTCTCTGCTTATGAGGATTCTGATGCAGAGGAATCCATTCCTTCAGCCTCTCCACCTGAGGACTTTTCTTTTGGGAAACCCTTCATACTTTAAGGGAGCATTTCCAATGGGAATGTCAGGACAACACTCAGTGTAAAAAGACTCAGACAATTCTTAGATCTTCCACAGCACAGACCCCTGGCCATTCCTCCTGTCCTGGATGTTGTGGATGATGTTTTTATGGAATCTAGTTTGACTCCTGACACCCTCCTTCTTGCTCCCAGGAAACCTGACCGGTATTAGAGTCCCTGATTCACACAAATTTGTTTTCAGAAATCCAATTACTGGCCCTAGAGTTATTTCTCAAGGGCCTAAAAGAATCAAAGCAACTTCTGCTAAGAATCCCACCCCCTCAGATAGGGATTCCTGAGCACTAGACAGATGGGGTAAAAAAGTATACACCTGTGCTACTCTTGCTATCAGAGCACTAAATTGTCAGTTCCATATGTTAAAATTTCAGCAACATACCATGGAACTCCTCAAACAAAAAATATCATCCTTTCCTGCTTGTGCAGAAAATAGAGTTACAAGAGTTAATGCATTCTGCAAGTCAAGTAACTAAGCACACCTTACACTGTGGTTTTGACGCCCTAGAAGCTTCTTGCAGAGCAGCAGTCACCGGTTCTGTCCTTAGAAGGCATGCTTGGTTTAAAGAACAGCCCTTGCCAGACCATGTCAAATCTAAATTATTGGATGCACCCTTGCACAAAGATAACTTATTTGGCACTAAGGCAGAGGAGGCCTTAAATTAGATGGAAGAAAAAGCTAAATCTATGCAGACCGTTAAGGATTTTCTACAGGTTCAGCCACCCAGGTTCAGTAGGCATTGCCCCTCCAAGCACTGGTCCTTTCCTGCCCCCTCCAGGTCAGTTCAGGCCAGACCCTGGGGAAGCAGACCCCCCCCCCAGACAACAGTCACAGGGAATGCAGAGAGCAAAGCACTGGAGTTCCTCCATTTCAAAACCAGGGAGTGCAAAGCCACCCCCTTGTGGTAAGAACACACAATGACTCTGCACTTCTACCCCATCCCTCTGCCCAGCTGCACTTGCCCCTAGGAGGAAAACTGTCCTTCCACGCAAGCACCTGGGCCACCATTACCAACTACCACTGGGTCCTCAACATAGTGTCCCAGGGATGCAAATTTTCTTTCCACACTCTCCCAACCTCAGAAGGGTTCCCAGATCTTCCTGCAAACCAGTGGGCAGAGGCCAATAAGCAAGTGCTTTTCCTGCTCTCTATGAGGGCAATAGAGCACGTTCCTGCAGCACAGATAGTCCAAGGTTTCTACTCCAGGCTCTTCCTGGTATCCAGAAAAGAGGGCACCTGGTGCTCCATCCTCCATCTATCCATTCTAAACACCTTCCTGGTGATACCAAAATTCAAAATGCTCACCCTCCAGCAACTGCTGCTTATGCTCTCCAAGAATGCCTGGCTACCCACCTTAGACCTAAAAGAGGCCTACCTCCACATCCCAATCAAGGAATTGTGCAGGAAATATCTAAGTTTCATTGGAGGATCCCTTCACTTTCAGTTCTCTGCGCTTCCCTTTGGCTTATCTACTGCTTCCAGAATTTTCACAAAATGTCTGGCTCCCTCCATTGCTTTTTACAGGCAAAGAAATATTCAAATGTATCCATACTTAGACGACTGCCTAATTCAGGCAGTCAGGAAAAGTTGCTCAAGCACCTGACCTTTGTAAAGTCCCTACATACCTCCCTAGGGTACACTATCAGCGAAAAGAAATCCGAAGTAGTACCCACCCAAAGGATTATATTCCTGGGAGCAAGCCTGGACACAGCATCCCAGATGGCATTCCTTACACCAGAAAAGCAAACTTACCTGACAGCCTACTTCCCTCAATTAGCCACCAGACCCCAGTTATCCGCAAGGAAAATCCTGCAAGCTCTGCGGTTCATGGCATTTTGCATAACACTCAATGTTAAGTTGTCAATCTCGCCTTCATTCATGCTGGATGGGTTCGGAGCCGATCCTCGGCTCCGACTCGGCACTTGCTAAGCTCGAGAGCTAATTTTACAAGCTCGAGGCAACCCTATATCCCATGATGCAAGGCGGAGACTACCCAGATCTCGTTTGCCGCTTCGCTAACGAGGTGCCTTTTTTTACCAGCTCCAGGTAAGTTTCTAAATATAAGACTTTAGTCTAACCCCTTTAATTTTTCATAACTATAGTTGTTTTTTGTTAACCTTAATGCTTACTTTAACCCTATTCCCGTTAGTGTTCCCTTTTTTTCGAGTTATTTATCCCCTTTCCCTAGCTTAGGCCTTAGGCCTTCCCCTTCCTAAATTTTTTCCTGTCAGGGATTGTTTGTGTCTGACTGTGTTGTTATCCCTGTTTAGTTTAAATTAATGGATTGGGTGTTTTTTGTGTGTGTGCGTTGGTGTTTTGTTTTTGACAACTTGTGTTTCCTCGACACAGCTATGTCGAAGGACACAAAGGTCTCAGGCTTCAAGAAGTGTGACTCGTGCTGTCAGAAGATGTCTCTGACAGACGGTCACACTTCTTGTGTTTACTGCCTGGGACCTCTGCACCTGCAGGACTCTTGTGCTATCTGTCATGCCTTCAGCCCAAGAGTCCTGCAGGAGTGCAGAAATAAATTGATATTAAGGGGCTTATTAAAGCCTGAGAGCTCCCCGACTAAGTCGGCGCCGGGGAAGCCCTCGAAACCTATCAAGCTTTCGGCTGAAAGTTCCAAGCCGTCGGCTACTGGTTTATCTTCACCAGTGTTGAGATCGGCTCCGGCCGGAGCCGATCCTTCCATTATAGCAGTCACAGTATCGGCTCCATCTGGCACCGATACTGCCCAATCTGGACATTCAGTGCCGGCTCCGGCTGGAGCCGACATATCCTCGGCTCCTTTGGCTCCATCGATCTCTAAAAAGAGATCTCGATCCCCCTCATTAGAGTCGATACGATCACCCTTGCTCTCGGAGCGGAGCCATCGGAGACGTTCTCGGTCGTCCAGGCTGTCTGATCACGATCTCGAGAGAGTGGTGAGTAGACTATTAAAGTCTCAGGCATTGGCCCAAATGCTCCATAGCCCGTCTCAACAGACGGTAGCTATTTCACATCCACCAAACATTCCTCCTTCAACTCTCTTACAGAGCTCGGAGCCGGAGCACCTCGGAACCGTGACGTTGTAGCTTCGGAGCCGATACCACCCCTTTCGGCTCCGTCGTCCTCTGCTCCGATTTCCTCCTTGAGGCCTTCATTGGAGGGATCCGGGTGTCTGGTCTCTCTCGTCGTCTCCGAGGGGGCGAGTAGCATCGGACCCTTGTCCGACCCCATTCTCCCTCTTGGGGCTTCGGCGTTGGTGAGCTCAGCCCCGATATCTGCCTCGGAGCCTTCCCTCTCGGTGAGGCCTCGAGTTCCTATCTCTTCGGAGCGGGAACCTTCTGGTCTCTCTGACGGGGGAGCCTTCGAGGTGATAAGGAGTGTACTAGCCCCTGGGCTTAGTCAACGGACAGTTCCATCAGCTCCTCCCACTACAGTGCCTGATGACGTCTCTTCCCACTCTCTTGCTCCCGGACCCAGAGATCCAACGCCTCAGGTTTCCCCATTGGGAATATCTTCCTCTTCCAAGGCTTCTCCTGATCCGTCAGGTGAACCTCCGCGTAAGAGGACATGTAAGAGGAAACATCTAGACTCCCCCGAGTCTATTACATCTGAAACTGACCTGGATGAGTTGAGGATGTCTCTTTCTCAGACATCCTTGAACTCCTTAAGCAGAGGGGGAACTGGCCCTCCCTTAATCCTTCCGAGGGCGAGTCAGTATACCTGGAGGCGTTCGGATCTCGACCCTCCACCTCCTGGGTGTCTCCGCCTTTCGACCCTCTTATGGATGTAGTGGCTCGGAAAGCGTGGATGGCTCCGGATTCGGTGGAACCTATTCCTAGGAGGCCTTCAAAATTCATTACGGCCCCACCAGATAGACAATATTTGACAAAGGGTGTCCCAGTTGATGCCATGGTGGTGGCTGCTGCCACCAAGAAGGAACTAGCTGATCCTTCAGTACCTGTCCATCCTCCTAACAAGGATTCTAGGACTATGGACAGGTACGGCAAGCGGATTTTTTCTTCAGCGACTTTTGCCATGAGATCGCTGAACTACTTGTGCCACTTCACCCGCCTTCAAAGAGATGTTCTTAAAGAGTTGGGAGAAGTTTTACAGGATCCGTCAGCTGCTGGGTCTCAGGATAAGATTAGCTCACAGCTAGGAATCCTTAACTCCATTGTTAACTCCTCTATGCGGCTCATTTCTTATGCAGCCGATGGAGCGAGTAGGGCCGCAGGCACAGGAGTGGCTTTAAGGCGTCAGTCCTGGATGCGGCTTTGTAATTTTGCAGACCCCTTCAAGGCGTCCTTCACAAACTCCCCTTTTGATGGTTCGACCTTGTTCGGGCCTCAAGTGAAAGACACTTTGACTAGATGCGAACAAGATGGCAAGACTCTTTCTGCCGTAGGAGTCCGTTTCTCCACCCCTTCAAGACCTTACCCCAAAGGACAGAAGGGAGGGAAAATGTGGTTCCGCAAATCTCAAGGAGTCACGCCTGATGCACGAAGTCAGTTTACCCCCAGAGGCAGAGAGGGTAACAATAATAGACGTTGCCCTAGGGGCAGAGGGAGTCCGCAGAATCAGGGTAGCAGAGAGCCTCTTTCTGACAAACCCTTCCAGCATCCCTGAGATGTTGCCCGATTGTCCACCTTCGGAGGCAGTCGGGGGAAGATTATCGCTGTACCCAATAGCCTGGCTTTCCCTTTCTCAAGACAAATGGGTACAGTCGATTATATCCGAGGGTTACAAAATTCCCTTTATTCAAACCCCAATTCAGCAAAAGGGAACCCTTCCAGACGTTCCACCCGGTCTAAGGGAACTAGCAGTACTAGAAATATCAAAACTGCTAGCAAAAAGAGCCATCCAGCCAGTCCCAGCGGACCAAATAGGATCCGGAATCTACTCAAGGTTCTTTTTAGTTCCAAAAAAGACAGGGGACTGGAGACCAATATTAGATCTGAGCAAACTAAACAAGTTTGTAAAGAAATCAAGATTCCGGATGGTCACGCTTCAGTCCATTCTGCCCTTTCTGGGCAAGGACAATTGGATGTGCTCGATAGATCTTCAGGATGCGTACTATCACATAAAAATTCACAGACGCTCCAGAAGATTTCTCCGCTTTCGGCTGGGGACCAGTCACTTCCAATTCAGAGCCCTGCCCTTTGGACTCACTACAGCCCCCAGAGTGTTCACCAAATGTATGGCAGCGGTTACGGCTCACCTGAGACGTCAAGGATTCCAGGTGTTTCCATATCTAGACGACTGGCTCCTCACTGCCACCACCAGGCATCAACTTCTCCAAGCCAGAGATTACACCATTCACATTTGCAGAGGGCTAGGGATTTCTATAAATTTCGAAAAATCTGCCTTGTCGCCTTGTCAATCTATTACTTTTATAGGCGCAAAATTGGACACCGTACAACTTTCAGCAAAGTTAACAGACCAAAGGATCTTGGACATTCAAAGTCACGTCCAGGTGATTCTTCTCAGCAACAAAATTCAGGCCAGATTTGCTCTGAAAGTATTGGGTCTTATGGCGGCCGCCATAACACTTCTTCCCTTTGCCCGCTTTTACATGCGTCTTCTACAATGGATGCTATTCGCCAGTGGTCTTTTCAACAACTTCCCATGCGTCACAAGATCACAGTAACTCCAACTTGCAAAAGGCATCTGACCTGGTGGATATCATCCCCTCAAGTCCATCAGGGCAGACCCTTTGTTCCTCCTGCCCCGGTTCCCACGGTTACATCGGACGCCTCCCTGATCGGGTGGGGGGGGCATTATCAGGGCAGAATGGTCCATGGCACTTGGCAACCTTTCGAATACCATCTGCACATAAATGTCCTGGAGATGAGAGCAGTGCTTTTAACGTTGCAAGCCCTCAACGACTCTCTTCCCCTGGGAACTATTGCAGTCCAAATGGACAATATGTCCGTAGTGTGGTATATCAACAAACACGGCGGAACCAAGTCCTATCCACTGTGTCGAGAGGCTCTCAGACTTTGGCAATGGGCAATCTCTTCTCAGCGGTTTCTGATATCAATGCATATCCCCGGGAAATCCAACATCATAGCGGACAGATTGAGCAGAGCTATTCTCATGCCTCACGAGTGGTCTCTCAAACAATCAGTGACGGAAGAGATTTTTCAGAAGTGGGGCCTTCCTTGCTGCGACCTTTTCGCTACACCTCAAAACAGCAAATGCCCAGACTTCTTCTCTCTCTTCCCCCTTCCAGGCCATCCCCCCAGAGACGCTCTAACCCAAGATTGGCCCCGGGGACTTTTTTATGCCTTTCCCCCCTTTCCGCTGATACCTCAACTAATTCAGAAAGCAACCGCCTTGAGAGCCAAGTTGATTCTCATTGCCCCTTATTGGCCTCGACAGATATGGTTTCCGTTCCTACATCATTATCTCTTGGTACAGCCATGGCATCTGGACCAGGTTCCAGATCTTCTGACCCACCAGTCGGGGCAGGTGCACCAATCCATACCTTCTCTCAACCTCACTGCTTGGTTGCTCCACTTCCATCCTTAGCCAGGCTTCCTATGATTTCTAATCCCGTCCGGGATATCATAGTAGCTTCCCTAAAATCTTCTACCAGAAAGATTTACACTAATAAATGGTGACGTTTCTCCTTCTGGGCAAAAGCTAGGAACATAGACCCCTATACTGCTCCGATTCATTCGGTCTTGGGCTTCCTAGCTGAGATTTTTCATTCAGGATCCTCTTCCTCCACAGTAAAAGTTCAGCTGGCAGCCATTTCGAATTTTCATATGGGCCTTTTGGACCACAACATTATGTCACATAAACTTTGCAAGGCATTCCTTCGAGGTATCTTTTTACTTAAACCTCCGATTAGAGACCCCCCACCACAGTGGGATCTAAATTTAATTTTAACATCCTTGATTCTTCCCCCTTTCGAACCTGCGGCTGCCTGTTCTTTGAAATTTCTTTCTTGGAAGACACTTTTTCTAGTCGCCATTACTTCTGCCAGGAGAGTATCTGAGCTTCATGCTCTCTGCATTCGTCCTCCCTATTTAATCTTCCACAAAGATAGGGTATCTCTAAGGACTAATCCGTCTTTCTTACCAAAAGTGGCATCGCAGACGAACCTAAATCAATCCATTGATCTTCCAGTGTTTTTCCCGAATTATTCTGATAGAGCGGAACAAAAGTTACATTGTCTTTATGTTCACCGCCAGCTCAGATATTATCTGGACAAAACTAAACTTTTTAGGAAATCTGATCAACTGTTTCTATCCTATGCAGAGAACAGGAAAGGCCTTCCAGTTTCCAAGGTGACTTTATCTAGATGGCTGTCTTCTGTGATTACTTACATTTATCAGCTCAGAGGCAAAGAGTTGATTTCTAAGCCAAAAGCCCATTCTACCAGAGCTCTAGCTACATCGACAGCTTTTCAAGCTAGACTTCCAATAGACACTATTTGTGCAGCAGCCACATGGGCCTCTCCTCATACCTTTGTTTCACATTACAAATTAGACTTGGCCTCCAGAGACAGAGCGAATTTTGGTTCCACCGTTCTCAAGAGTCTGTTCCATTGAGCCACCCAGGATAGAGGTGCTAGGGACGCTGTCCCATCCAGCAAGAATGAAGGCGAGATTGACAACTTAACATTAATAAGTTATGTACCTACCATAACGTTCCATGTTAGTTGTCTTCTCTCGCCTTCTTTCTTGCCCCGCCTCCATCCCCTAGCCTGGTCAGACCGAGAAGATTATGCCTCTTCTATTAAGAGGTTTTATTCCTTTTCTAGCTATTCAGCTTCTAGTGTCACTAGATTAGGTTGATCCTTTCTAGAGGATTATGATGTTATTTAGTATCGTTACTTTTTCTTCCTCCTCTACAGTTGGAAGAATATATTACTATTTCTTTAGCTACCAAACGAGATCTGGGTAGTCTCCGCCTTGCATCATGGGATGTAGGGTTGCCTCGAGCTGGTAAAATTAGCTCTCGAGCTTAGCAAGTGCCGAGTCGGAGCAGCAAGAAAGAAGGCGAGAGAAGACAACTAACATGGAACGTTATGGTAGGTACATAACTTCTTATTCTGTATGCCAGACTGCATATGAGGAAACTTCAGTGGTACCTAAAAAGCCTTTGGTGTCAACATTCTCAAGACCTGGAATCTCTTATGATACCTTACCTAAGGAAAGATTTTCTTTGTTGGGCAGCAGCATGCTACCACAACAAGGGACTTCCTTTCTCACCACCCCCTGCCACCCAGACCCTCACCACTGATGCATCAGACTATGCCTGGGGTGCACACCTGGATGGCAGGTGCATTCAGGGCCAATGGAGCCCTCAGCAAATACATCTGCACATCAACCAAAAAGAGATGTTAGCTGTCCAGCACACATTGACATCTTTCAGGCCCCTTCTCTCCCCAGGGGCTCTCTTGATCAAAACAGACAACACCACTGTGATGTGGTATATCCACAAACAAGGAGGGACTTGCTCCTACCTTCTATGCAGGCTGGCCATGACCCTTTGGCACACAGCCTCAGCCATGCAACTACACCTGTTAGCATAATTCCTGCCAGGCTCCCTAAACTCTCTGGCAGACAACTTAAGCAGAAATCTTCTGGACCCACACGAGTGGCAGCTAGACCAAAGAACCTTCACACTAATAACTCAGAAATGGGGCACCCCAAAGGTAGACCTCTTTGCTTCCCACGCCAACCATCAGCTCAGCAAGTTTTGCACCAGGGAGCCTCACTGCATGGCCTGGAAAGTGGATGCCCCATCCTTCCCCTGGGTCAACCTCTTGGTCTATGCATTTCCCCCACTACCTCTCATTACCAGGGTACTGCTCAAAATAAGGGAGGAAAAACCGAAGACAATTCTGATTGCTCCAAACTGGCCTCGCCAGCACTGGTACCCAGTGCTATGCAGCCTGTCCCCACTGCCACCATGGCATCTCCCTCAGACCCCAACCCTCCTGACGCAGAGGGAAGGAGAATTCATGCATTCCCAATTGCAAACCCTCAGTTTGGCAGCCTAGCTTATTCCCTGATCACTGATCGATCTCCCAGTCGCAGTAAACAGGTTCTAGATGTTATATGTGAGGCTAGATGCCCTAGCACTAGAAAGTCTTATGCTGACAAATGGAAAAGGTTCTGCACCTGGATGCAGGCTAAGGGAGCCCTCCCTACCTCTCATCCTGGATTACCTAGCTGACCTGCTACACAGTGGTCTCTCCTTTTCCTTTCTTAAAATTCATGCCTCTGCTGTCTCTGCTCATTTCAACACTGAGCACCTGCTTTTCTCACACCCTCTCATCAAACAGTTCCTAAGAGGGTCTAGCAACTTGTTGTCATCCAGAAGAGCACCTAGCCAGCTTGGGACCTAAACTGGAAAAGCTCACCCTGCCCCCCCCCCCCCTTTGAACCAGCATCTTCAGCAGAGTTAAAATTTCTCTCCTGGAAGACAGCCTTGCTTCTGGCCTTCACTTCAGCCAGAAGAGTATCCGAGCTACAAGCACTCATGGCTATAGAGCCCTTCATCATCTTCCATGCTGACAGGGTGTCCCTCAGGACTAACCCATCCTTCATGCCCAAAGTGGTGTCCAGTGTGGCTCTCAACCAATCCATTCATTTGCCCACCTTTTTCCCTACCCCACAAAACAAGGGGGAAAGGATCCTGCACTCACTAGATGTGCACACACAGCTCAGATTCTATCTAGACAGGACTAAATCATTCAGAAAGACTGATCAATTGCTAGTCAGCTTTAATGCAGGGGCAGAGGGCAAAACCATATCCAAACAACATTTCCAAATGGATAGCACACTGCATCAATTTCTGTTAGAAGTAACATGGGAACCTCCCCCTAAGGGGGTCAGGACTCACTCAACCAGAGCAGCCTCCACCTCTGCAGCTTTCCTCTGAGGAGTCCCCACCATTGACGTTCTGGAGGCTGCCACATGGACATCTGTTCATACCTTCACTAAGCATTACCACCTGGCTATCTTCTCCAAATCCAGGGCAGGCTTTGCCACTGCAGTTTTGCAGGGCATCCTAGCCAGCCCCTAGTATTTTTGACTACCTCCACCCTTTTCCTCAGCTTTGGGAATCAACCCAAATGTGATGACTGCAACAGTGAAACATGAAGAACATAGTAGTACAGTTGTGTACACTTACCATAAATGTAGATGTTCAAGTGTATTCACAGTTGCAGTCCTGGTTTTCCTCCCTCCATCCCCCTTTTCTTCTCTCTCTCTCCTTACAAGGAACTTTTTGGTATTTACTTTCTACTGGTGGGGTTCTTCCACGATATCCTAGTTCCCACTTGGGGGCTCCTGGCAGGGCAAGAAAAACTGATGTAATGGCGTCGGCTGCCTTACTTTATACTATTGACAATCTGACGTCAGTCCTGAAACGACAGCAACCGACGCAAAAATACTAAGCCTCTGGTTTTCGGGCCGGCCAAGGGCTACCCTAGCAAGGATAACCCAAAGGTGATGACTGCAACAGTGAATACACTTGAACATCTACATTTATGGTAAGTGTATACAACTGTACTTTCTGAGATACAAATTACTACAGCACTCAACTTTCCTCACTTGTCTAGAGGAAAACCGTTTTTAGTACTTAATAAATAAGCACCTATCCAGGCATGTCTAAGGGTCAGCTCCTGGTGTTTTCTCCTGTCTACCTGATGAATCTGGGCATCTTGGGGAAATGCAACAATTGCCTCATGTACACAGACAACCCTCTCCTCCTGCCATCCAGCACTACAACCTGTGAGAGATGCACTTATATAGCCAAACTGGAAGCAGAGCTCTCTTCACCCAGGACTGGACTAGACAGTCAAGAGGAGAAGGTAAACACTTGCACCACACCACACTCATCACATAGTCCCTCAAAACCTACACCACCAAAACACACACATAGAAACACAAAACACACACCTACATTCACGGAGGCTCTCAAAAAAATCTACCCAAGCAACATGGACCTCCAAAGCAGAAACACAAGCAACCCCCCCCCCCAACACAACCCAAATGACACATAGCTCACAAACTCAGTGTGCCACTCAACCACAGCCCATAAGGCATAACAACATACCCAACACTCTAGTCATAGGTGACTCTAACAAGGAGAAAGTTACTGTCAGCTGACTGTCAGGTGCCAGGGTCCACCACATAATGCATGCACTCAGGTCACTCCACAGCAAGTACAGATATGACTCTGTCATTGTCCATGTTGGTGTGAATGACCTGAGACGTACCTCCCTGGATTACATGAAAAGAGACGTGGAGGAGCTGTCCAATCTTGTAGCCCAGGCAGGTATGACTCTAGCCCTGAGTAGCATCCTGCCATCACCCAGAATGATACCACAGTGCAAGGACAAAATGATTGACTTCAACAATTGGCTAAGCTTCTGGTGTCATTCTAAGGGGATCCAGTATCTGTCTGCCTGGGATGACATGATCGACAAACCACGATGCTTTGCCAGAGATGGCCTGCACCGCACCTGTCACCTTTGGGATTCCGGATACTGGCTAAGGCTCTTGCCACCCCTGTAATGCCTTTTTTAGGCAATATTCAAATGACAAATTCACCACCGTAACAGGTAGAAGCAAGCAAAATCTGGGGGTAATGCTACTTAATGCTAGTCTAAAGTCTAAACCTCAAAATGCACTCACTCAAGGCACTCCTTAAAATGGAGAACATCGACATCTGTGTGGTGACAGAGACCAGGTTCTGGGCTCCAGAGAGTACCCTTGCATTAACAGGCTATAATTCATACCACACCTTTCGGCCACCTAACCTGGACCAAAGCACTAAAGGCAGAGGCTTGTCTATCCACACCTCCAGGCTAATTGCTCAACATAATGCATCCGAGATTATCCAAGTGCAACTAACTCTGGGCAAGACCACAATCCAAATTGTAGCTTTCTACAGATCCCCCACCATGCCCCAGGATTCCCACTCCTCATTTCTTGATACACTGGAAAATATTAGGGTACAACCTAACATCCTAATAATGGGCAATTTCAACTGCCCCACCATTAACTGGGAAAACTAATCATGTACCAATTCTTGTGCTCGTTTTCTGAAATTCATAAATTCTAATGCCTTGGATCAACTTATCCACACCCCCACCAGGGGCAGCAATATACTAGACCTGGTCATTACCAACATGGGCAACCGGTGTTCCACATCAGAGGTCAGTTACTCTTTGTTCAGATCCAACCACAAGCAAATCACCCTAGACATCCACATCCCACCCCCACCCCCCATTAGGGAAACCACCGTAAAAGATGTCTCCATTGCCAACTTCATGCTTCTTAAGACAGAAGTGGCAAACTTCACGACACCCATGCTGAAGGACAATAGAGGTATGACCGCTGAATCCTATACAATTGCACTTTATAAGCACTTACACAAGTGCATGGATCATGCAATCCCTAACAGAACCAAGATGCTATCCTCCAAAAAAGGAAGCCAATCTGATGGTCCCCTGCTATAAACAAACTCAACAACAGAAGAAAGAAATTGTTGCAAAAAAAGAGTAAAATCCCATGATTGGAGGAACTCCGTGGTCAGCCTCAGTAAAAAGCTGAGATCACTCATAAAATCCTCCAAAGCTAGCTAAGAAAACAAAATCGCCACTGATTGTAAAGACAACCACAAAGCATTCTATAGCTATGTCAAGAATTTTAATGGCAACACTCAGATCTGCTGAGTTACAGCACAATGGCACTAAATGTACAGAACCAACTGATATTGCCAACATCTTGGTAGATAGATTCAGTGCTAACTTTACCCCTCTCTCATCCCCTAAAGGACCCATCTCTATACTGGAAGAATGCAAAGTTCCTGTAATCACAGCTGCACAGGTAAAAAACACACACTCCAAAGCAAAGAACACAGCATCCATGGGACCTGACAACATCCCAGGCTGCGTTCTACATGAACTACAGAACGAACTGGCATCCCACCTAAGTACCATGTTCAAGCATAGCCTCACCTCAGATTTTATGCCCACTGAATGGCGCACAGCAATGATTATCCCACTCCACAAAGAGGGAGCCACCATGGACCCCGGGAACTACCGCCCCATTAGCCTGACGAGCCTGGTCTACAAGGCTATGGAACGTATCATCATGGAACTTGTAAACAATGACATTGGTACTCTCCAAACTCTGGACCCTACCCAGTTCGGGTTTGTAAAAGGCAGATCATGTCTCCTAAACCTGATAGACTTCTTTGAAGCAGTCACCAGTGCCGTAGATGAGGGTAAGGTGGTTCACACAGCCTGTCTAGATCTCACCAAGGCTTTCGACACCATTCCCCACTCTGAAATTACAGATAAACTCACTAAACTAGGTATAAATCCCTATGTCACAAGATGGTTTGCCAACTGGCTCACTGACAGAACCCACACTGTGAAAGTAGCAGACTCTAAATCCAACTTCAGACCAGTGACAAGTGGAGTACTACAGGGTTCAGTTCTAGGTCCTCTCCTGTTTGGTATCTATTTCTCTGAAGTACAAGCTAACACAGAAGGTCTTTGGCTAACAAAGTTTGCAGATGACTGCAAACTAGGAGCCATAATCAAAATTCCTAACAATGTGGGCATCCTACAAAAGGGCCTCACTGAGACAGATGCCTGGTGTCAAAGCCATGGCCTCAAGCTCAATGCCAAAAAGTGCATTGTCATCCCTTTAGGTAAAAACTCTGTATCCATGAACTACCACATAGGCAGTAGTCTACTTAACACTGAAAGTGTGATAAGAGACCTTGGGACACAGGTGAACAGTAGTCTCTCCTTTGATAATCACATCGCCACAGTAGTCATGAAATCCTTGCACCTCATCACAAAAGGTTTCTCATCCAGGAAAAAAGAGGTCATTGTTCCCTTCTTTTCATCACTCATTAGACCCATTATAGAGTACAACGCCCCTTTTGGTATGTACCTCACAAGACATCTACAACAACTCGAAAGCCACAGAAATACCTCACAAAGAGGATTACCAGCCTCAAACAGATGCCCTACGCAGACCGTCTTAAAAAACTCCAACTTTACTCTGTCGCATATTGCCTACTCAGAGGCAATCTCTGCCTAACATACAAAGCTTTGTCAAACCCAGAGCTGTTGGACATGCTCCACGTAAAGAAATCCCAATCCCTCCGAGCTACACACTCTAGGGACCTAAACCTTGTCACCATAATAAACAGAACATGCTGGAGGGATAGATTCCTGTCCCAGAGGCTTCCCATACTCTGGAACAAACTACCTATCTATATCAGACAAAGCTCCTCATTAGCAGTCCTCAAGAAAAATCTTGGTGATTGGATGGGAGATAGGAAATTCACCCCGGGGATCACTTCTGTGTTTCTGCTTGACAGGGGCATAGGAAAATAATTTTCTTGGGTAGCAAAAGCCAGGGTACCGTTTGGCTAGGCTTATATAGGCCCTAGGGCCAATAGCCTAGTACCTACCTATGAACCTATACAGCAGGAGGTCCCAGTACTGAGCCCTGAGGAATCCCTATAAACCATCTTTTTGCTTTCTGAGGTAGAACTTGTGTAGTTTAAAGTAGCAGGTGCCAACTATTAGCCAGTTTTTCTATCTCTTGCATTATAAGGGTCTGTGTTTAGACATTTAAAGCTTATTTGGAATACCAGCATGAAGAATAGTGTCAGATATTTTGGCTAGATCTTGGTACACTGTATGAACTACATGGTGGATGTCCACAGCTTTGGTGAGTTTGTCAAAGAAGTTTACTGAATTAAATAGATCTCCTTTTAGTAAAGCTATATTTGTGGGTCTAGAGCATTAATATATTTTTATATGTCTGAACTTAATGAAATCAGTTAGAAATTAATACATTGGATGGCTTTGCAAATTATGTTTATTAAGCTGATGAATCTGTATTTTCCTGGATCTGAGGTGTAGGGCCTGTTTATGGAGGGGCATGACAGCCATTTTCTGTATCTCAGGTTGTGTTTTTGCTCAACTTGAACA
Organism: Protopterus annectens; assembly: GCF_019279795.1. Classification (NCBI taxonomy): domain Eukaryota; kingdom Metazoa; phylum Chordata; order Ceratodontiformes; family Protopteridae; genus Protopterus; species Protopterus annectens. The sequence continues at coordinate 648,702,051 of NC_056730.1, read as the reverse complement.
GTTTTAGGAGGTGTTTATAAAGGGTGCGTCTAATGCTGTTTGTTAAAGAGATGGATATATTATTGAGACCAGTAGAAGTGGTATTTCAAACTTTTGAGAGTGGTGTTTAGACAAGTTCCTTAAAAATCATGAGATAAGGAAGGGACTTTGGAATTTGTGAAACTTCAATAGCTGTTTCTAGCATAGCTGTAGCTGGGTCAGTGGGAGGCCTGGGCAACCTCCCAATTGGTACCATCCCCCATAAATTTGAAGAAATATGGATCAAACTATCCAGTGATAATATGATGTTTGTGTGGTCCCAACATTCCTACCCCTTGGACACCCTGATTCCCCTCCTCCCTTGTCTCAAAAAGAAGCTACTTTGGTGGAAGGAACGTGTCACACTCAACCCAGCACTTCCCTTCACACCACTTCTTACTCTTCAAGAAGTTCAGATGCCTTGGACATGGTGGGCATGGACAGGATCACCCTGGGTACAGGCAAATGGCACCTATAGTTCCTAAAGGAATCTATCAGTCTGAAGGAAATGAAGGCTCTTTTGCAATCACTGCAGACCTTCTCCCACCTATAGGAACCCAGACTACTCGTAGTGTACACAGACAACATGACAGTCATGTGGTACATAAACAAGAGGCATTAGGTCTTATCATGTGTGTGGGTTATTACAGGAGTGAGAGAACTTAGCCACCCAGATAGACATCACCCTGACAACCATGTACCTTCCCTCACAGGACATGTGGTGACAGAGTCCTTAACCTGCAGGTGTTCCAGGCAGTTACCCTTCAGTGGGGCACACCTCCAGATAGACATCTTTGCATCACCAACCAACAATCAGCTCTCTTAGTTCCGCACCAGGGAACCTTGTCCCTTAGCCTGGATGACAGAAGCCTTTTCTTTCCAGTGGACAGGGAAGTTCCTCTGTGCCTTTCCTTCACTATCTCTTCTTCTAAAAATTTTTCTGAAGGCACAAAAGGAAGAACCCCAGCTCCTCTAACTGGCCCTCTTTTGCCCAAGGCAACTTTGATTTTACCCTGCTAGTTCACCTGACATAGGGAAATTACATGAAAATATCTCCAGCCCCGGACCTGATCACTCAACAAAAAGGACTGATCTGATGATGTCAGTTTTCATTCTGTCCTTAACTATTGGGTTCAGATCCGAACTGTCTGATCCAGCTTGGCTGTTGCTAAAGCTTGCTGGAACCAAATCTCTTGAGCTTCTCCCTTACCCACAGTGCACCTCCCCTAAATACCTCATATCTCGTTTGCCGCTTCTGGCTAACAGAAGCGGTCTACCATCTCTCTTGAGCTGTAAGACTTAAGTAAAAATATTTTGTATTTCTTTTTTTTTTATTTCTAAATCGCTAATTAGTATTCTCTTAACTTCAGTTCCTCCTTTTGTATTCCTATTTTTCTAATTTCCTTTCATACTTGGTACTTCTCAAATACTATCATTAGTATCTGTCCTCCCCTTAGTATCTCTCCTCCCCTTACAACTCTTTTGTAGCCCTTTCCTTACCATTGTTGGTATTCCCTTACTCTGTCTTCTTGCTAGTTTACAAAAAAAAAAGAATGTCACACTTTTCTCTATATAATACTTTCTGACATTGTTACTTTTGTTGTTGTCGTTATTGATGTTAAGTTGTCCCTCTCGCCTTCATTCTTGCTGGTTGGGTTCGGAGCCGACCCTCGGCTCCGACTCGGCCATTTTCTAAAACTCGAGAGCTACTTACTGGCTCGAGGCCTCCCTATATCCCACAATGCCTGGCGCTAGATCCCCAGATCTCGTTTGCTGCTTCAGCTACGAGATTGCGCTTCACTGGCTCAGGTCGTATTAGTCTTTTGTATTTTTAGTAGTTTTAACTGTTATATATATTTTTTCGAATCTTTTTCTTAATCAAAATAGTACTGTAGACTAGTCTTAGGTTTCCCATGTTTTTCTGACCCTTAGGAAACGCGTTTTTACTTAGAGAGTTTCTCCCCCCCCCCCCCATCACCCTAAGTAGGCCATTTAAGTTAGTATCCCCTTCCCTTTACATTGTTTTTTCAGTAGGAAGTAGTGTTTAGCCTTTGTAGTCTAAAATCATAGTCTCTTAGTTTTAGTTGTATAGTTACCTAAAACTTGTGTGAAGGTGTGGGACTAGTGTGTGTGTTTTTTGTGCACTAGTCAGAAGTTTCATCCGTCGGTATTCCTTTTATCTTATAGCATCTCAAAGGATACCAAGGTATCATGGTTCAAGAAGTGTGACTCGTGCTGTCAGAAACTGTCTCTGACAGACGGTCACACTTCTTGTGTTTATTGTTTGGGTTCCCTACACCTGCAGGACTCTTGCTCGGTATGTCATGCTTTTAGTCCGAGAGTCCTGCAGGAGCATAGGAACAAGTTAATTCTCAGGGGTTTATTAAAACCCGAGGGGTCTCCGGCAAAGTCTCAGCCAGCTAAAACCCCTAAGCCCACCAAGCCATCGGCTCCCAGTACGGAGCCGTCGCCAGGTGGAGCATCTGCTTCAATTTCGGTTCCGGCCGGGACCGAAGTATCAAAATCTCTCTCGGCTCCGACCTTGGTGTCGGAGCCGTCGGGGAGCCGTAAGCGATCCAGATCGCCATCCCTGGAGTCGATTCGCTCGGCTCCGGGATCACCGTTGCTGCAGTCCGAATGGAGCCATAGGTCCCACTCTTCTCGGTACTCGAGGTTGTCCGATCATGACTTGGAGAGAGTGGTTAGTAGACTCCTCAAATCGCAGGCCCTGGCTAAAATCTTAACTAGCCCTCCTCATCAGGCTGTGGCTGCTCCCCTTTCTGAAGTAGTTCCTCCTCCGACTCCTCCTGTCAGTTCGGAGCCGGAGCTTGTTGGGGCTCGGATCCTGGAAATGTCGGTGCCGATGCTTCCCCTTTCGGCTCCGATTTCTTCAATGGTTCCATCCTTGGAGGGATCTGGGCACCAAAACTCCCTCGTCGGCTCCAAGGGGGCGAGTGGCATCGGATCCTTGTCCAACCCCGTTCTCCCTCTTGGAGCTTCGGCGCAGGTAAGCTTGGCTCCTACATCGGCCTCAGAGTCATCCCTTTCAATGCCGGAGAGGATTCCCGTCTCCTCGGAGCGGGGGCCACCTTCTGCGCCGGATAGGGGCACCTTCGAGGTCATGAGGAGCATGCTGACTTCAGAGTCTGCACCTCAATCAGCCCCTTCAGCTCCTCCCCACAGGGTGCCTGCTTCAGTCTCTGCCCCTCCTCCAGACCCCAAGCGAGGGGACCAAACGCTCCAGGTCACCCCACTGGGTGTATCTTCCTCTTCCGAGGCCTCCCCTGAGATTTCAGAGAAGCCCCCTCGAAAGAGGAAATGTAAGAGGAAACATGTTGACTCCCCAGAGTCGGTCACATCAGATACTGACTTGGAGGATTCCGAAGGGTCCCCAAGGTCCCCCTCTGAAGATGTCTGTTTCTCAGACATCCTTGAGATCCTTAAGCAGAGGGGGAACTGGTCTGCCCTTAACCCTTCTGAGGACAAGTCGGTATACTTGGATGCGTTTGGTTCTCGCCCCTCCACCTCCTGGGTGTCTCCGCCTTTCGCTCCATTAATGGAAGTGGTGGCTTGGAAGGCGTGGTCAGCTCCGGACACACTGGAACCAACCCCTCGCAGGCCCACTAAGTTTATCACGGCCCCCCAAGATAAACCGTTTCTGACAGAGGGTGTCCCCGTTGATGCCATGGTGATAGCAGCTGCCACAAAAAAGGAGTTGGCTGATACTTCTGTACCTGTCCATCCCCCTAACAAAGAGTCTAGGATGATGGATAGATACGGGAAGTGGATGTTTTCCTCAGCGACCTTCTCCATGCGGTCGCTGAATTATTTGTGCCACTTCACCCGTCTTTACAGGGATCTCCTCAAGGAGCTAGGAGATACCCTGCAAGATCCATCAGCTGCGGGGGCTGAAGACGAGATAAGCTCCCAGCTGGCGACTCTTAATTCTATCGTTAATTCCTCCATGCGGCTCATTTCGTATGCGGCTGATGGGGCGAGTAGAGCCGCAGGCACAGGCGTGGCTTTGAGAAGGCATGCCTTGATGCGGTTATGTAACTTCGCTGATCCATTCAAGGTGTCTTTCACCAACACCCCTTTTGATGGTTCGGCTCTGTTTGGACCTCAGCTGAAAGATACACTTACCAGGTGTGAGCAGGAAGGCAAGACTCTCTCTGCCGTTGGAGTCCATTTTTCCACTCCCTCTAGACCATACCCTAAAGATCAGAAGAGTGGGAAGACGTGGTTCCGGAAACCCCAGGAAGCCGTGCCTGACACACGTGGCGTGTTTCCCTCCAGAGGCAGAGGAGGGAACAACAATAGACGCTGCCCGCGGGGCAGAGGGGGTCCGCAGAATCAGGGCAGCAGAGAATCTTTCTCTGATAAGCCCTTCCAGCACCCCTGAGGGGCTGCCTGGCTGTCTGCCTTCAGAGGCAGTCAGGGGAAGGTTGCCTCTGTACCCAGAAGCCTGGCGTCTCATCACTCGAGACAGATGGGTACTGTCTGTCATATCTGGAGGTTACAAAATCCCGTTTATCCACACTCCCGTAAAATCAAACAACCCCTTCCCAGATGTTCCACCCCAGTCTAAGGGAACAGGTAGTACAAGAAATTTCAAGACTGCTAAAAAAACGGGCCATCCAACAAGTCCCAGCAGACCAGCAAGGATCCGGAATTTACTCAAAGTTCTTTTTGGTACCAAAGAAGACGGGACTGGAGACCCATTTTGGATCTCAGCAGACTAAACAAGTCTGTTCAGAGAACGAAGTTCCGGATGGTCACGCTTCAGTCCATTCTACCCTTTTTGGGTCAGGACAATTGGATGTGCTCCATAGATCTTCAGGATGCGTACTACCACATCAAAATGGACAGGCGTTCCAGAAGGTTTCTCTGCTTCCGGCTGGAAGCCAGTCTTTACCAGTTCAGAGCCCTGCCCTTTGGTGTCACCACAGCCCCCAGGGTGTTCACCAAATGCATGGCAGTGGTTACCGCTCACCTGAGACGGCAGGGATTCCAGGTCTTTCCATATCTAGATGACTGGCTCCTTACTGCTACCACCAGACATCAATTGCTAAGAGCCAGGGATTATACCATCCAAACATGCTCCAACCTAGGTATCTCAATAAATTTCGAAAAGTCTGCATTGTCGCCTTGTCAGTCCTTAACTTTTATAGGCGCAAGATTAAATACGAAAGATCTGTCTGCAAGGCTACCAGTAGACAAGAGTGGCAGACATTCGCTGACACGTTAGGTCTCATGGCAGCAGCGATCATATTAGTTCCCCTGGCTCATTTTCACATGAGGATTCTCCAGTGGATGCTTTTCACCCAATGGTCCATTCAACAACTTCCTTTGTCTCACAAGATAATAATCACACAATCATGCAAAGACCACTTGGCTTGATGGATGGTCTCTCCATCAGTACCCCAGGGCAGACCATTTGTCCTTCCTCCTCCAGTTGCCACGGTGACCACGGATGCCTCCCTGATCGGGTGGGGGGGCATTTTCAGGGCAGGACTGTTCAGGGCACCTGGCAACCCCACGAGTACCACTTGCACATAAACGTCTTGGAGATGAGGGCGGTGCTTTTAGCATTGCAAGCTCTTCAGAACTCTCTACCCACTGGGACCATTGCAATTCAGGCAGACAATATGTCTGTTGTGTGGTAGATCAACAAACAGGGCGGAACCAAGTCATATCCCTTATGTCGAGAAGCACTCAGACTATGGCAGTGGGCGATCTCCTCTCAACGGTTTCTGATGGCAACGCCCATCCCTGGGAAGTCCAATGTCATAGCAGACAGGCTAAGCAGAGCTATTCTCATGCCTCACGAGTGGACTCTCAACCGGACAGTACTGGACAGAATCTTCCGCAAATGGGGTCAGCCTTGCAGCGACCTTTTCGCAACTCCTCTCAACAGCAAGTGCAACAATTTCTTCACTCTCTTCCCGGACACTCCCCCAGAGACGCTCTAGTTCACGATTGGTCCCAGGGACTTCTGTATGCATTCCCACCCTTTCCACTAATTCCCAAACTAATTCAGAAAGCTACCGTGCAGGGTTGCAGGAGGATCCTCATTGCCCCCTACTGGCCTCGACAAATCTGGTTCCCTTTCCTGCATCGTCACCTTCTAGAGCAGCCTTGGAATTTGGACCCAGTTCCGGACCTCCTGATCCAGGCTGCATCAGTCTCTTCAGTCTCTCAACCTCACTGCTTGGTTGCTCCACTTCCAACCTTAGCTAGGCTTCCCAGTATTTCCAATTCAGTGCGTGAGATTATCCTTTCCTTGCACAAACCTACAACTAGGAAGACTTATGCTAGCAAGTGGAAACATTTCTCTTTCTGGGCAGAGGCTAGAAATATAGATCCCTTCACGGCCCCAGTCCATAACGTTCTGGACTTCTTAGCAGAACTTTTTCAAGCGGGCTCCTCGTTGGCCACCATTAGAGTTCAATTAGTGACAGCCTCTAATTTCCATATGGGCCTGTCGGAAACCAGCATCATGTCCTATAAGCTTTGCAAAGCCTTTCTGAAAGGAACAATCTTGCTCAGGCCTCCTGTGAAAGAGCCCCCGCCTCCGTGGGACTTAAATTTGATCCTAGCTTCCTTGGTACTTCCTCCCTTTGAACCAACAGCTTCCTGTCCCTTGAAATTGCTTACTTGGAAAACCCTCTTTTTGGTGGCCATTACTTCAGCGAGGAGAGTTTCTGAACTTCAAGCCCTTTGTGTTCGTCCTCCTTACCTAGTTTTCCATAAGGATAGAGTTTCACTCAGGACTAATCCTTCGTTCCTTCCTAAGGTCCCCTCCTAGAACAATTTGAATCAATCCATTGATCTGCCAGTCTTTTTTCCAAATTATTCCAACAATGCTGAACACAAATTACACCAGTTGGACGTTCATAGGCAATCACGTTTTTATTTGCATAGGACTGAGCAAATAAGGAAATCAGACCAACTCTTCCTGTCCTATGCAGAGGGTAAACAAGGTCGACCATTGTCTAAAGTAACCTTATCCAGGTTGTTGTCCTCTATTATTACCCTTATTTATCAGTTGAGGCATAAAGAACTCCCTGCTAAACCTAAAGGCCACTCTACTAGGGCTTTAGCTACGTTGGTAGCTTTTCAAGCAAGACTACCAATGGAAGTCATTTGTGCGGCGGCCACATGGGCCACCACTCATACCTTCATTTCACATTATAAATTGGATGTGGTCTCTAGGAGTAGAGCTGATTTTGGTTCCACTGTGCTCAAGAGTCTGTTCCGATGAGCCACCCAGGACTAAGGTGCTAGGGACGCTGTCCCAACCAGCAAGAATGAAGGCGAGAGGGACAACTTAACATTAAGAAGTTATGTACCTACCATAACGTTCCATGTTAGTTGTCTTCTTCTCGCCTTCTTTCTTGCGTCCCACCCTCCATCCCCCTAGCCTAGATGGACCGAGAAGAGTCTTCCTACGAGTCTTGTCACTGGCTGAGTCTTTGCCGTTTTATGTCCTCTACCTTTTTTTCTTCAGCCCTCTAGCTGAAGTCTTGCTTTTGGGACAGTTGTCCTCTTGTATTATGTTGGTGTTAGGTCTCCCAAATGAGATCTGGGGATCTAGTGCCAGGCATTGTGGGATATAGGGGGGCCTCGAGCCTGTAAGTAGCTCTCGAGCTTTAGAAAATGGCCGAGTCGGAGCCGAGGGTCGGCTCCGAACCCAACCAGCAAGAAAGAAGGCGAGAAGACCTCCTCCTCTAACCATTATATGTTCAAAAAAATCTCTTCACGTACATCTAGTGTCCCAGTGGGAATGCTCTTGCTCCCACCCCACATAACTAATACTTGCAATTTTCATCTTCCTTCTCTCTCATGTTTACTCCATCAATTTTTCCTTATTATTTCCCATAACTCACATTATTATTCCCATGGTATCTGCAAAGAATGTACTAGACTGCACCTATTAAATTTATGCTTCTTGAGTAATAACTACTCTGTATCACTCTGCAGTATTACTTTTCTTAGCCTATAACACCTCCAAGTTTCATCATTAGTCTGTATTGTTTTAAATGTTTCCTGTACTTTTGAAATTAATTGCTTGTATCTTTTACATTTGTATAATTATCATTAGTAATCTACTGTATGTACCTAGTTTGTTTTTGGAGCTTTTCTCCCCAGGACTCCATTGAAAACGGGTTCATTTTGGCCCAATGAACTATCCTGGTAAACCAACTGCAAATAAATAAATAAGTAGACAACTAGCATGGAACGGTATGGTAGGTACATAACTTCTTATTCTTCATTGTTCATTATGGCTGACAAACCTGCAGGTTTAAAAAAAAAGTGTACTAAGTGTGAACATAAATTGCTAGATTCTGATGCCCACACTATTTTTGTGTATTGTCTGGGCCCTCTTCATTGGCAAGAGGATTGCTCATTATGCCATGGCTTCAATCCTCGCACACTTGTGGAGCGTAAGAACAAGTTGGTTTTGAAAGGTCTCATTCCTTCATCCTTTGGAGAGGCCATATCTGAGTCTCCTATACCAAAATCATCTTCTTCAAAATCTTCTTCTTTTGACTGTTCAAGAAAGAGAAGTCAAAAAGACCTGGTCTCGACCCCAAATCCAAAAAAAATTGAGAGTGCAGGAGCATACTACTTCATCAGATTCTACAAAATCTAAGCATACCGTCTCAACACTACTGGATCAGACTCTGGCAAAGTCGGATCAGAAGAAAGTAAAACCATCAGACCCTACCTTTATTGGATCAGACTCCAACAGAAGTCATGAAGATGCCTTTACTTCCAAGCACCAGATACTCTCCGTCCTTGGATCTAGTTCCTGACAGACTCCCATCACCCTTCTTACAAAGACCAGTATCTCCATCCATACACCCCACTCATTTTTCCAGAAACCTCACAGAAGAAGATGTGGAGAGAGTGGTGAGGAAGATGCTGTTGGTGCAGGGAGAGATTGGTTTTCCTTTGGCGCCTACCCCTCTGGGTCAGGTTATCAGTCCTTCCACAACACCTCCCTTGCAAATTCCTCCTCTGACATCTTCTGTTGCTTCGGAGTCCCAGGATCCTAGCCATCTGGATCCATCAGTCTCAGAGCCAAGGATTTCTGTATCCTTGGATCAGAGATCTTCTGTGAGACCTCCAGTCCACTCGTGTCTGAGAGCTCTTGCAGCCAAAGTCTGCCTGTTGGATCTGGGGTGCAGCATTCAACTCTGAAGTTTTTTGAGCCATCCCTGCTCCTTGGAGCCTCGGCACTGGTCACTTCGGCTCTGGCTTCCACCTCAGGGGTATTGTCATTGGAGAGGGGCGACTATTCAGAAGCTCATCTTCTCGGATCTGAACCCCTCTTCCGCCCCTTTGAGGTCTGCCTTCGAGGCTGCAAGGAGAGTTTTCTCTGCCTCGGCAGATCAGACGGAGCCTTCACCCTCAGATCCTAGACTTTCTACCATGATATCACAGCGGCAAGAGGCTCACCACCTTTCTTCACAGGGGGCATCCAGTACCAGAGACCCAGGTTCCCTCTCAGGGAATTTTGATTTCCTCTTCCAGTACCTCCCCAGAGCATCCCACTAAGGAGGTGCCCAGGAAGAGGACATGTAAGAGGAAGCACTTAGACTCCCCATAAGAGACATCCTAGAAATTCTTGAACAGAGAGGTGACTGGACCCCCACTAACCCTATGTCAGAGTAATCTGTTCACCTGGAGGCCTTTGATAGTGGACCCTCCACCTCCTGGGTGACTTTGCTTGCTGACGAGCTTGTTGATATGGTCTCTCAGCAGGTGTGGAAGGGACTCAACTCCATAGAACCCATACCTCGGAGACCAGGCAGGATAATGGCAGACAGTTCTGGGGCAAAGGAATTCCAGTTGATGCTATGGTCATATCAGTGGCCACAAAGAAGGAACTCACTAATGAGATTTTCACTGTCCATCCCCCCAACAGGGAGTCCTGGGCAATGGACAGAGTAGGAAAGTGTGCCTTTGCTTCAGTGACCTTTGCTGTAAGGTCACTGAAACTATTTGGCACACTTTTAGACTCAGAGAGATTTGACTAAGAAGTTGTCAAATGGCTCTCTCAGGAGCCACTTCTAAAGAGGTTCAAGATTATGTAACTTCTCAGTTGGCAACCCTGCAGTCTATATCCAATTTTCTATGAGATTAGTTTGCAACATAGCGGAAGGAACCTCAAGAGCAGCGGGTTCAGGCATTTCCATGAGGAGATATGCCTGGATGTGCTTGTGCAATTTTTGAGGAGCCATTTAAGTCCACTTTCGTCAGTGCTCCTTTTGACAAAACTACATTAGTCCTAAAGTAAAGGAAACACTATCCAGGTGTGAGAATGATGGAAAGACCTCGTCTGCCTTGGGGTGGGCATACATTTTTCAGCTCCCCAAAGATCCTATTCCAAAAATCAGTGCAGTAGCCAAAAGATGTGGTTCAAAAAGTCTCTAGGTCCTTTCCAAGACACACATGGAGGAAGTTCCCCCAGAGGCAGAGTAGGGAACTCTAATGGATGACGATGCCCACATGGCAGAAGTGGTTCACAAAACCAGGGTTTCTGAGAATCTTTCTTTGACAAACCCTATCAATGTTCCTGAACAAAGGCCTGACTGTCCAGCGATGGAGACAGTCGGGGGGCGTTTATCCCTGCACCAGAGAGCCTGACTAGACTTAAAAGATATTTGGGTGCAGAGGGTTATTTCCAGAGACTATACAATACCATTTTCCCTTCCACCTCCAATTCCAAAAAAATCCCTGATGTTCCACCCATTCAGAGGGTCAGGCAGCAATTCAAGTTCAAAAGCTGCTAGAAAAAAAAAGAGTCATCCAAGTCGTCCCACCAGACCAAATAGGATCCGGAACTTACTCAAGGTTTTTTATTATTGCCAAAGAAAATGGGGGGCTGGAGACCAATTTTGTATCTCACCAATTTAAACAAATCAGTTCGAACCAAGTTCCAGATGGTCATGGTTCAGTCCATTCTCACCTCTCTGGGCAAGGGCGACTGGATGTGCTCTGTAGATCTTCAGGACGCCTAATATCATATAAAAATGAACAGGCAACCCAGAAGGTACCTACGCTTCTGGCTGGGAGCCATTTATTACCAATTCAGACTACTGCCCTTCGGACTCACCACAGCCCCCAGGGTGTTTACCAAATGCATGGTAGTAGTAGCAGCTTACTACAGACTGTAGGGATTATGGTTGTTTCCCTACCTGGACAACTGGCTCATTTCTGCTTTGACCAGGTGTCAGCTCATATACACAAGAGATCAGGTTTTTTAGACTTGCAGTCTTCTGGAATTAAGCATAAACTGTGACAAATCACAACTGCAGCCATCTCGGACATTGGAGTTTTATAGGAGCACTTCTCAATACAAAATCACTTCTCTTCCACCACACAGAGTTCAAATAGTAAGGTCACAAGTCAGAAATATTATAATGAGTACCTCCGTTTCAGCCTGTCTAGTTGTTTGGACTCTAGGCTTAATGGCTGCGACAATAACTTTAGTTCCACTAGCCCAGGTTTTACATGAGGCTGCTACAGTGGATGTTAGCTGCTCAATGGTCAATCCTTTATCAATCAGTGTCGTACCAGATAAGAATTACCCAGACATGCAAAAAAGATCTGAGTTGGTGGATTCAATCCAACCAAATGCTTCAAGGCCATCCTTTCATTCCCCAACAGCCCAAGACCGTAGTGACCACGGATGCTTTCTAGATAGGTTTGGGGGCATTATCTGGGAAAGAGAGTCCAGGGCACTTGGTCCCCCAAGGAGACCAATGTACTGGAGATGAGAGCAGTGCTCTTAGCGTTGCAGGCATTTCAATATGCTCTCACTATTCAGACAACATATCAGTTTTATGGTACATCAACAGACAAGGGGGAGCCAAATACTACCTATTTTGTTGAGAAGCTCTCGAGGTCTGGCAGTGGGCAATTTCTTCCAGTCGCTTTCTCTTAGCGCTGCACATTCTGGGGAAATCCATTGTGATAGCAGACAAACTGAGCAGATGCATTCTTCTTCCTTACAAATGGTCCCTCAACAGAAAAGTACAGTTGTGTACACTTACCATAAATGTAGATGTTCGAGTGTATTCACTGTTGCAGTCATTACATTTGGTTAATCTGCTGGCAGGTTGCCCTCAGTCAGCCTGAATATCAAAGTCTTGGGTCCTGCGTCATTGCTGTCTCCTCTTCCATGATGTCAGGTCGTCAGGGGTATAAAACATGCAGCTGACGCCATTTTCTTCAGTTTTTCTTGCCCTAGATGTCAGGTGCCCCCCAAATGGGGAGCAAAAAAAAATTATATAAACAGCAATATATAAATAAATACACTTTTAGCAACATAAACTTTACCTTCATCTAAAAGCAAATGCACCACAAAGGCTTTAGAATATAGTGAAGGAAAGAGAAGTCCTAGAAAAAAAGGGGGATGGCGGGTGGGTAACCCGGACTGCAACAGTGAATACACTTGAACATCTACATTTATGGTAAGTGTACACAACTGTACTATGCTCTTCGTGTTTCACTGTTGCAGTCATTACATATGGGTAGAATCCCAAAGCTATGGATGGGAGGATGGAGCTAAATAGAATTAGGAGCGGCTATAAGGCCCTGCAGAACTGCAGTGGCAAAGCCTGCTCTGGACTTATAGAAGAGAGGCAAATGATAATGCTTTGTAAAAGTATGAATAGAGCTCCAAGTAGCAGCTTCTAGAATGTCTTTAGTTGGAACTCCTCTGAGAAAAGCTGCTGAGGTAGAGGCAGCCCTGGTGGAATGTGACCTGATTCCCTTGAGCACTGGTTTACCATGATGCAAGTAGCAGAAACGAATGCAGTGGCTTATCCACTTATATATATATATATATATATATATATATATATATATATATATATATATATATATATATATATATATATATATACATACATACATATATACATGTGATATAGCCTTCCCCTCTGATCCTGCAGCAAATGCCACCAGTAGTTGCTCAGACTTTCTTAGAGATTTGGTCCTGTTTAAGTAGAATCTTAGTTGTCTGTGTACATCCAAGGAATGCAAAATCCACTCCCCCTTGTTCTGCGGATTTGGGTAAAATGTTGGCAGGTGAATAGTTTGGTTAAGTGCCACGCTGGATACCACCATAGGCATAAAGGAAGGATTGGTCCTGAGAGATACCCTGTCCGGGTAAAATGTAATAAAAGGCTCCACAGCCATGAGGGCCTGTAGTTCTGAAGCCCTTCTTGCTGAAGTGATTGCCAAAAGGAAAGCTGTTTTCCAAGATAAAAACTTTATATCCACAGTAGCTGCTGGTTCAAAAGGAGGCAGGGTGAGTTTTTCCAGCACATAATTGAGGTCCCATGCAGGAGTTGGTAATCTTCTGGGAGGCCTTAAATTTTTGGCCCCTCTAAGATACTGTTTTAGCAGAGGATGAGAAAAAATGGGAGGCTCCGTGTTGTAATGAACCGAGATGGCAGAGACATGGATTTTTATTGAAGAAAAAGACAAGCCCTTGTCGAGTATCTCAGTCAAGTATTGTAAAATCTGAGGAATATTTGGCTTTGCTATGTCCGTTCCTTGTGCTTGGTTCCAAGCACAGAATCTCTTCCATTTATCAGCATAAGATTTTCTAGTACTAGGCCTTCTGGCTTCCAAAATGACATCCATCACATATTTACTGAGAGGTGTTGTTTGAATAATTACATGGTCAGCCATGCTGCCAGGTTTAGAGTTTGGAGCTGAGTGTGCAGAATTTGATTGCTGTGTTGAGACAGTAGATGAGGTATTTGAGGCAAGTACCAAGGAGGGAGTTGAGACATATTCCTTAGAATTGGGTACCACTGCTGGCGAGGCCAGTCCGGGGCAATTAAGATCATTTTTGCTTTTTTCTGTCTGACCTTTAGTAAGACATTGGGGAGAAGAGGCAGAGGAGGAAAGGCGTAGACTGATAGTTTTTTCCAACTGAAGGAGAGGGCATCCACTTTCCATGCTTGTCTGTGATAAGTCCTTGTGCATAATTTGTCCAGTTGATAATTTTAGGGAGAGGCAAATAGATCTATGTCTGGGCTCCCCCCTTTTTCTGTTATCTTGCTGCAGACTTGTGGATCCAGTTTCCACTCGTGAGAGTCCATAAGATTTCTGCTTAGGTCGTCTGCCAGAGTATTTCGTTTTCCTGGCAGGAATTGAGCTTGAAGATGTACTTGGTAGGTCAAGGCTGTGTTCCACAATGCCATGGCTAGTCTGCGAAGGGGGTAGGAGTGTGTACCCTCCTGCTTGTTTATATACCACATAACTGTGGTGTTGTCCATCTTTATCAGTAGTTGTCCTGGATGAAGTAAGTCCTTGAAGGCTGTCAGGACATTCTGAACTGCTAGCATCTCTTTTTGGCTGATATGCAGATGAATTTGTTTGGGGCTCCATATGCCCTGAATGCATCTCCCCGCCAGGTGGGCCCCCCAAGCATAGTCTGATACATCTGTAGTTAGGGTTTGGGTGGCAGGGGGTAGAGTGAAAGACCGTCCCTTGTTCTGGTGACATGTCTCTGCCTACCAAAGAAACTCCTGTTGTAGGCAAGGAATGAGAGGAATCATTGTTTCCAGACTGTGACATTGTTGACTCCATAAACTTTTTAGATACCGTTGTAGTTTCCTCATATGCAGTCTTGCATATGGAATTAGTAGAATGCAGGATGCCATAAACTCCAAAGCCTGCAGAATTTGTCTTGCAGATAACTGGGTTTTTGTTGCCATCTGTTTGAAGTATATAGTCGGTTGCCTTTGTTTGTTGGCGTAAGGTAAGCCATCTGGGCAGTTGTATTCAAGCTTGCACCCGGGAATGTAATTTGTTGAGAGGGTACCAGTTGTGATTTCTTTTTGTTTATTGTGTACCCTAGGCATGTTAGAAGCCTTTTTACAAATGCCAGATGTTGAAGAAGAATGTCCTTGTTTTCTGCTTGAATGAGACAGTCGTCCAAGTAAGGATAGATTTGTATGCCTCTTTGTCTGCAAAATGCAATTACTGGTGCCAGGCACTTTGTAAAGACCCTGGGCGCAGTAGATAAGCCAAAGGGCAGTGCAGAGAATTGGTAATGTATAAAATCTGCCTTGAAGCTGAGGTATCTTCTGCACGATTCCCTTATTGGGATATGCAGGTATGCCTCTTTTAAGTTTAGAGTCACTAACCAAGCGTTCTTGCCCATGGGCAGTAGCTGTTGTAAAGTCAGCATTTTGAATTTTGGGATGTCCAAGAATGTGTTCAAAATCAATAAGTCCAGTATTGGACACCAAGCATTGTCTTTTCTGTGTACCAGGAACAGTCTTGAATAAAAACCTTGTCCTTTTTCCTGTTCTGGTACTGGTTGAATAGCCCCCATATCCATGAGGGACGTAACTTGTTTCTGAGCCTCTGCCCATTGATTTTGTGGCAGATCTGGCCAACCGTTTGGAATTGGCAAAGTATGGAAATGAAATCTGTACCCCTAGGATACTATGTTTAATACCCACTTGTCCTGGGTTATTAACTGCCAATTTTGAGCATGAACTGCCATTACCCCCCCCCCCCCCCCCAAGGGGGCTGCCAACAGATAAGTGCTTGGTGATGGTACAGGGAAGTCATTGAGACTGCTTACTGTAGGGTTGTGCTTTGTTTCCTCCAGATTTGGAGGTAGAGGCACCCCATTGCTTTGACCTGTGAGAACCCTCTGATTGGTATCTAGAGCCTTTTGAGTGCCTGGATTTGCCTTGTGATGCTCTGTTGGACACTGGAAAGGACCAATTTTTAGTAGGCCAGTGTCTACTGAATCTGGGTGGCTGTACTTGTAAGAAATATTTTACAGTTTGCATAGATTTAGCTTTGTCTTCCATTTTCTTTAAAACCTCTTCTGCCTTATTACCAAACAGAGTATCATGCTGTAAAGGTGCATCCAACAATTTAGCTTTAACATAATCAGGCAAATTTTGCTCCTTGAGCCAGGCATGCCTTCTAATCACAGATCCAGTAACTGCGGCCCTGCAAGAGGCCTCGAAGGAATCAAAACCACATTGCAAAGTATGCTTTCCAACCTGTTCTGCTGCATGCAATAATTCCCGTAATTCTTTATTTTCCACACAATCAGAAATCAACATCATTTTCTGTTTCAATAAGCCCATAACATGCTGTTGATATTTAAGCATATGAAACTGGCAGTTTAAGGCCCTAATTGCCAAGGTTGCAGGCATATAAACCTTCTTTCCCCATCTATCCAGCACCCTGGAATCTCTATCAGAGGGGGTAGGATTCTTAGCTGTTGAGGCCTTTACACCTTTGGGACCCTGTGAGATAGTTTCGGGATCAGCAGCAGGATTTTTGAATAAAAATTTGTGGGAGTCGGGAACCATGTAATACCTGTCTGGCTTACTAGGAGCCGGAGGTAGGGAATCAGGAGCCATGCTTGATTCCGCAAACACATCATCAACAATGTCTAATACAGGAGGTATAGCCAAAGGCCTATGCTGAGGAAGAAGAAGGAAATCCCTAAGCCTCTTTTTTGATTCTGAGAAATCCTGACTCTCCCAATGAAAATGTTCCCTTAAGTATGCAAGGTTTCTACAAAAGAATAATCCTCAGGAGCAGATGCAGATGGAATGGATTCTTCAGCATCTGAATCATCATAGGGTGGTATAGAAGATTCCTGATCAGAAGAGGAATCGGAAGAAATAGAAACCTGATCTGAAGATTCATAATCAGTGTATTGCCTAGGCCTCTTATCGGGGGGGGGGGGGTTGGGAACCCCTGATCAAGGTAATTAAGTCTTCAGCCATTTTAATCATCTCTTTTTTAGGCATAGAGGCCTGAGCACGTGGCTCATGCGTCAGTTTTTTAGACTTACAAGTTGCTTTTGTTTTTGTTTTTGAAGCTGGCGTCGGTTTTATATAGAAATGTTGAGGCCTGAAAACACCCTCAGAAGCCGGTGCCGGACCTGTCCAACCAAGAGACATCTGCGGGTTCAATACTCTGAGAATCTCGCGGCATACTGGACTCTGCATGGGTCTCGGTAGAGGCCTGCGGCTCAAAAGTAGCAGGTATCAGGGGCTGCGAAAGCACCTCACTGAGTACCAGTGAACCGGCAACTGGCTTAGGAGAAGCTTCGTCGTCTGTTTTGGACCTTGACGGTCTGTCTCTTTCTTTTTCTTTGCGTTTTTTGTGAACTCCGGTAGTCGGATTGCTATCCGATGACATTTCAGGGTAATTAAATCTGGATCCAAAATATTTTGAAGCAAAGATATACCGATGCTTAATAGTGCATTGGTTAAATCTAGCACAAAACCGACAGCAAGTCACGTTATGATCTGGGCCTAGGCAAGGAATACAGAACAAATGAAAATCCTTATGATGTATTTGCTTCCCACAAGTAATGCAATTATTAACTTTTACTGACATCGGTAAGGAGCAAGAAAAAGTTTCCCCAACGGGGTACTTAGCTTTTATTGAAGACTTCGGTTCTGAAACTCAAATGCAAAAATTTCAGGAGTCGGCCGACCGGCACTTGCGAACTTCTTCTGCTTCGGGCACCGCACGGCAAGAAAGACTGAAGAAAATGGCGTCGGCCTCATGTTTTATACCCCCGACGACCTGATGTCATGGAAGAGGAGACAGCAACCGACACAGGACCCAAGACTTTGATAGTCAGGCCAACTGAGGGCAACCTGCCAGCAGATTACCCAAATGTAATGACTGCAATAGTGAAACATGAAGAACATCAGTGCCAGACAAGATTTTCCATCGGAGAGGTCAGCCTTGCTGCAATGTCTTTGCTTCTCCCCTAAACATCAAATGCAAGAACTACTTTGCCCTAATTCCTCAACAGGGGAAGTCACTGAGGGATGCTCTACTCCACGATTGGTCCCTTGGTCTTCTCTGTGCTTATCCACCAATTCCATTGATTCCAAAATTTCTGCAAAAAGCTGCCAGGTTGAAGAGCACAGCAATCCTCATTGCACCTATTGGCCTCGACAGATTTGGCTTCCCTTCCTCTGGCCTTCCCTGGTTTAACCACTGTGGAACCTAGTTCTGACTCCGGACCTCCTGTCTCACTCGACAGGTATGATGCATCCAGATATACCAAACTTCAAGCTGACTGCTTGGCTTCTGCAATTCCATTAATAACCAGACAATCCAGGCTCTCTTCACCTGTTGGCCGTATATAATTTTATCTTCCTGTAAACCTTTGACAAGAAAAATATATTCCAGTAAATGGAAAAGGTTTGTTATTTGGGTACAACAGCACAACTTTGACCCTTTTTCAGCCCCTAGCAATTACATTTTAGATTTTCTAGTGCACTTATTTGCAAACAATTCTAGTTCTTCAACTGTTAAAGTGCAACTGGCAGCAATTTCCAGTTACCACATTGGATTTAATGGCTGATCCACATCTTCTCACACTACTACAAAATCATACACAGAACTACTTCATTCAGACTTGGCTTAGTCTTCTGTTAAAGCTCACTTGTCAGTCATCAGTGCCTGATTGCCTGCCTGTTAACCTCCCACTTATGGCTACAGCAGAAGTTGAGCTTTTTTCTCTGGGAGTTCTGCATCTTAATCTGCCAAAGGAAACCATCTGTCCTCCTTTGGCTCTCAGTTTTGTACTGGAAGAGCTTACATTGCCTCCCTTTGAACCCGCATCTTCTGCCTCTTTAAAGCTTTGCACTGGGAAAACTGTTTTACTCTTGGCTGTTATCTCTGCTAGGAGAGTTGCTGAATTAAAAGCTGTCATTACCATTCCACCTTTTCTTATTTTCCGTAAGCACAGGGCGAGACTCAGGGCCAAATCATCCTTCATGCCTAAGGTAGTGAATGAGCTGTCCCTCATTCAAGCTGTTCACCTGTCCACTTTCTTTCCCAGTCCCCAAATGGGGAGAAATAATTTTACATTCTCTGGACATTCACAGGCAACTGAGATTTTATCTAGAACATTCTAAATCCTACAGGAAGACTGACCAGCTTTTTGTATCTTTTATGAGCACTAAGCTGGGTCATCTGGTCACTAGACAATCTATTGCAACTTGGATCTGTAAGGCCATCTCTTTCTGCTATTCGCACTATAGTAAGTTCTTGCCTTCCTGCCCCAAAGCTCATTCCCCTAGGGCAGTGGCTTCCATTGGCCCTTTCACAAGGGAGTAGACAACTGGTCCATCTTGGAAGCTGCTGCTTAGTCCACTGTACACAGCTTCACCATACACTACAAAATTAAAATAACAAAGAACAAAAATATTGCACAACAAATAATAAAATTTAATAAATAAAGGGCAAGCTTTCATGTAAAAATGCTTTCTCATGTAAATTAAAAAAACTCCATTTGCAGAGTACAGGATATCCATATTTTTCCATATTTAGATTACTTGCTAATCTTTGCAGAGTCTTTTACAG
Organism: Protopterus annectens; assembly: GCF_019279795.1. NCBI lineage: Eukaryota > Metazoa > Chordata > Ceratodontiformes > Protopteridae > Protopterus > Protopterus annectens. Next base: position 648,682,629 of record NC_056730.1, on the reverse strand, counting down.
AGTGTCAGGAATCTCTCACTTGAGTAAGAGATCTCTTACACAAATTAGGATTCCGAGAGAACATTCAAATGTCGTTTTTGACTCCTTACCTCAGTCCAAAGAGCTTTTATTCCACCGGAGAAAGTAGATCTAAATCTGTATTTCTAAGATTTTCTGCTCAGACTCTGTCACCGCAAGAGAATACCTCAGGATTTGGGGTTTTATGGCATCTGTGATTCTCATGACACCCCTGGCAAGACTACATTTGAGAAAGATGCAGTGGTATCTGAAGTCTGTCTGATACCAGCACAACATCCTTTCTCCTTTCAAATCCTAGTGTCAGGGTTTATCAGAAGGGAAATCTTTTGGTGTAAAGAGCAAATAACTTTAATCCGGGTCTCCTCTTTTCCTTACCTGTTCCAGAACAGTCACCACAGATGCTTCAGATTTTCTGGGGAGCAGTTTCAGGAGGGATACAATTGCAAGGTGTGTGAGACACCAAGGACAGAACACAAGCACATAAATATAAAAGATGCCCTGATTAAGGCACTTAACTCTCTCACATCATATTTTGGTCATCAGGACCTCTTCATATTGTTACAGACAATGCCATAGTTGTGTGATACATAAACAATGTAGAGGGACACCAGGTCATACCCCATTTGCAGACTACCCACATTAGCTTGAGATATAGCCTCAAAATACAATTTCACTCTACAGTCATCCTACATTCAGTCAGAATAAAATTGTGTGGCAGACCAGCTGAGCAGGACAAGGGTAGATCCTCACAAATGGAAACTAGATCAGGTGTTCTTATAAGATTTGATCTGTGGAGAGTACCTTAAGCAGACCTATTTGCCTCCACTCTGAACAATCAGTTGGCAAGATTGTGCTTCAAGATTCAATGCAAGAAGGCTTGGAAAATGCTTATTCTTTTCCTTGGGAGAGGAATGTTCCTGTATGCTTTTCCACCCTTTTCATCGATATCCAAGGTACTTCTGAAGATTCAGGAGGAATCCCTCAAGTTTGGTGTGGACTCCCTTCTGGCTAAGGCAACAGTGGTTCTTTTTTTTTGGAAATGACCAGGGCAGTTACCACAAGCTTCCTCACAGTCTGGATCTATACACACAAGATTGGGGTATTTGATGCAACCTGACCCCCAGTCAACTTCATGCTTGGATGATATGGTCTTAATTTCCTTTAAGCACCTATTTACTGAGAATGTGCTACAGGTACTAATGGAGGCAAGAAAAGCAGCTACTAAAAGATCATACATTAGCAAGTGGAAAAGGGTTTGGTGCCAGCAACATAACTAGCATCTTTCAGGGCTAGTTATTCTGTGGTTTTACAGTATTTGTGCAAATTACTGCCCTTTGGTCTTTCTTACTCCTCCAAGGTTCATTTATCTACCATTTTAACATGTCTGCCTATTGATCCCCCTCTTTCAGTGCATTCTCATGTTAACATGTTTTTGAAAGAGGTTTTGCGTAAGAGGTCTCCCAGAAAACCAGTGGCTCCTCTTTGGGATCTTAATTTTATGGTAGAGAAACTAACACTTGTTCCATTTGAACCAGCTAACATGGCTAACATGGAGTTCTTGACATGAAATACTGCTCTGGCCCCTTGGAAGAAGGGGTATCTGAATTGCAAGCTCTTATGGCGAGTCAACCCTACCTCATTTTCCTCAGGGACAGAGTTTCTTTGAGAACTAATTATTATTTTATGCCTCAAGTGGTATCTAAATTTACTTTAAGTCAAACTATCCATTTCCCAGTTTTCTTTCTTGAACATAAACATGGGGGATAAAGGATATTTCATACCTTGAATGCCCACAGACAGCTCTGGTACTGTCTTGATGGAATTAACATTTTCAGACCTTCTTGTCAATTATTCATTTCTTGTGAAAGTAAGAAGAGACAACCCTGTGTCAAAGCAGATTATTTCCAAATGGTTGTCTTAGGCTATTATCATTTTTGTACTCACCACAACAGTGATATAATTATATAAAGTAAAATTGGTTTCCCTCATAGTAATAACACTTATTTGATAATATATATATATATATATATATATATATATATATATATATATAATTTGGTAGAACTGTTTTTCCTTCACAGTAACAGAGGCTTGGTAAAACTGGTTTCTATCATAGTAACAGTGTGATATTTTTAGAACACAGCATCTGCAAGTACAAAAAAATATGCAGTAAACAAGTATGATTAGCTTAACAGAACGTGCTTGTGTAAAACATAAAGTGTTATGTTTTTGTTACAAATGGCATTAACAATAGAGACTTGTTGAAATATTATAAATAGTTGAATGTGTACAGATATTCAAGTGAATAACCTGCTAAAGGGAAATGGCTAACACAGCAGTAAAAGTTGCAGTCCGTCCTATCACTGAAAGAATATTTTGGCCTGCTTAGAGTTGGTTTTCACTGGATGAGATAAGGATGCAGGCAAAGAATACTTCAATACAGGAAAAAAAATGTTTCATCAAGAACAAAGTTTTGAAACTAGATAAAAGTGACTGTGAAAGACTGCTGGACATTCTGTAATTTGAGTCAGCAGAGGAAGTGCACTGTATGTGACAGTGATCTGTGTTATAAAGAAAATGTTACAATCTTTACAGTAGTGCTTGACCAGCTTGTTTCATTATACAGTTGTACAGTATCAGGCTGTTTAACCCGCTAATTCAATTTAACAGTGGCGTGCCAGACTTAATTCGGACCTTTTAAATGTTCGTAAAAGTAATAAGACAAGCACTAGTTACTGTTTTCTTGGCACCAACCTTCATACAGTAAGCACTGAACAGCTCAGTATTATCAGGAACTTCCAAGTGGGTGAAACCCAAGATTTCATCTTTGCAGCTGCTCAGAGACATTCACCAGCATTTTCGACAGAGAGAGGGAGTTTCCAGTTTGCAGTTTTGGTCTACAGCCTAATCATTTGTTAGCCATTTCTGAAAACAGTAAGCCTCTTTCTGAAATAACATGGATACCATAAAGGACATAAGTGATAAATACACACATTCTGTGGCCATAAACTTAATTCAAACTCCTGATAACATTTGGACATTATTACATTAGTGGTATGAACAAGCCAGTAGTGGTGTTAAATGTAATAAAGCATTGATTGGTATAAATAGAAGTGAGAAAGTTTATATGTGTACATGGATTTACTGTTTTGTTCCATATGTACAAAAATACAAAAGTCAAACTGAATGTTTAACTGTGGAGACAAATATCCTTGTTTTTGTTTAACATGTCATAAAACTGTTACAACAATTGTTGGTAAAGACTATGCAGGACAAGTCAGATGAAGTCAAAAGTCATATTGTAATGCCACTTTCTACCTTTTTTTGAAAATTCAGGTAATTTTTAGATCATGCTAAAATCTTACAGTTTGTTGACAGCTGAAATGTTCTAGACATGCTGCTCGCAGTGGGGTGCCCTTAAAGATAAGGAATTATCAGACAAACAGTTGGATGATAAGTTGTCAGAGCTTAATGAAAAACACATGCAAATGTTAAAAAACATGACGTACAAGGTAGGAAGTATATGCAAGATGTTTTAGACATCTTGATTAGGGCAGATGTTGCTGTACATTCTGCTATGGATACACAGGAATATATGGGTGCGGACACTGACACAGAAGCCCTTGCACATGAGTTTACAGGATGCACAACAGAAACTTTTGAATGCCATGGCAAAGGAAGCAAAATTACACATTGAGATAGGGGAATTACAGAAACAGCTACAGGAATATACAGTTGCACATGCAAATTTACAGAGGCATGTGTCAGAAGATGTTAGTTCAGATAATATTAACGCTCCAAATGTGCAGATAGTGACAGGTTTTCTAGTTAATTTCTATAAACCTTTCCCCATTAGAATGACAAAACTGTATTTTTTTTACAATATGTTGACATTTGAAAATTGGCTTTTGTATACAGCTGGCAGTGCAAGAAATTATTCACTGCAAAAATGTTTTTTTTCTATTTATTCCAAAGTGTTATAAGACTGTCATTGTTTCTAATGAATGCAGGCTTGACTCTAAGACAGAATGAAAGCTATACTCTTGGCATACTCCCAAGGTCAAACTGACTGAAGTTTTTAGGGTATTTTAATATTACAGTTTCTGACAGGATGCTAGAATAGGCAGAGCATTTTAAATTGGCTTTTCAAATTGTTTACAGAATAGATGACGGAAATGCGTGGCCCAGAAATGCAAAAAAGGCTAATACATGAGTTTTTGAAACAAGTAAAAGGAGTACTAGGTGACATTAAGTGCACTTATGAGGAAACTGCTGACACATTAGAGCAATGTGTTCATAAGCTAATGAGAAGGAGAGTAATGAGTGACAAAGGAGATATTTTTAAGCACATTTTTTTCACTTGGTAGTAATGAAGATGGGTTTAAGTAGTAGGTGCAGTAGGACATGGGAGAATTAGAGAAAGGTTGGGGGATGAGAACAGGGACATACTGAGAGCGGCATCAGCCCCTCTGTCTACAGGAAGCCCTGATGATCGACAAAGTGCATGTTTTGTTAAGAGAAAACTGGGACATATTAATTAGGACTCTGTTGTTGTTGTTGTGCCTTTCGACTTTTCCCGGTTAGGGGTCGCCACAGCAGAACTCCGGTCCGCTAATGATTGGCAGTGGATTTTTACGTGCCGAGTTACCAGCCCTGATGCACAACCTTCAACGAAGGAAGGCCCATTCACGCATGTCTCCACGCAGAAGACACTCTAGCTGAGAGTCGAACTGGACAGCGTCTTACTGTGAGGCGAAAACGCTACCACAGCACCACCACCGCGGATCATATACTACAGAAAATGGAAAAATAGGCAGATAGAGAAAGGAGTATTTAAAAGGGACTCCAAAGAAAAAGAAGTCAGGAAGGAAAAGCAAAAGCAGAAGTCGCAGGATGATAACAGAAGACCAAAGATTTCATAATAAGGCAAGAGGGAAAACTAAATTGCAGCAATATGACTACTCTCCACCACCTTAAATTCACCTTTACTATTTCTTCACTAGGTAACACTCTCATCAAAGCTGAGCTTCACATTATATTACTGGGTACAATAATTGATGACCACCTCAAATTCGACATCCATATCCAACACTGTATCAAAAAATAACATGAAACTGGGTCTTCTCTAAGGAATAAGAAATTTCTTGCTCCCAACTCCAAACCCACCCTTGCCAAGCCTGTCTCCTTCATTGTCTTCTCTACACCTCCCGTAGCCTAACTCACCTCCAGTCAAACCTTCTCTGCAAACTAGAGCAAGCTTATATAACTTAGCCAGATTCACCAGTAACTAACCTTATAATTCCCACCATTGCCTTGCCCTGAAACAGCTTCAATGGCTAGAATTACCCCAGCTCTTACTACTTGCCCAGCTGCAGCTAACACTCCCTACTCAACAAACTGCTAGCCTGCCCATCATTCTCTACCTTAGTATCCCTTTATACCCCAACCTGGTCTCTTCATAGTGCCAACCAGCACCTTCTGGACATCTGTAAACCCAACAAAGTGTATGGTAAACTTCTATAAACACTCTGTGTCCCTTGCATGGAATAGGCTACCACATCACATTCGTAGCATCACTAGTTCCAACTGCTTTAAAACTGAAGTCAAGCCCTACTTTCTGAACTCAAAAGCCTGTCCTTGCCTAAATCCTCCATGGGTTCATAGGTAAGTACTAGGCTATCTGCCCGAGAGCATCTGTAAGCCTAGCCAGAATGTGTTGGCTTTTGCCACCCCCCTTAGATTAGTTCCATAATCTGCATTTTTATTTCTTTTTCTGTTCACTACCTGTCTACATCTAATAATTAAATGACTAATCTGCTCACTAGACAATACTACAGTATACTACTTGGGAAAGATGTGTCATTGTTGTAAATACTTAAATGCACTAGTTGTATTTTACTTCATTTTTTTATTACAGTTATTCGTTTCACCTGATTACTGCATATGTACTTTTTGCTTATGTTGTATTGCTGCACTGTTTTTCTTGGGTTTTGTATATTGCCTACTATGTTATCTTTTTATGTTTGTATTGCTGGAGCTTTTCTCCTCATGTCTCCACTGAAAACAGGCCATTGGCTGAGATGGACTAACCCAGTTAACAAATGTCAAATAAGCAAATAAATGACGGTGAAAGCAATGTAAGAAATGAAAGTGAACTGAGTGTTAACCAAAAGTGCATGACAACACAAGATGTCCTTCTGTTCATTTGTTGCAGTATTTTTTACTTGGAGTTGCCTGCCCAGGCGACCCGACGTATGCCAGTATACCAAAGTCTTTTACTACTGATGCTTGGTACATCCGATGTAAGAAGCTATCAAACATAGGCCATATAGGTAATGTAAGAGTGCACCATTGTCAGAACTTCTTTGCTGCCTGTTGGATCACCAGTCCTAGATGTCGCTGTGCTGCTGGAATAGATTGTTTCTGCTAAAGATAAGTGCCCCTGTGGGGGAACCTTTTGTGTCGTTTGCTGCAGTACTTTCTTTTCCTTGAGTTAATGTCATCCATTAAAGGGAAGTGTGATTGTGGAAGGCAGATTCCACACAAAGATAGTCACTTTCAGTGTCTTTTTTTGTCTTGGGCCCCACCACGACCATAAAAACTGTTCTATCTGCCAGTTGTTCATCCCCAAGACCCTTCGGAACAGACTTTCTTCCCTCATGATTTATCTAGAGAACCACCACTTGAAAATTCTTGCCAAAAGAGCAATGGAGGGTTGCTCCAGCCTGATGACTGAGCCTACCATGAAGCTGAAGGCCAAAAGACCTAGGCCCAAAGCTTCAGCTGCACCTCTCCCTGCAGACGTTTCTCCAGAGGCACGTGATAGCCTGGAGACCCATTCTCCTTTTGATCTGGATCCTCAGGCCAAGACCATTTTGCATACCACCTTAGAACTTGACGCCAGCATGTCCAGAGAGGCCTCACAGACATCAAGTATGAATGTCCGGGGGGAACCAAGGCTCATTCTGTCAGAAGGCCCTAGGGGAATCATGCAGATCTTGGTGAGGGAAGAAGTCTATTCCGATTTACTTGAATGCAGTCCTACTTCTGAACCCCTGACCTTACATCGGATGAATTTTCCTGCTAAGAAAAGGCAGAAAACTAAGCATCCATCCCCTCACCAAGACCCTCAGAAAAAATGGCAAAATTTTGCTCAAGGATTATTCAAGGCCTTCATGTCCTTGGGGCCTGCCTCAGGGAACCCTGTTCCTCTTCCTCCCTCCTGGCGTACCTCACCCCAAAAAGGGTCAAACAACAGCCTACTTCAGAGGAAGAACTTGTCTCAGATGATGATAGTGACTCATTAGCATACTCCTATCAAATTCCTTCACCATTAGACTATGCTTCCCCTGAGGAAGACTCTAATGGGACAGACTCCCTTATGGAAGAAATCTCATTTGCAGAAACCCTTTTAAAAATGAGAGACCACTTCATGTAGGACAGCTCTGAAATATCAGAGGTTCAAAAGAGGTACTTTGACCTCCTCCAGGTAGAAACCCCCAACCCTTCAGCTATCCCACCAGTTATCCCTGCCTTTCTGGTTGCCTTTGCTTCAAAATCCCCACACCCTGACTTTCATCCTCTGGCCCCTAAGAAGCCAGACAGATACTATGAAGTCCCTCAAAAAAGCAATTTCCTCTTTAAGGCCCCTGTTGCGGACCCCTCAGTTATCTCTGTGTCCTCAGACAAGACTTCAAGGTCCCTTCCTTCCACTTCTCTCCTTCCCTCTGACAAAGACATCTAGAGAAGCTGGTGAAGAAAATATACACTTCGGCTACCCTAGCCTTTAGGGCTTTAAACTACCAAACTCATATGACCAAGCATTCTTTGGAACATGTCACAACTATCTAAAATTGTTTCTGACACACCTGATTCAGAAAACAAGGCCTTGGCCTCTTCCCTAATTGCTGCATCCTCCCAGGTAGCCAGTCACTCAATAAAATGCACCTATGATGCTGTTGAGGCTTCCTCCAGTGCTGCAGCTTCTGCCTCAGTGTTAAGAAGGTTTGCATGGTTAAGACTTCACCCCCTCCCTGAGGACATGAAGGCAAAGCTCGTGGATGCTCTCCTTAACAATTTTGCCTTATTTGGTAAGGATGCAGCTGATCTCTTCAAATCACTGCAGGAAAAGAGCAAAGAGTTAAAAGAACTCGAACACATCCTAGTCTCTGTAGTCCCAAAGTTCCACAGGAGCTACCCTTCCAAATAGGTATTCATCCGCTGACAAACCCATACCTCCCAATCCATGCCCCCAATGGAAGCAAAAAACCACATCACTACTCCGCTCCCCCCTTTTCCCACCCAACTAAGCAGCCTTTTCCTGATAGAACAGGTTTTGCCTGACTCCTCAGGACTCCCCTTGCTCTACCCTTCTTTCCCTATGTCTATCCCTATCCTTTCCAGCCTGGGAATCCATCACAGAAGATGCCTGGGTCTTGTACATCATAAAACACTGATATTTCATTTTATGGCACTCCACGCCTCCCTTCAGAGGTGTCCCACAGCCACCTGCAGAACAGGTACCTCTCTTTCCCCAAGTATTGGGGAACCTGCTAGAACAGGGAACCATACCACCAATGCCCACACACCAAAAAGGAACAGTCTTCTACTCACCCATGTTCTTAGTACCCAGAAAGGAAGGCCCCTGGAGACCCATCCTAGATCGTTCCTTCAACTTCCTAAAGGTGCCCTCCTTCAAAATGCTCACCCTTCAGACCCTGTTTCCTCTAGTCCTCCCACATGAATTTCTGGCATCCATAGACATCAAATACACCTACCTGCATATCCCCATTCATCCCAAGTTCAGGAAATGTCTTTTTTTCTGTGGCATCGTGGCACTTTCAGTTCTCGGCCTTTCCTTTTGATCTTTCTACAGAGTTTTCACAAATTGTTTACCCCCAGCAGTCTTGTTCTGCAGACTCCCAATTAATTCAAATTTTCCCTTACGTGAGCGATTTTCTATTCCAGGCAAACACCCCAGAGAAACTGCAGAGGAGCCTACACTCAGCCATTGTCATCCTACAACAACTAGGATTGAGAATCAACTTCAAAAAATTTGCCCTCACCCTATCCAAGGATCATGTCTTTCTGGGGTGCAGATTCCAAACAGACAGAATGATAGAGTCCCTTCCACCTCAAAAGGCTCAGGAGCTCTACCAGATCTTTCATTTGGAGAAACCCTTTTAAAAATGAGAGACCACTTCATGTAGGACAGCTCTGAAATGTCAGAGGTTCAAAAGAGGTACTTTGACCTCCTCCATGTGGAAACCCCCAAACCTTCAGCTATCCCACCAGTTATCCCTGCCTTTCTGGTTGCCTTTGCTTCTCCTGCACCTCTTGTCAGCAAGGCAATTTCCCAGTATCCTTGGACCGATAGCTTCCACCATACCTATGCTGCCTCTGGGAAGACTCCATATGAGGAAGTTTCTGTGGTTCCTGAAGTTAGTGTGAACACAACATGCCCACCCTCTTTTAATTTCAAGTCCCACTCCCATGCTTTAAAGAAGGAGCTTCTATGGTGGATGCAGCAAATGTCCTTCAACCTGGGACTTCCCTTCCACCCACTGCGCACAACTCAAGACCCATACACAGATGCTATGGATATAGGCTGGGGAGCTGTTTTGGGCCACGATACTGTACAATGCCAATGGTCTTCCTCTCAGGAAAAAGATCACATAAATGTAAAAACGATGATGGCATGGATCCTAGCCCTTAAGTCATTTCAGTCCCTTCTCAACCCAGGCCAGTTGAGGATCCACACAGACAACATGACTGTTCTCTGGTATGTGAACAAGCAGGGGGGGGTACCAAATCCTACCTCCTGTGCAGATTAGCTTTGCAGGTTTGAGAGCTAGCCATCCAACGTCATATTTCTCTGCAGGTGGTCTACATCCCTTCCAATCAGAACTCTGTGGCAAACATTCTGAGCAGATCCAAAACACAGGCCCATGAATGGATGCTTCACAGGGATGTGTTCCTGGGCATAGTCCACCAGTGGGTTATTCCTCGGATAGACTTATTTCCCTCCCCTCTGAACAGACAACTTCCAAAAATTTCTGCCAGAGAACCTCACCTCCTTGCATGGAAAATGGACACCCTATCAGTATCCTGGAAGGGGAAGTTTCTATATGTATTCCCTCCCCTCCTCTTCTGCTCATTCCAAAAGTTCTGCTGAAGATATAGCAGGACAAACCAGAAATATTGCCGGTGACTCCGTATTGGCCAAGACAGCATCGGTTTCCCCTTCGCCTGCACCCATCCAAGGGCAGTCATCACAAGTTACCTCACAGAGTGGGCTTACTCACACAACACAAGGGCTCCATCATCCACCCACACTTGGCAGCTCTTCAGCTGACTCTGTGGGTGATAAAGCTCTGATATCTTTTAGGCACCTTTTCTCAGAGGACGTGTTTCAAGTTCTGCAGGAGGCCAGGAAACCCAATACCAGGAAATATTACCTCTCCAAATGGAAAAGTAAATGGTGTCCCTCTCATAATCTGGACCCACTTACAGTTGATCTCCCTCTGGTTCTTTCATACCTGTTTGAGTTGCTCAATTCTGGCTTAGCTTATTCATCTGTAAATGCACATCTGTCAGCTGTTTCTGCATGTCTGCCTCTTTCCTCCACCTTTAGTTTCTCGATTTGAAGCCAAACAGTTCTTTAAAGATGTCCTTCACATTAGACCTCCCAGGATGCCTGTGGCCTCTCCCTGGATCTAAACTTTGTGCTTGAGAAACTGAGCCTCGCACCCTTTGAGCCAGCTTCCTGTAGCTCCTTAAAACACTGCACCTGGAAAACTGTCTTGCTGCTAGCCATAACTTCTGCCAGAAGGGTCTCTGAGCTCCAGGCCCTGATGGCTTCTCCCCCCCCCCCCTTTTTGATCTTCTGCAAAGACAGGGTCTCTCATTGCACCAAATACACAAAGTAGTTAATGAGCTGTCCTTAAACCAGGCTATACACTTACAAACCTTTTTCCCTTCTCCCCAAAACACTAGTGAGAAGATTTTGCACAAACATGATGTGCATAGACAACTCAGATTTTACCTTCACAAAACAAAATCTATTAGGAAATCAGACCAGCTGTTTGTCTCATTCCACCACAGGGCTCTGGGACGTCCTGTGTCCAAACAAAGCATTTTTAACTGGATTTCCAAAACCATAACCTTCTGCTGTGCCTACCATGGGAAACCCCCTCCCTGTTCAGTCAAAGCTTACTCTACCAGAGCAGTGGTCTCCTCTGGTGCCTTTCTCAAGGGAATAGACACCAACTGTATCCTAGAAGCAGCTACCTGGACACCTGTCCACACCTTTACCAAACATTACAAGGTGGATTCCATCTCCATATATAGGGCTGGGTTTGCCAGGGCCATTCTTCGTGGTTTCCTGGAAAATTCATCAGGTAACTCCACCTCCCTCTCTGCATGAACTTTGGTACTTTCCCTCATGTAAATAATACTGCAACAGATAAATAGAAGGGCATAGAATAGTTGTGTAAGAACTTACCATAATGATAATGTCCTTCTCTATTGCAGTATTCTGCCCACCCCCCCTTCCCCACTTCTCATGGTTCTTGGATGGCTTGACTCTCTATTCCTTGGACTGTTTCTCCTCCTGGGGCTTCAGTTCTGAGGATGGTGCATGTGTATGTCACCTTTATGGCCTACACCCAATAGCTGCCTACATTAGATGCACCTGTGCACCTTACAGTACTAAAATAGTTTGTTATACTGGCCGACATCAAGTTGCCTGGGCAGGCAACTCCCTCATGTAAAGAATACTGCAACAGAGAAGAGAAGGACATCTACCATTATAGTAATTTCATAGTTAACCATTCTTTAGCCTAGTAGAGAGCAACGGAACAGGTTGGTGCCCCTGACACCTTACAGTACTAAAATAGTTTGTTATACTGGCCGACATCAAGTTGCCTGGGCAGGCAACTCCCTCATGTAAAGAATACTGCAACAGAGAAGAGAAGGACATCTACCATTATAGTAATTTCATAGTTAACCATTCTTTAGCCTAGTAGAGAGCAAGGGAACAGGTTGGTGCCCCTGACAGACAGAGATATTTGGAATACCATAGATAAAGAATTTCAGACCTTATGGGCAGAAACAAAAACAGACTGTGGGACGTTAGAAGTTCCAATTATAGTGGGAGTTGTAAGAAATTATAATACAGCAATAGATTTAGCAAATTAATTTTTTGCAGTACCACTTCAGAAAAGAGAGTAGCAAAGGTATGATTTTATCTTTGAAAATCAGCAGTATGTCATGACTAGGTTACCTCAGGGTTTTCAGAACAGTCCTGTCATTTTTCATCAGATAGCAGGGGCATTCTTACAGGATGTGAGTAAAATGACATGGTTATTCATTATATTGATGACATTCTGATACAGTCAGAGACTGTGGAAGAACATGTATCAAAGCTAAGAAAAGTTCTGAGACCGATGCAAGAGGCAGGGTTCAAAGTAAACAAAGACAAAACATAGTTTTTTGTTACAAGAAGTAAAATTTCTAGGAACCTTTATCAGACCGACAGAGAGGATTCCTTGTCAGGAAAGGCTAAGCAGTATTCTGAAATTGCACATAAAAGAGATGTAGTTCAAGTAATCACCCACCACAGCTGCTATAATCCACAAAAGTCTTTTATTAACACAGTTATTGAGCTCTTTCGTCTCAGTGAAGAGAGGCTTCATCAGAATAACAAAGAAGGTATAAAAAAGGCTGTTTAATTACTAATGTGTCTTTCGGCTTCTCCCGGATAGGGGTCGCCACAGCGGAACTCCGGTCCGCTAATGAATGGCAGTAGAGTTTTACGTGCTGTCTTGCCGGGCCTAACGCACAACCTTCAACGAAGGAACACCCATTCACGCATGTTTCCACACAGAAGACGCTCTAACTGAGAATCGAACGGGCAACGGCTAACTGTGAGGCGACAACGCTACCGCAGCACCACCATATCAATCGAAATTCCACCAATGAAATGTTAAATGTAATTCAAAACCTTCACACATTAATTAAAAAAGCCTGGATAGGATCACCACAAAGCAACTTCTTGCAACATATATTAAACAATGTAATGGTTCAATATATTTAACCAAACTTTTTTTTTTTTTTAAAAACCACATATATGTTATAGTTTGATGTTAAGTTGTCAATCTCGCCTTCATTCTTGCTGGATGGGTTCGGAGCCGATTCTCGGCTCCGACTCGGCACTTGCTTTAGCTCGAGAACTCCTTTTACCAGCTCGAGGCAACCCTATATCCCATGATGCAAGGCGGAACTACCCCAGATCTCGTTTGCCGCTTAGCGAAAGAGGTCTCCTTTGCCAGCTGAGGTAAGTTTTTCTTAGTCAAATAAGAAAAAGTGTAGTTAGGGGTTTATTTTTCCCTGTTAGTGTTAGTGTAGTCTGTAATTAGTTACAGCCCACCCTATTCCCTATTTTTCAACCTTTTTATAAACTTTTATAAGTTTTAATTTTTAAGTAGTTTAGTCAGGCCTAGTTCCCCTTGGTTATCCCTTCCTGTGTGTTTGTGTAAGGGATTAATTTGTGTGTTTGTTGGGTCTCTTTGTGTTCTATCCTCTTTGGATGTCAAACGATGGCAAGGTCTCAGGCTTCAAGAAGTGTGACCAGTGCTGTCAGAAAATGTCTCTGACAGACGGTCACACTTCTTGTGTTTATTGCCTGGGGCCTTTGCACCTGCAGGACTCCTGTGCTTTGTGTCATGCTTTTAGCCAGAGAGTCCTGCAGGAAAGGAGGAATAAACTCATCCTCCGAGGTTTACTTAAACCTGAAGGTTCTCCTCCTAAATCAGGGTCAGGAAAACCTCATAAGCCACCGAAGGCTCAGGCTACAGTGTCCAAGCCTCCTCCGGTGGCTCCGGCTCCGTCGGAGCCGATACTTCTTCGACTCAAGTAGTGGGTTCGGTGCCGGCTGGCTCCGATACCCTGACTGCTGTGGCCTTGTCGGCTCCGGCTGGAGCCGACACTTTATCCAGCTTCGGGGCCGAGAAATCCTCGGCTCCATCTGGGGTTCAAGGGACTTCGGCTCCGATGGCTTCGACCCATAAGAGATCCTGGTCCCCCTCTATTTTGAGTATTCACTCGGCTCCGGGATCTCCTCTTTTGTCGGAGCGGAGCCATCGGAGCCGATCTTCGAGATCTTCCAAGCTGTCTGACCACGACTTGGAGAGGGTGGTAATTAGGCTGTTGAAGTCTCAGGCACTGGCCCAAATGCTCCATAGCCCGTCTCAACAGACTTCGGCTATAGCCCCAATTCTTGAACTTCCTCCTCCGACTCCACACCAGAGTTCGGAGCCGGAGCTTCTTGGGACAGCGACTGTTTCGATGCCGGAGCCAATACATCCTTCGGCTCCGTCGTCCTCGGCTCCGATCTCCTCCTTGAGACCTTCCTTGGAGGGATCCGGTCGTCGGGTTTCCACTGTTGGCTCCGAGGGGGCTAGTGGCATCGGACCCTTGTCCGACCCCGCTCTCCCTCTCGGGGCCTCGGCTTTGGTAAGCTCGGCGCCGACATCGGCCTCGGAGCCTTCTCTCTCTTTGGAGCCGACCATTCCTGTCTCTTCGGAGCGGGTATGTTCCGGCCTCCCGGGGAGAGGAGCCTTTGAGGTGATGAGGAGTGTCCTGGCCTCTGAGCCCGGTCAACGGTCCATCCCTCTAGCTCCTCCCTCATCAGTGCCTGCAGATGCCTCTTGCCAGCCTCTTGCTCTCAGGCCCAGGGATCCATCGCCCCAGGTTTCCCCACTGGGAATTTCCTCCTCTTCAGAGGTTTCTCCTGACCCTGCAGGGGAACCCCCTCGGAAGAGGACGTGTAAGAGGAAACACACAGACTCCCCTGAGTCTACTACATCTGATACCGACTTAGATGAGTCGGAGGGTTCCTCACGGTCCCCTCTGAGGATGTCTCCTTTTCAGACATCCTTGAGCTCCTCAAACAGAGGGGGAATTGGCCCTCCATTGACCCCTCCGAGGATGAGTCTGTATACCTGGAGGCTTTTGGATCCCGACCCTCCACCTCCTGGGTGTCTCCGCCTTTCGACCCACTTATGCAGGTAGTGGCTCGGAAGGCGTGGCTCCAGATTCTGTGGAACCTGTCCCCAGAAGACCATCCAAGTTCATTACGGCCCGCCGGATAAACAGTTCCTTTCCAAAGGTGTCTCTGTGGATGCTATGGTGGCGGCGGCCACTAAGAAGGAACTGGCGGATCCTTCAGTACCTGTCCATCCTCCTAACAAGGATTCTAGGACCATGGACAGGTATGGAAAGCGGATGTTTTCTTCAGCGACCTTTGCTATGCGTTCGCTGAATTACCTTTGTCACTTTACCAGGCTTCAACGAGATATTCTCAAGGAACTGGGTGAAGTAGTCCAGGATCCTTCTGCTGCTGGGGCTCAGGAAAAGATTGCCTCACAACTTGCTATCCTGAATTCCATATCTAACTCCTCCATGCGGCTCATATCTTATGCGGCCGATGGAGCGAGCAGGGCCGCAGGCACAGGAGTTGCTCTTAGACGCCAAGCCTGGATGCGGCTGTGTAATTTTGCGGACCCCTTTAAGGCATCCTTCACTAATACCCCCTTTGATGGTTCGGCTTTGTTCGGACCTCAAGTGAAGGATACCTTGACCAGGTGTGAGCAGGATGGTAAAACTCTTTCTGCCGTTGGAGTCCAATTTTCCGCTCCTTCTAGACCATATCCCAAGGGTCAGAAAGGGGGGAAGATGTGGTTCCGTAAAGCCCAAGGAGCTACACCGGACACACGTGGTCAGTTTACCCCCAGAGGCAGAGGGGGTAACAATAATAGACGCCGCCCTAGAGGCAGGGGGGGTCCTCAGAACCAGGGCAACAGGGAGTCTCTTCCTGAGAAGCCTTTTCAGCATCCCTGAGGTGTTGCCCGACTGTCCACCCTTGGAGGCAGTCGGGGGAAGGATTTCACTGTACCCAGTAGCTTGGCAATCCCTATCCCAAGAGAAGTGGGTACAGTCGATTATATCCAAGGGTTACAAGATCCCCTTCGTAAGGTTTCCCGTACCTCCACAATCCCTTCCAGACATCTCACCCGGTCAAAGGGATTTGGCAGAACAGGAGGTTTCAAAACTCCTAGAAAAAAGAGCCGTCCAGACAGTACCGGCAGACCAAGTAGGATCCGGCGTCTACTCAAGATTCTTTTGGTCCCCAAAGGACGGAGATTGGAGACCAATATTAGACCTGAGCAATCTGAACAGATTTGTCAAAAAGGCAAGATTCCGGATGGTCACGCTTCAGTCCATTCTGCCTTTTCTGGGCAAGGACAACTGGATGTGCTCTATAGACCTTCAGGATGCGTACTATCACATAAAGATTCACAGGCGCTCCAGGAGGTTTCTCCGCTTTCGGCTAGGGACCAGTCATTACCAATTCAGAGCCCTGCCCTTTGGCCTCACTTCAGCCCCCAGAGTGTTTACCAAATGCATGGCAGTGGTCACAGCTCATCTGGGACGTCTAGGATTCCAGGTGTTTCCTTATTTGGACGACTGGCTCCTCTCCGCCACCACCAAGTGTCAGCTTCTTCAGTCCAGAGACTACACCCTTCAGCTTTGCAGGAATCTGGGAATTTCAGTAAATTTCGTAAAATCTTCTCTGCTGCCTTGCCAATCTATCACCTTTATAGGCGCAGAGTTAAATACCGTCAAAATGTTAGCCAGACTAACAGATCAAAGAATTCTGGACATCCAAAAATTTGTTCGGCTTCTGTTACAAAGCAACAAGATCAAAGCCAGATTTGTCCTGAAAGTTCTAGGCCTAATGGCTGCGGCCATTGTTCTTTTACCACTGGCTCGCTTTCACATGCGTCTCCTGCAGTGGATGCTTTTCACGCAGTGGTCGTATCACAATCATCCGATGAGACACGAAATCTTAGTAACACAGTCGTGCAGGGCTCATCTGGGCTGGTGGATATCTTCCCCTCTTCTTCATCAGGGCCGACCCTTTGTTCCCCCTCCAGTTGCCACAGTCACCACGGATGCCTCTCTGATGGGGTGGGGGGGGCATCATCAGGGCAGGATGGTCCACGGGACGTGGCAACCCATAGAATACCATCTGCACATAAATGTCCTGGAGATGAGAGCAGTGCTTTTAACGTTGCAAGCCCTCGACGACTTTCTTCCCACGGGGACTATTGCAGTACAGACGGACAACATGTCCGTGGTCTGGTACATCAACAAACAGGGCGGAACCAGGTCCTATCCCTTATGTCGAGAAGCTCTCAGACTTTGGCAATGGGCGATCTCTTCTCAGCGGTTTCTGATAGCAACGCACATCCCGGCAGGTCCAACCTATTGGCGGACAGGCTAAGCAGATCTATTCTGATGCCTCACGAGTGGTCTCTCAATCAATCTGTAGTGGATCAGATTTTTCTGAAGTGGGGCACTCCTTGTTGCGATCTTTTCGCTACCCTCAAAACAACAAGTGCCCAGACTATTTCACTCTATTTCCCCTTCCAGGCCAACCCCTGAGAGACTCTCTAACCCAGGATTGGCCTCGGGGACTTCTTTATGCCTTTCCTCCCTTTCCATTGATTCCACAAGTCATTCAGAAAGCCACCGTTTGAGAGCCAAATTGATCCTCATTGCTCCTTTTGGCCTCGACAGATTTGGTTTCCGTCTCTGCATCGTCACCTTCTGGTGCAGCCCTGGCATCTGGACCCAGTTCCGGATCTTTTGATCCACCAGTCGGGTCAGCAGCACCGGGCCATTCATTCTCTCAACCTCACTGCTTGGTTGCTCCACTTCCTTCCCTAGCCAGGCTACCAATGATTTCTGACTCAGTCAGAGACATTTTAGTGTCTTCTTTGAAGTCGTCCACTAGGACTATTTATGCTAGCAAGTGGCGACGGTTTTCGATATGGGCAAACTCCAGAAATATTGATCCTTTTACTGCTCCCGTACATTCTGTTTTAGATTTCCTAGCGGAGGTTTTTCATTCGGGATCCTCGTCATCTACAGTCAAAGTACAACTGGCTGCCATTTCCAAGTATCATGTTGGCTTGCATGACAATAACATCATGTCTCATAGATTATGCAAGGCCTTTTTGAGAGGAGTTTTTCTCCTAAAACCACCTATAAAGCATCCTCCTCCGCAATGGGATCTAAACTTAATGTTAGCATCCTTGATACTACCTCCTTTCGAACCGTCTGCTTCATGTTCTTTGAAGTTATTGACTTGGAAAACTATATTTTTACTGGCTGTCACTTCTGCAAGAAGGGTTTCCGAGATTCAGGCTCTCTGTATTCGTTCACCTTATTTGTTTTTTCATAAGGACAGGGTATCGTTAAGAACTAACCCTTCCTTTCTCCCCAAGGTTGTATCTCAAACCAATATTAACCAATCTATAGATTTACCAGTCTTTTTCCCTAACTATTCTGACAGAGCCGAACAGAAATTGCATTTTTTGGATGTCCATCGTCAGCTCAGGTACTACTTGCATAGGACCAAACAAATTAGAAAATCGGACCAATTGTTTGTCTCTTATGCAGAAAACAGGTTAGGTCTTCCAGTTTCTAAAGTGACCTTATCCAGATGGTTGACTTCCACCATTTCCTATGTGTACTCTCTCAGAGGCAAACAACTACCTTCTAAGCCAAAAGCACATTCGACCAGGAGTCTATCCACTTCTGCAGCTTTTCAGGATAGACTTCCCATTGATACCATTTGTGCAGCAGCTACTTGGGCCACGCCTCATACCTTTGTTTCTCATTACAAGTTGGATTTGGCCTCCAGAGATAGGGCCAGTTTTGGTTCCACAGTTCTCAAGAGTCTGTTCCATTGAGCCACCCAGGATACAGGTGCTAGGGACGCGGTCCCATCCAGCAAGAATGAAGGCGAGATTGACAACTTAACATTTAGAAGTTATGTACCTACCATAACGTTCCATGTTAGTTGTCTTCTCGCCTTCTTTCTTGCGTCTCCTCCTCCTTCGCCTGGCCTGGACAGATCTTGAAGAGTTCCTATTAGTTTGTTTCCTCTGGATCTTTGTTATGAGGACTTCTTTTAGGAAACTTTGTTCCTAATTTGGTTAGGATAACCTTTAGCAGGGTGAGTTAGCTGCCAAACGAGATCTGAGGTAGTTCCGCCTTGCATCATGGGATATAGGGTTGCCTCGAGCTGGTAAAAGGAGTTCTCGAGCTAAAGCAAGTGCCGAGTCGGAGCCGAGGATCGGCTCCGAACCCATCCAGCAAGAAAGAAGGCGAGAGAAGACAACTAACATGGAACGTTATGGTAGGTACATAACTTCTAATTATATTTTATCTGCTTTTTCATGTAACATAGGAACAATAGAAGTTGCATCATTCGAGCCTGGGGGGAACATTGCAGCTAACCTAAGCTGCCATTCTGTTTCTTTTTTCTTTGAAATATTTTTCCAGTCTCCCCCCCTGCTATCCAGTTTAATAATTTCCACTATCCCAAATAGAAACTTATCAAAGTTAGAACAAGTCTGAGAATGCTTATACAGTGCACTGTTCTGCTCCCCATTTTTGGTATCCTTTACATGTTCATATATTCTACATCTTAAGGGACATTCGGTCTTGCCTACATAAAAGTAAAAACATGTGGCACAAACACTTAAATTGACCACTTTGCTAGTCTTACAATTACCATTTTTAAAGTAAACTAAGGGCATTGACTGCAAGCTCCACAAGGCTTTGTAGTAGCATCTATTATACTAGAGCTGTCTATCCTATGTTCCAGGAGCTTCTTGAAGTTTGCTCCTGTACTATATACAAATTTTAATTCTTTACCCACCTTATCATAGACATCTTTATTTACCCTAAATATGTTCCAATCGGAACTCAAGGCATTCTTAATCTTTTTGGTAAGATGGTTATATTGTAACACACATGCTTTCTGATATAAGACCTTGTTGGTGTCAATCTTATATTCAGTATTAGATGGGGCCAAACCCACTCCCAACAGTGGTTTGTAGACAGTACCCCATTTTTATGCATTTCATCTATTATTTCCATAACAAATTATTTGGGGTATGCCCTCTCCTGGAACATATTACAAATTTTATCTAGTTCACTTTTTACATCATCATGATTTGATGTTGTGTGCTACCCTGATAGCTTGTCCCTTCACAATACTTCCTTTTTGACTTATAGAGTGGTTGCTTTGAAAATGTAAATAAGAATTGCAGAATGTTTCCTTTCGAAAAAATCTTGATCTAAAACCACTATAGTCATGGAAGATATACATGTCTAGAAAAGTGATACCTGTACCATCAAGCATATGTACAGTTTAGAAGTGCTGTTGTATTATTGAGATATTGTACAAATTGTTCAACCTCAGTACTAGGTCCATCCCACAAAATAAAAATATCATCCAGAAATCTGGTGTACATTCTAATTCTGTGCCAAAAGGGGCATTGGAATACATGGTTGGTCTCCCATCCCAACAGTACTAAATATGCATGCACTGGAGCGCACGCCGCTCCCATCGCTACCCCCTTAATTTGCTGATAAAGCTTGCCCTCAAAATAAATATAATTATTTTCTAGGACTAGACTCATAATTTCACATATAAGTGTGATTTGGTCATGTGCAAGATCGGAAAAATGAAAAAAGGCCTCCTCAAATAAAGCCATCCCATCTACTCTAGGAATAACATTAAATTAATCTTTCTCATCTACTTAGATAAATCAAATCCCACATCCATAATTCATTCTTTAAATGACCCAAAAAGTCCCATGAGTCTTTCAGAAATCCACATATATTGCTAGTGGATGTGTCTTAGACCCACTTGCTGCAACTGTGGGCCTAAAAGGGGGGGGGGTTTCAATATTTTTATGGACCTTGGGTATGGCAGAAAATACAGGAATAATAGTTTTTTTATTGTACAAAAATTACGCGGTAGTGGTGCTGCGGTAG
The DNA here is from genome assembly GCF_019279795.1 of Protopterus annectens. Taxonomy (NCBI): domain Eukaryota; kingdom Metazoa; phylum Chordata; order Ceratodontiformes; family Protopteridae; genus Protopterus; species Protopterus annectens. The sequence goes on along the minus strand of NC_056730.1, from coordinate 648,661,692 downwards.
CGTTGTCGCCTCACAGCAAGACGTCGTGTTCGACTCTCAGCTAGAGCGTCTTCTGTGTGGAGGCATGCGTGAATAGGCGTGCCTTCGTTGAAGGTTGTGCATAGGGCTGGTAACTCGGCACGTAAAAATCCCCTACCAAACATTAGCGGACCGGAGTTCCACTGTGGTGACCCCTAACCGGGATAAGCCGAAAGACACAACAACGACAACAAAAATTATGATCCTCTACATCTATTCTCTGATTTATAAGATGATATTCTAAGAATGAATCAATACATGAGTAGGCGATGTTTATCTGATTTTTTTTGAGATCCCTGCATATGTTGTACCATCAAATAACATTTCTTGCATCACATTAGAATAATCCATCGCCCTGTACAGTACAATACCCCCACCTTTGTCTGGGGTCATGATGCAGACTGAGTCATCCTTCCTAAGGTCCATTAACAAAGTATAATCTCTTTTGGTAAGGTTCCAAGGTATTTTTGTATCACTTAAGTGAATATCATAAATGTCTTTCGTGACTACTTTCTCAAATGTATCCAATAAAGGATGTAGTGGTGAATTAAATAAACTTTTTCTTTTGGGTGTACCTGCTCTACTTTCCGTATTTTCGCTTAAGGGGTTAGATGGTTCATTAGTTGAAAAAAATATACTGAAATTTAATTTCTAAGATCTTGTGGCCCTGAAATTATATATGAGAAAATTAAATCTCAGTATATATTTTTTGCAGCTAAAGAACCATCTAACCCCTTAAGTGAAAATATGGAAAGTAGAGCAAATTTGATGGTCTCCAACTATGTCACTGATTCCCTTATCAACCTTGAAAACATTCCACTTCTTGCTAAGGATCTGTTTAGTGTCACGGGCTTGAGAATTGTATTCCAAAACACATGCCCTCTTATATTGAACTTCATTGTGATGAATCTCCCTATTACTCATTTAAATTCAGTTCCTAAAATGGGCAGATGTTTTTTACCCCATTCACCTATAACATAACTACTAACTTCCTTCAACATGTACATGGGATAACCCCTAGACCTAAATAGGGACATAATAAAATCTATCTCATCTATAATTTCACTACAACTAGATGTCATTCTTACCGCCCTAATGCATTGTCCTTTAAATATATTTTTCAACATTTTCCTAAGGTGATTAGGGTGGATCAGTGACATAGTTGGAGACCGTCCGGTATTTGTTTATAAGATGGGCAGCAATTTGAAATCTCTGTTTGAAAGAGGTAGTATTAGCAGGAACATGACGAAGCAGAATAAATGCACAAGACGTTGTGGGAGTTGTAGTCATTGTGGCTCTATTTGGGAGGTTGAGAGTGTTACGTTAGATAACATCACTAAAACTAAAATTACCTTCAAACATGGCAACTGCAAGAATATTATATATTTGGCTAGGTGCATGTTATGTTCCAGCTTTTTCATAGGAAAAACAGAGAGATGTTTTAAAAAAAGAATCTACGATCACCTTTATTGTATTAGGTGGAAAGACAAAAGTAACGCCTTATATAGGCATATAGACAGCTATGGAGATTCACACATTTAAATTTGCCATAGTGGAACAACTTACTATGGGAGTACATGGAGGTGATTATAAAGCAATTTTAGGGCAGAAAAAGATGAAATGGCAGTTAACTGATGCATCTAATGAGCCAGGCTTAAATGAGTACATAACTATTAAGCCTATATTACAATTGAAGACTTAATGTTTTACAAATAATTTTTTATAAACAGCCTTTATAATCATATTAATAGCTAATGTTTTTTAAAATGATTTTTGAGGGATTATGATAAGTGCATTCATTGACATAATTGGGTCACGCTATTGGTATTTTATGCATCAATTTTAAATGGTAGTTAATGTCAACTATGTAGTTTTATGTTTTTTAAGCAACATCATCACATTTAGTATAGTTTACAGTGATTATGAATGAGGGATGTTGGTTTATGTACAGGTTAGTATTAATATTTATTTATGTATATATCTTTTGAGTAGGTGTACCTTTAAATGAAATTTTTGGCGCCAAAAAGTTGTTATACAAGGATTCAAATGTATTTAGTTTATGTTCTGATGAAGTCCACTGATTTATGGATGAAAGCGTTTAACCAGTTTTTAATGCTTAGTTGGAATAAAGTGTGTTTTTAAATAAGCAGCTCCTGAGGAATTTGTATGCACAACGTATTTGATTTTTTTTACTAGTGTTTCCATATCTAGACAACTGGCTCCTTACCGCCACCACCAAGCATCGACTAATCCGGGCAAGGGACACAACAATTCGTCTCTGCTCAGAGCTAGGCATCACTATAAACTACGAAAAAGCTGCCTTGTTGCCCTGTCAACATATTACATTTATAGGAGCAGATTTAAATACAAAAGACATGATAGCAAAATTGCCTTAGGAGATAGTGTCAACTATTTGACATTAGGTGTCAATCTTGATCAGGAGAAAGAAGATTCAAGCAAGATTTGTTCTCAAAGTGCTAGGCTCGATGGTGGCAGCAATAACACTAGTTCCCTTGGCATGCTTCCATATGAAGATATTGCAGTGGCTTCTATTTGCTCAGTGGTCCATGCAGAATCTACCCAAGTCGCCCAAGATTCTCATCACAGAGACCTGCAAAAAGGATCAACAATGATGGCTTCAGTCTATGCACGTAACGATAGCCAGGCCGTTCATCCTTCCCAACCAGTAGCCACAGTGGCCACGGATGCTTCCCAGATAGTGGGGGGGGGGCATTATCTGGGACAGACTGTTCAAGGAACTTGGCAGCAACACAAGTACCACTTGCACATCAATGTCCTGGAGATGGGAGCGGTGCTTCTGGTGTTGCAAGCACTGCAGGGCTCTGTAACTACGGGGACGATTGCAATTCAGGCAACATGTCCGTAGTGTGGTACATCAGCAAGTAAGGCGGGACCAGATCTTACCCCTTGTGTTGAAAGGCTCAAAGAGTATGGGAATGGGCTGTGTCTTCTCAGTGCTTTCTGATTGCAACACACATTCCGGGGAGATCCAACATGATAATGGACAAGCTAAGCAGGGTAATTCTGCTGCCACACAAGTGGTCCCTGAAGCAGGAAATTGCTAATCAAATTTTTGGTAAGTGGGACCAGCCTTGCTGCAACCTTTTTGCCATGTCCATCAATACCAAATGCAGCAGCTATTTTGCCCTGATCCCCCAACCAGGACAGCCACCCAGGGATGCACTTGTTCACAATTGGCCCCCGGGACGTCTTTATGCTTTTCCCCTGCTTCCTCTAATACCCAAAGTTCTTCAGAAAGTAAAATCGCTGAGTTGCAAGCTAATGCTCCTTGCCCCTTACTGGCCTCATCAAATTTGGTCCTTGGATCCTGAACCCAGTTCCAGATCTACTGGTGCATCAGTCAGGAACACTCCACCCTTCTATTTAAACCCTCAACATAACAGCTTGGTTTCTCCACTTCCCATCTTAGCCAGGCTTCCTGACGTTTCCCCAGCAGTATGACACATTTTGATTTCTTCTCACAAATCTACAACAAGCTTTATGCTAGCAAATGGAAGAGGTTCTCTTGTTGGGCAGTCAAAAATCATATTGACCCTTTTACTGCACCCATTTCGAAGATCCTGGAATTTCTAACTGAGACTTTTAACCAAGGGGCAGCTGCAGCCACCATCTGAGTTCAGCTGGCTGCTATTTTCAATTATCATGTTGGAGAAATGGGTTCCAACGTTATGTCCCATAGGTTATGCAAAGCTTTCCTGAAAGGTACTGTCCTCGTGAGACCCCCATAAGAGAACCGCCTCCTCCTTGAGATCTAAACTTAGTTCTAGCTGCCTTGATTCTCCCTCCTTTCGAACCAGCTGCTACTTGTTTTCTGAAGTTCTTGACTTGGAAAACAATCTTCTTGACTGCCATTACCTCAGCTAGGAGGGTATCAGAACTACAGGCTCTCTCCATTCGTCCCGCTTGTTTAATTTTACATAAAGACAGAGTTTCTCTCAGAACCAATTCCTCCGTCCTACCAAAAGTTTGCTCTGAGTCAAATTTAAATCAATCAATAAAACTCCCTGTTTTCTTCCCTAATCATGGCAACAAGGCAGAATATAAACTCCACCAACTGGATGTTCATAGGCAGTTATGTTTCTACTTGCACAGGACAAAATAATTCAAAAAATCTGACCAATTGTTTATATAATTTTCAGAAAACAGAAAGGGAGCTTCAGTCTCAAAAGTAGCCTTATTGAAATGGCTTACAGACACCATCACTTATGTTTATAGCTCACAGCACAAACAACTGCCAGGAAAAATTCGAGGGCATTCAACTAGAGCATTATCTACCTGTACTGCATTTCAAGCCAGACTGTCTTTGGACTCAATTTGTGTGGCGGCTACTTGGGTTACTCCTCATACCTTCACCAATCATTATAAGGTAGATATGACCTCCCAGAACGGGGCATCCTTTGGTTCCACGGTTCTGAAGAGTTTATTCCCTTGAGCCACCCGAGAAAGAGGGTGCTGGGGGCGCTGTCCCAACAAGCAAGAATGAAGGCGAGATAGGGACAACGTAACATAAAGACGTCATGTATTCACCATAACGTTCCATGTTTGTTGACCATGATCTCGCCTTCTTTCTTGCATCCCTCCCCCCCCCCCCCTTCCTGGAGGATTTAGAGGAATTATCTGGTATTTGGCTATATGTGCTATGATTCCTTTCCTGCCTCATGAATTGTATAGGCTTAGGGTCTATTACTGTTGTCTTGGTGGTATTGATATGTGTGTGTATGTATATATATATATATATATATATATATATATATATATATATATATATATATATATTTAGCGTTATGGGTTATCACAAATGAGATCTGGGTATCTCTCGCTAGGCATGTTGGATAGGGTCTAGCCTCGAGTCATTAGAAGCTCTCGAGCTTTAGAATGCAGCCGAGTCGGAGCAGAGTATCGGCTCTGAACCCAACAAGCAAGAAAGAAGGCGAGATCATGGACAACAAACATGGAACATTATGGTGAGTACATAACTTCTTTTTTTGTAGCATTTACATCCACTAAATGTTTACAGTGACAGCGCTTATGTACTAAATTCTCTGAGACTACATGGAACAGTGACTGGAGTGATTGGTTAAATGGGTTATTTTCAGAGTGGTGAAAAACATTATCACAGTTTTTATTGCTATAGTAGCCATTATCTTGTTGATCATAATAATGTGTACTAGTGTTAAGCTTTATATTAAAAAGACTGTCAATCGGGTATCTATTGTAACTAATGTAGCTGGTAAAAAGTAACATAACCAATGGAGACAAATTATTCTCTAAAAATTAAAAGTTTGATTTAAATTTTAATGAAATTTTTTTGTTGTTTTCAAAATAAGAAGGGGGAATTGATAGAATTATATAAAATAAAACTGGTTATCCTAATAGTAATAACATGTATTTGATAGGGGAAAAAAAAAAAATATATATATATATATATATATATATATATATATATATATATATATATATAAAATTTTGTATAACTGTTTTTCCTTCATAGTAACAGAGGTTTGGTAAAACTGATTTCTATCATAGTAACTGAGTTATTTTTAGAACACAGCATCTGCAAGTACAGAAAAATATGTAGTAAACAAATATAATTAGCCTAACAGTGCTTCTGTAAAGAAAAAGTAAAGTATTATGCATGTTTTTGTAACAAATGACAGTAACAATAGAGGTTTGTTGAAATGTGAAACAGTTGAATGTATACAGATATTCAGGTGAACAAACCTGCTAAAGGGAAATGACTAATACAGCAGCAAAAGTTACAGACTATCCTATCAATGAAAGAACATTTCAGCCTGCTGAAAACTGGTTTTCTTTGGATGAGATAAGGATACAGACAAAGAATGCTTCAATACAGGAAAATAATACTCCATCAAGGACAGTTTTGAAACTAGATAAAAGTGTCTGTAAAAGACTACCTGATGAACATTTTGTAGTCTGAGTCAGCTGAGGAAGTGCAATGTATCTGACAGTGATCTGTATTATAAAGAAAATGTTATAATCTCGACAGTAGTGCTTGGTCGGCTTGTTTCCGTAAACCCTTTAGTATACAAATATACATTTGTACAGTATCAGTCTGTGTAACCTGCTGATAATTCAGTTTAACAAACAAAAACTATTCCAGGCAGGGTCAATGCCCTCTCTACCAGGTCCTTGGCTTCATCTATGGCTTTTTGGAAAGGGTTGGATTCTAGAAATATTCTAGTAGCAGCATTTTGGTTCTTTAAAATAGTTTTACAAAGCACTGTAAGCTTGATTCCTTCTCTATGTTTAGATCAGGCTTTGCTAGGACCATTACCCGGAGGCTGCTAGACTGTTCTCCTTCCACCTTTCAGAATTTGTAGGCTATGGTAATCTACCCATATAGCTTAGGCTACTGCAACACTGATTAATATGAAGAACATTGTACAGTTGTATAAGTAAACTTTCTTTAACAGTAAGTGGTTCAGATGATCACTGCTGCAGTAGCAGCTCCATCCTGCCAGCCCACTTGTTTCTTGGTGTATTGTTATTGCCAAGGTGTGGACTTTTATTTTATGTTCCTAGCATTGTCTTTTCTGGGCTTAGCCTCCATCTCACAAAGGCTTGGCACCCAAACCTGTGTCTTAATCAGCTCATCACTTAGCTGACCTAATGGTTTCGATCTGTGGAAGTTGCTCTGAAGCTTTGGAAGCTGACTGGCTGTTTATATCTTTGAAGGATATAACCCATATAGGTAGGTTACTGCACCAGTGATCATTTGAACATCTAGTGTTGTGGTAAGTTTACTTACACAACTGTACTTTCCCTCTCTCCATCCCCTCTTTCTCTTGATTTATGCCCTGGGGTTGGGGAGGGTACCCTCTTCACCTTCCTTGCACTCCATGTTTAGATTCTTATCCACATTCCATCTTTTATTCACGTGGTACTAGATTACACAATCACTGGACAGGTTGTGGCTGGCCTTGGGGAACTGTGACTGCAGTCTAGGTCAAGAAAGACCTGAAAATATTGCTGGCTGTCTAACCTTTCTACCACTGATGTCTAAAGGTGAAGGAGTCTGATGAGCCAAGGGAGGGAATGTGAGATCTCTGGTATTCAGAAGAACCTTTAGGCAGGACATTCCAAGAGTCAGTACTGCAACAGTGAATCTACTTAAGCATCAACAATTATGATTTCCTAACACAACTTTTATTTTTCTTTGTGGTTTCATGACTGACTTGGAGAATTCAGCTTTAAGAAGGTAATTGAGTTCACAGACATTCAAAAAGTATAATTTAAAGAAGCATGAAACATTTTTAAATGCACAAGTGTATAAGAAGCAGAACTCAAGCTCAAAAAATAGAACGGTTGTCAATGTCTGGGTAGGTGTTATTTTAATCATAGTAATTTCTTAGTCTGTTAATAAGTGGATGATGTTCTCTTCCTTGTTTTAGGCCAATATTTTTGAAAACAAGCTTGCACTGTGTCGACTAAGACTGTTGACTTAGTTATCTCCCCCCCATATGTTTGTAACACTGCAGTTGCAGTCATACCAAAATGTCCTTCTCTTCGTATGCTGCTGTATTCATAACACAAGGGAGTCCGCCTCTGGTCGACTCTCGAATGTCTGGCCATTTTACAAAAAATAGATGCTACTGCTAGGGTGCGTTTGATGTCCCACGTCTGTCTGCAGATGGCCATAAACAGATGTTGGGTACAAAACAGATGTGAGTACGCACCTACCTCAGAACTTTTCTGCTGCCTGTATGACTGCCAGCTCCGGTCGTTGCTCCTTTGGAAAAGTGATCCATGTGCCTTGTTCATGTTATCCGACTTCAGATAAGTACCCCATAAGGGTTTTTGATTATCCTTTGCTACTGCATTTGGGTTTCATATCGGGTAGAAAGGGTAAGTGTAGGTGTGGAAGGCAAATTCCACATAAAGATATGCATGAGCTCTGCCTGTTTTGCTTAAGCCAAGAACATGACCACACTTGTAGTATTTGTCAGGTCTTTGTCCCCAAAACCCTCAGAAGTCGCCTAGCTGCCTTAAAACTTTATTTAGAGAACCAGCGACTCAAGCGTTTGGCTAAAGTGATGGATCTGACTTCAGGTCCCTCATATGAGCCGCCAGTCAAAAAGGCCAAAAATTCAAGGCCTAAACCGGTTGCTGCACCCTCCCTTCCAGCCATACCTCTTGAGGCCGGTGAAGGCCCGGAGTCCGAGCCAGAATCCTCAGACCTTCCTTTGGCAGGTACCCAGGAGGAAGCAGTTAAAGAAGCCAAGGACACATCCCAGAGGGAATCGCAGGCATCTGAATCGGTCACCGAGGGGGAACCAAGGCTCATCATCTCCGAGGGTCCGCTTGGGGTCTTGCAAGTTGTAGTTCGTGAGGACGTTAGCACAGACATTGTGGAGTACCGTCAGGCATCTGGCCCTCCCACTCTTCACCGTATCTCCAGTACCATGACATCAGAGTCCCATAAAGAGAAGCAAAAACCAAATATCTTGCTGCTTTCCTGATGCCCGCAACCTCTGAACAACTTCCTGACTGGCAGGCCTTCACTCAAGGCCTTTTAAATGCCTTCTTGACCATGCGCCAGGCCCCTACATCATCTACCCCTAAAGGTAAACTTTTTCGCACATCTCATCCAAAGAAGAGGATTCATCAGGGGATGAATCCCTCACCCCTCCCAAATTGCTTCCCCTGAAGGGGGGTACGCTTCCCCAGAGGATGAGTCCAATGGCGCAGATTGCCCAGGAGAAGATATTACCTTCGGGGAAAGTATTGCTCAGATGAAAGAATTCTTTGAGTGGGACAGCAGTCAAGTCACAGAGACCCAAAAAAGGTATTATGACCTTTTGCAAATGGAGTCTCCCAGCAAGTCTGCTGTACCTCCAGTGCACCCTGCCTTCTTTGATGTCCTCCTGGCTTCCTCCAAGAACCCTGACTCCCAACCTCCTGCACCCAAATGTACAGACAGGATTTATAAGGTCCCTGAGGATGCAAACTTCCTGTATAAAGCTCCTTCTGCAGACCCTTCAATCATTACTGAGGCTACAGACAAAACTAGTAAGCTCCTCCCTTCCATCTCCCTCCTGCCATCTGATAAGGAGAGCAGGTTAATGGAGGGCCTAGGGAAAAAGGTCGACACTAGCAGTAAGAGCAATTAACTACCAAACCCACATGGCCAAATACTCCCTGGCTGTGCTGGCTGATATGACAAAACAACTGGGAGACCTCCCTGACTCCCCAGCCAAGACTAAAATGTCTACCCTGTTGAATTCCTGCACTCAGGTAACCAAGTACTCAGTAAAGTGCAGTTGTGATGCAGTAGAGGCCTCATCTAGGGCTGTAGCTTCAGGGGTCCATCATTAATAGATACTCTTGGCTTAGGTCGCAGCCTCTCCCTGATGACATCAAATCTAAACTCTTGGACGCACCCCTAGACAGTAAAGACTTAGTTGGTTCAGCAGCTGCTGACCTCTTCAAGGCCCTCCAAGTGAAGGGCAAGGAGCTTACAGGATCTCAGACATATTTTTGTCTCCCCCATTCCACGCTTCCAAAGAAACTACCCTGCCAAAACCTCCTTTGTGAGAAGGCCTACCAGACAGATGCCAGCCAAAAGCAAAAAGGACTCCAGGAAACAGCCCTCCTCCAGGTCTGCTCCCTCTACTCCTGCTACCAAACACCCTTTTCAGGACAAGCCTGGTAGTCTGTGACTACCTGGCAGTAGATCCAGACACCCCACTTTCCATGCGTTGCTCTCCCCCTACCAGCTTGGAATCAGGTTACGCAGGACTCTTGGGTCTTCTATATAGTAAAACAGAGATACTTCATGGCATGGGAGAATAAACCTACTCCCAAAGGCATTCCTCAACCCCCTCAAGAACAACTGGTTTCCTTCCCCCTGTTATTCAGGAGCTCCTTGATCAAGGAAGAATTCAAGAAGTCCCTACACATGCAAGAGGAAAGGCATTTTACTCCAGGATGTTCCTGGTTCCCATGAAAGAAGGTCTCTGGCGACCAATCCTGGATTTGTCCTGTCTCAACACCTTCATCCAAGTTCCCTCCTTTTGGACCTCACTCTTCCTACCCTTCTTCCCCTGATCCTTCACCAGGTTTTCATAGTATCCTTGGATATAAAAGATGCCTACTTACACATCCAAGCCATCCCCTCTTCAGGAAATTTCTCTGCTTCTGAGTGGGTTCTGCACACTGTCAGTTCTGTGCTTTGCCATTTGGTCTCTCTATGGCCCTAAGAGTGTTTACAAAATGCCTAGCACCAGTAATGGTCTTTGCCAGGACAAGGGGAATCCATCTCTTCCTCTACTTAGACGATATCCTGATCCACCCTCCGTCAGTTCCAATGGTACTACAACACAGAGACTTTATTTCCCTCTTGAGAAGTCTGGGGTTACTATAAATCTCAAATAATCATCCCTGATAACTTCACAGGATCATGTGTTCCTGGGGTGCAGGAACCTAACAGGAAAAATGATGGTCTGTGTTCCCCCAGAAAAAATCTCTCACTACTTATTTCAAGGAATTACTCCCTCTAAAAGCCATATCAGCCAGGAAGTTTCTCAGGCTCCTAGGATTCATGGCCTCCGCTATCTCCATGTTTCCCCTGGCAAAACTTCACATGAGGAAGTTCCAGTGGTACTTGAGAACAATCTGGAAACAACATCCGCACCCCCTGGAGTTCATGGTTCCAGTGCTTCTATGCCTTTCTAGGGAATTGTATTGATGGATAGCCCAGGTCTGCCCCCCCCCCCCAAACAGGACCTTTTCACAAATGCTTCAGACACAATGGAGAGTGATAAACTCATGGATCCTCACACAACAGAAACAGCACATCAATATCAAGAAAATGAGAGCCCTGATATTAGCCCTACATATTTTCAAGAATTGTCTCCTACCAGGCATGCTGTGGTGGTACACAGGCAATACAACTGTGCTGTGGTACATCAGCAAAGGGGGGTGGGTAAGGTCCTACTTCCTGTGCAGGTTGGCCCTGCAAGCATGGGAAATCACCCTAGAGAGACAAATCAACATCCAAGCTGTCTACATACCCTCAGCAGACAATGTGATGGCAGAGACTTTAAGCAGGACCATGACTCTAGCTCACAAGTGGATGCTAAATAGGGATATGTTTCTGGATCTCTTCCACCAGTGGGGTATTCCAGATGTAGATCTCTTTGCATCCCCTATGAACAGACAGCTTCCAACCTTATGCTCCAAGGTACCTCACTCCGAAGCATGGAGGGTGGATGCTCTGTCATTCTCTTGTAAGGGAATGTACGCTTATACCCCCCCCCCCCACTTCCCTCTCATACAAAATTCTACTGAAAATTCAGAAGGAACAACCTCAAATCTTGTTGGCCAAGGCAGCATTGGTTCCCCCTATTACTCCATCTAGTCAAGGGCAATCACCACAAGTTACCCCAATGGATGGACCTGCTCACACAGGAGAAGGGAATGCTCAAACACCCACAACTGTCCACTCTGAATCTTACACTGTGAGTGATAGAACATTGATTCCCTTCAGACACCTTTACATAGAGGACGTGCTTCAGGTTTTGCAGGCCAGAAAACCAAATACCAGAAAATCATACCTTGCAAAATGGAAGAGATTTTCTGCCTGGTGTCAAACACACAACTTACAACCACTGGTAGTAGATCCTGCAGTGGTCCTGTCCTACCTGTGTGAATTGATGAAGTCTGGACTATCTTATTCCCCCATCAAGAGCCATTTATCTGCCATCTCAGTTTGCCTGCCTTTCACCCCACCTTTGGCTTCTAGGCTGGAAGTTAAACTTTTTCTAAAAGGGGTTCTGCACCTCAGACCTCCAAAGAAGCCCATTCCGCCTCCTTGGGATCTTAACTATGTACTGGAGAAATTTACACTATCACCCTTCGAGCCAGCCAAAGATTGTTCTCTCCAACATTGTACATGCAAAACTGTACTCTTGCTGACCATTACTTCAGCCAGAAGGGTTTCAAAACTACAAGCCCTTATGGCCTCCCATTCATTTACTATTTTCCACAAAGACAGGGTGTGTTTGCGTACCAACCCAACCTTTATGTCCAAAGTGGTCAGTGAGCTGTCCTTCAATCAGGCCATCAACCTACCCACCTTCGTTCCTTCACCCCAAAACCCGGCTGAAAGAATACTGCATTCCCTAGATGTTCACAGACAACTTAGATACTATTTAGCTCATCCGTAAATCAGACAGGCTCTTTGTCTCTTACCACCCAAGAGCCCTGGGACACCCTGTTTCCAAGCAAACCATATCCTCTTGGATATCCAAAATGAACACCTTTTGTTATACAGCCCATGGCAGAATGCTTCCCTTCTCAGTAAAGGCACACTCCACTAGTGCAGTCCTCCTCTGGAGCCTTTTTCAAGGGCCTGGATACAGCTGCCATTTTAGAAGCAGCTACATGGTATGAATAGAAGGACATAGTATTGCTGTGTAAAATCTTACTATAACTTTAGATGTCCTTCTCTTCTATATGCTGCTGTATAGTTTCCCACCCTACCTTCCCTCTGACACTTGCCTGACTCCTGAGCGAGCACCCATTCCGTAGTCACTGATTCTGGCAGCATTCAGTTCTGAGGTAGGTGCAAGCTGATGTCCATTTTGCGCCTAATGTCTGTTTATGGCCGATGTCCAGAGAGAGTGACACAGGATGTCACATGCACCCTAGCAGTAGCATCTGTCTTTTGTAAAATGGCCAGACGTTCGAGAGTCGACCAGAGGTGGACTCCCTTGTGTTACGAATACAGAAGCATATAGAAGAGAAGGGCAACTAAAGTTATGGTAAGATTTTACATAACAATACTGTCTCCTTGTTAATGGGGATGGCTGTAATATATCCCGGTGATCTGGGACTTAAGCTCGTTTACTTCATAACATTCTTTATCAGTACTGTACTCTGGCAGCTGCTTGAACTGTGGTAGTGAGTGGCCTAGGGCTTATTAATTTAAAGCATTAAACTGTATGCAAGTTATTAAGGTTTGCACTCAAACTGTAACACCACAACACCTCCACTATCATTAAACCACTGGACTAATATACCAGGGTAGATATTTATTCCATTACTTTTGTTGACTAGATTACTTCCACTAGTTAGGAAGTTAGAGATGGTATTTATACAGAGGCGAAAAATTCTCCTGCTCTTCCTTCCTCTGAGTAATGGGGTCTGTAACATATTCCTAAGCTGTCACCTGCCCAGGCAGATGGGGCCTTTGTTTTACACCTCATCCAAAGGACAGCACCTCAATAGCGGCACTCCCCTTATCCTGTACTGCAGTATCAGTGTTAGTGGAATGAATCCAAACTCCTGGAGTGAGAATAGAACCCACAATCTTTGTGCATGACCTGCTGAGTACTAACAGCTATCTGTGTTGTGAAGAGCAAGAATAGAAAAGCATCACAGTCACATTCTCGTGTGTAATTTCATTCTCTGTAATATGTTCCCCATCTCTTTTAGTTATTCTGTTAATCCCTTGGAGAGACTATTCTAATTAAATCTCAGTGGCAGGAAAGCATTTCCTTTTGTGCGTAGTAAATCAATGGAATAGTTGATCTGATGCTATCTGTGTCATTATTGATCCTGGATGGGTCTTAAATCTGACCCTGGATCCGGGCCGGCAACTGAAAGGACTGCTCCAGAGCTCATGCTCCTCCCCTTCCCAAGAGCCCTTGCTAGCCACAACCCTCAGATCTCATTTGCCCCGATTTCGCTATGGACGTGTATCCTGCAGCTCAAGCTTCCTGTTTGAGATAGGTAAAACATTTTTTTCCCTGAATTTTTATTTTCTCTCTATTGACTATTTTTCTTTTTGTCTTAGTCTAGTTAGGTTTCCTCCTCTCCCCATAGTGTTTAGGCTCTCTTTTTTAAGCTTCTCCCTAGGTTCCCACCCTTTCCTCCCGGGTCCTTTAGGTAGCTCTTAATGTCTCTGCTTCTCCCTCTGCAGCTGATTCTTTACCTTCTATACCCCTTACCCCCTTTTTGTGTAGTGTGCGGGTGGTGGGTGTTTGTGCAAGAGTGTGATGTCTGAAAAGCCCTCTGGCTTTAAAAGCTGTTCCTTGTGCTGTTGGAAAATGCCCCATTCCATCCCACATGAGGAGTGTGCCTATTGCCAGGGAGAGCTTCACCTGGAGGCTGAATGCGACATTTGTGCCAGGTTCAACCCCAGGGCTCTCCTGGAACGTAGGAACAACTTCCTGCTTAAGGGGCTTGGTAAAGGGGGGTCCTCTGGTCTCAGGTTCCCCTTCCAAGCCTCCCTCTAATCCCAAAAGGAAATCTTCTTCCTCCAGGGAATCTCTCACCAAAATGCTGAGGCTCTGGGATCGCAGTTCCCCAGATCTGAGTCCAGCATCTTTGGCTTCAGATCTGGGCTCTTCTGCTCCAAGAGCCCCAGCTCCTTCTGTCAGATCAGATACCACTGAGTCTTGGAGGCCCTCGGATCTGATCAGACACAGACTGCCTTCGGATCCGATCTGCCTGTCAGATCCAACTACAGCGCCGAATGCTCATTCAGATCCACCCAGGCCGTCTGAGTTGTACAAGTCAGCCTCCCTCCCAAGACCGCAGGCCTTCAGTCAGGTCGGGACATTTGTCAGTCTCTTCCAGATCCACCAAGAGCTTGCTCCCCTCAGACATGGATAGGATGATGAGGAGCTTTCTCAAGGTTCAAATCGAGTTGGACTTGTTATCATCCCCTGCTTAGTTGCCAAGGGGATCCTCTCCATCTGCGGGACTCCTCTTTTTTCGTCTGACCCATCCAGGTTTGGACCCTCAAGATCAGAGCATTCCCTGTGAGAGGCTGACAGTGTCTGGCATATCTTCCCTTCCAACACCATCAGGGTCCCTGGTGGGCTCTGTTCCATTGCCCTTGGAACTGGCTGTGCCTTGGCCCCTTGAGGTCAGTGCTGGTTCCCAAGGGGTGGGGTCGGGCCTAGAGTTTTCTGACTATTACCTCCCTTTGGGGGCCTCTACACTGGACAGCTCATGACCAATATCGTCTGGAGATGTCAGTGCAGCATTGGAGTCCCCCATCCCGGGCAGCTGTGGCTATTGAGGAGGGATGGGGGCTTTATCCAGCCTGTCGGCCTTTTAGGCCATAGAGTGGACATTCTACGACTGGGCAGCTACCTCTTCTTTAGCTCTAGGTCTTCCCCAGCCCCTCTTCATGTTGGGCATTGAGACCTCATCATGCTTCCAGGGTCAGCCCTCTCGTGAGCGCCTTCAGATAGGCATTACCCCCCTCAGGATCCCTACCTCTTCTGAGTCCTCCCCAGAGCCCACCGTGGAGGAGCCTCCTCGTGGGAGGATGTGCAAGAGGAGGTACTTGGACTCCCCTAGAGAGTCCCTCACTGAGGACATGGATTTTGAGGAAGGAGACAGCTCCCCCAAACGTCTGTCTGAAGAAGTGCCCTTTGGGAACATCCTCAAGATCCTAAAGCAAAGAGGCAGTTGGTTTACCCCCACCCCTTCTACAGAGGAATCCGTACTTTTGAAGGCCTTTGGGACGGGCCCATCGTCTACCTGGGTGTCTCCCTCTGCTGATGAGCTCATACAACTCATCGCCTACAGGGCATGGAAGGAGCTGGGCACAGTGGAACCATTTCCCAAGAAGGCTGAGAAGTTTCTAAGTCTAAGGATAAGGCCTTTTAGAGCAAGAGCATCCCCGTTGATGCTTTTGTGGTGGCCGCAGCTACTAAGAAGGAGCTCGCTGAGCAGAACTCCACGGTCCATCCCCTGAACAGGGAGTCACAGGCAATTGACCATTTTGGGAAGCACATATTTGCCTCAGTGACATTCAGACTGAGAGCAACCAAGTACATGGCACACTTTACCCTGCTGCAAAGGGATTTGGTATTGGAGCTCTCCACTTCCCTTTCTGAGTTGCTGCGTCTGGAGAGTCTCAAATTGGTCTCTTTGAAGCTGTCCACTATAACTTTCCTATCTAACACTTCAATGAGGCTGATCTCTAATGCAGTGGATGCCACATTTCGAGTAGTGGGCATGGGCATTGCCATCAGGCGGCATGCCTGGCTTTGCCTTTGCAGGTTTGCAGAACCCTTTAAGGTGTCCTTCACTAACACCCCTTTCAATGGGTCTACCTTGTTTGGTCCTTCCGTCAAAGAGACTTTGACCAGCAGCAAGCAGGAAAAAAGACTTTGTCCATGGTGGGGATCAAGTTCCCTACACCCCATCGATCCATCGATCCTTTTCCAAAAATTAGAGGGGGGAGTAAGAAACTTTGTTTTCACAGGTCTCTGTCTTCCTTCCAGGATGCTCCTCAGGAATCCTCTTCCTCCGGCCAGGGTAGAGGGTTTGACGGCAGACACCACCCCAGAGGCTGAGGGGGTCCCCAGAACCAGAGCTCCTGAGAACCCTTCTCTGAGAAGCCCCCCCTCAGCACTCCTGAAGCGCTGCCCGGCTGTCCTTCCCTGGAGGCAGTCAAGGGTCGACTCTCCCTCCACCCACTGCCCTGGACAAGTATTACCTCAGATTAGTGGGTGTTAAAGATCATTACCAGGAGTTAACTTCATAACTTTTTTTCAGCCCCCTCCAGTTGAAAGTTCTTTCCTGGATGTTCCTCCCCCACCAGAGGGAGTTGGCCCTTCTCGAAGTCCAAGATCTTCAAAAAAGAGCCATCCATGCGGTCCCAACAGGACACTGAGGGTCTGGAACTTACGCTTGCCTCTTTTTGGTGCCCAAGAAAACCAGGGACCTGCGTCCCATTTTGGACCTCAGTGAACTTAACTGGTCAGTCAAGAATTCCAAGTTCCGGATGGTCAGTATTCAGTCCATTCTGCCTCTTCTGCGCAAGGGTGACTGGATGTGCTCGGTAGATTTCAAGGATGCATACTATCATATCAAAATCAACAGACGCTCCAGGAGATACCTGCGCTTTTGGCTAGGTGCCAACCACTATCCGTTCAGAGCCCTGCCCTTTGGACTCGCCACAGCCCCTTGGCTGTTTACCAAATGCATGGCAGTGGTGACAGCTAATCTCCAGCTGCAAGGTTTCCAGGTCTTCCCATACCTGGGTGATTGCTTGTCATGGTCCCACGAGGCATCAACTCTGTATGGCCACAGATTATAGTCTGTCTCTTTCAGGATCTAGTCATCACGGTCTACCTGCTCAAATCCCATCTTTCCCTGTGGCAAAACCTAGAGTTTATTGGGGTCCTTCTGCATACTGTGTCAGAGACTGCAGCATTCCCCTACACAGAGTTCGGATCATTCGTGACCAGGTCCATCAGTTGCTGGATCTGGATCGTCCGATGGTCCACTTGATCTTGCAAGCGCTAGTTCAGTGGCGGCAGTAATCCAGCTAGTGCCTCTCACTAGATATATGAGGGTTCTGCAGTGGACCCTAGCGGTACAATGGTCAGCTCAGTTTCACCTCATGTCCATGACCATCAAGATTTTTCAGGTGTGCAGACGTCATCTTGCTTGGTGGCTCCAAGCTCAGAATCTCATACTAGGCAGATCCTTCTGTCTTCCCCAACCCAAGGCCATGGTGACCACAGACACTTCCCTATGGGGTGAGGGGCATTTTCTGGGAAGGTTGGTTCAAAGCATGTGTTCCCCTTTAGAGACCAAATTGCACATAAATGTCCTGGAGATGAGAGAAGTCCTTCTGCGTCTATATTTACAACATCGAAGCTATAGTTGATCGAATAACTAAAGCTCGATCTTGTAATATCGACAGCTATAATTGTCGAATAGCCGATTCAACCAAAAGAAACACTTCCCTTGGCTGAATCAAAAAAAAAACTTTACATCCGAAATCAAGTGGGGGGCTTCACCCCCCCAAACCCCCTGATGTGGAGGGCTGTGCCCTACACACACACACACACACACACACACACACACACACACACACACACACACACACACCCTACCTAAATATACCAACTCCGAGATCACTCCAAATTGGAGAAATGGGCATACACCACATAATGGCCAAGGGAACTATTTCCCTGGGTTAAATCGGCAGTTCTACAATTTATGGTTTTGATATTACAAGTTCCAGCTTTGCTTCGATTAAGTAAAGCTTCGATCTTGTAATATAGAACCATTCTTCTAATGTTGCAAGCCTTCCAGGAGTGTCTCCTTCTCCGGACTATAACAGTTCAAACTGACAACATGGTGGTGGTTTGGTGCATGAATAAGCAGGGGGGAACACGCTCTTATCCCCTGTGCCTAGAGGCCATGAGAGTGTGGGAATAGGCAATGTGTTTCAGGTGCTTTCTTCTTGCAATGCACATTCCTGGCAGTTCCAGTATGTTAGCTGACAAACTCAGCAGATCTAGCCCGAGTCCTCACAAGTGGTCCCTGAATCCGTCAGTGGCATGTCGGATATTCAGCCATTGGGGTCTCCCTTCCTGCAATCTTTTTGCCTCCCCAGTCAGCCACAAATGCAGCAACTACTTTAGCCCTGATCCCCCCAACAGGGAAGTCACCCAGAGACACTCTGGTTCACGATTGGCCATCTGGACTTATTACCCTCCAATTCCCTTCATCCCCAAAGTCATACAGAAAGCCCATCGCCTGAAGACTCCTCTCATCCTCATTGTCCCCTTTTGGCCTCGTCAGGTGTGGTTTTCCCTCCTTTGATCTCATCTGAAATATCCACCCGGGATATTAGATCCCAGTACGGATCACATTTCTCATTTTGGGGGCTTCCTCTTCCCAATCTCCTGACTCTTCATCTGACCACATGGTTCCTCCGGTTCCGGTGATCCTTTCCCAGTCCAGGCTTCCCTCTCCAGTTAAGAGCATTATCTTGGCCTCTCAAAAATGGTCAACCAAGAATGTATATTCCAGTAAACAGAAGAGATTTTCCATTTGGGCTAAACAACGCAATCTGGATCCCGTTTCAGCCCCTATTCCTGACATTTTGTTTTCTTGGCCTCTCTTTTTCATTAGGGGGTCAGTTTCTCTACGATCAAACTCCAGTTGGCAGACATCTCTAACTACCATTTGAATGAAAATCCCACCTTTTCTTCCAGGCTGTGCAAGACCTTCCTCAAAGGGATCTTTCTCCTCAGGCCTCCTATCAAGGATACCTCCCCTCCATGGGATCTCATTGTGGTCTGTAATTCTAAAAGTGTATTATTTCTGGTTTAAGCACTTGGGCTTCAGGCCAGTTATTTTACATTAAGAAGGTTTGTGGTCAGCACTGTTGTGGGAGGAGAGGCTAGATTCTGCCCTTCTAAGCTGGGAAAAGGCTTATTGTGCCTGCTTATTTGAACTGTTCTTCTGAAATTGGTGCACCTTGTTTGCTGTAGCATAGACTAGATCCAGGCCTGCTAAATCTAGCTTGGTTTGTATAACTTGAACACTGATCCAGGCCTTCTTTTTTGGAGAAGGTTCCCCTGCATCCTTGTGGCAGGAGTGTGCAGTTAGAACCTGTCTGATTAAAGACTGCTGGAACAGGGCTCAGTTTTGAGCTTTTTACTGGTTAACTGAGTAATTTGTTTAAATCAGTTTGCTCGTTTTCTCTTGTTATATAGAACAAAAATTGCACTTTATTCATCTGCGTTTACTGTATCTGTGTTTCTTCCTACTTTATTACTTTATTTTGCTTTTGCTACCTGTTCTTAAAAGTAAAATGAAACTAATAAAGTGTAAATTATCATCCACGGGATACACCACAGCTCTGGACACTGAAAAAAAGTTATAAACGTTGATGGTCACAATAATAAAATCATCTGAACAAGAAAATAAGCGTAATTTCAGCTCCGATAAATTTTATTGTGCAGTTAGCGCTTTCACCTCTAGGGCTTCTTCAGACTTAGTAAAACAATTAAATATCCAGCCTTAAATACATTATCGTCATCAAAATTCATTACATCATATCCTGTCAACGTATAATACAAAAAACGTATACAAGCTTGTCAAAATAATAAATACATATAGATATATATCTAAGAGCATATAAAAAATCTCTGTACAAAAATCTATATATAAAAATGATCGTATAAAAAATATATATGTAAATATATATATATGTAAAATGTGTATAAAAGTGAAACTATAAATACCTAAAAAATATATGTAAAAAATGTATATTATATATTACTTAAAAGATGTTTTATCATATAGGCTGGCAATGTTAAATTTATTCATGTTAAAAGTTCACTTAATCTTTTATTTTTATTTATTTAGAGACTGGCAACCTTCTATTACTTAAAATGGGCTTTAATGGAATTTTATCATTGATACCCGATGGTCTATCAGCCCTAAATTTGATTATCCATTTAATTTCGGTGCGTTCTGTATAATTGCAAACGTTACCCCCTCGAATATTGAAATTAATGGCCTGCAATACTGTAAACTTAAAGTGATGATCTGAATCAGTTATCATAACATTCTTAGCCAAGGCGCAGCGTTCATCATTTTGTCTTATATAATAAATATGCTCTCTGATTCTTTCTTTTAATTTTCTATTCGTTTTTCCTATATAGAATGCATTACATTTCATGCAGCGTGCTAAATAGATCACATTTTTCGTTTCACAATTTGCTGATGCATCTAACAAATGAACATGGTTGGTGATGGGATGCACAAATACATTAGAATTGTCAATATGCTCACATTGATTACATTTATTGCAAGATTTCGTCCCTGTAAATAATTCTTTTATGCCTAAAGAATCAGTCTCTCTACAGTTTCTAGTTTGACATAACTGTTTGAGATTCTTCTTATTTTTAAAAACAAACTTGGGTGTGTCGCTGACAATATCCTTTATATTCTCATCCAACATAAGTACATCCCAGTGCTTCTTATAAATATCTATAATCATGTTCATTTGTTAGATGCATCAGCAAATTGTGAAACAAAAAATGTGATCTATCTAGCACGCTGCATGAAATGTAATGCATTCTATATAGGAAAAACAAATAGAAAATTAAAAGAAAGAATCAGAAAGCATATTTATTATATAAGACAAAATGATGAACGCAGCGCCTTGGCTAAGCATGTTATGATAACTGATTCAGATCATCACTTTAAGTTTGCAGTATTGCAGGTCATTAATTTCAATATTCGAGGGGGTAACGTTTGTAATCATACAGAATGCACCGAAATTAAATGGATAATCAAATTTAGGGCTGATAGACCACCGGGTATCAATGATAAAATTCCATTAAAGCCCATTTTAAGTAATAGAAGGTTGCTAGTCTCTAAATAAATAAAAATAAAAGATTAAGTGAACTTTTAACATGAATAAATTTAACATTGCCAGCCTATATGATAAAACATCTTTTAAGTAATATATAATATATATTTTTTACATATATTTTTTAGGTATTTATAGTTTCACTTTTATACACATTTTACATATATATATATTTACATATATATTTTTTATATGATCATTTTTATATATAGATTTTTGTACAGAGTTTTTTTATATGCTCTTAGATATATATCTATATGTATTTATTATTTTGATAAGCTTGTATACGTTTTTTGTATTATACTTTGACAGGATATGATGTAATGAATTTTGATGACGATAATGTATTTAAGACTGGATATTTAATTGTTTTACTAAGTCTGAAGAAGCCCTAGAGGTGAAAGCGCTAACTGTGCACAATAAAATTTATCGGAGCTGAAATTACGTTTATTTTCTTGTTCAGATGATTTTATTATTGTGACCATCAACGTTTATAACTTTTTTCAGTGTCCAGAGCTGTGGTGTATCCCGTGGATGATAATTTATACTTTATTAGTTTAATTTTACATATTTTACATCCTTTGGGGATCGTTCTCGCCAGCTGAGCTGCTGTCTTGGTTATTGGTGATTTTGTATGCTCTTAAAAGTACTTAATTGCATTTATTCTGTTGCATTTATTACTGCTTGTTAGTAACCTGATTAAATTGTAACTGTTATTCTAAACTTTTGGTTTACACACTTGGGCCTCAGACCAGTTGTTTTACATTAAGAAGGTTTGTGGTCTGCACTGTTGTGGCAGGACAGGTAGCTTACATCCTTCTAAGTTGGGAGTTGCTGATTGAAGGCTTAGTGTCTGTTATTCTAAAAGTGTATAAATTCTGGTTTAAGCACTTGGGCATTGGGCCAGTTATTTTACATTAAGAATGTGTGGTCTGCACTCTTGTGGGAGGAGAGGGTAGATTCTGCCCTTCTGAGCTTGGAGTTTCTGGTTAAAGCCTCATTGTGCCTGCTTATTTGAACTGTTTCTTTCTGAAATTGGTACACCTTGTTTGCTGTAGCATAGACTAAATTCAGACCTGCTGAATCTAGCTTTGTTTGTATGACTTGAGCACTAATCCAGGCCATCATTTTTTTGGAGAAGGTTCCCCTGCACCGTAGTGGCAGGAGTGTGCAGTTAGAACTTGTCTGATTGAATACTGCTGGAACTGGGCTCAGTTTTTAGCTCTTATTGGTTAATTTGTTTAAATCAGTTTGCTCATTTGCTACTGTTATAAAAAAAAAATACACTTTATGCATCGCCGCTTAGTTAGGGTTAAACTATTCCCGGCGCCATAAGATCTGCTATTCAAATTTTCCCTTAGAACTAGTCAGTTTTTATTTAGTTTTAGCACTCAAATCTGTTTCTTTGAAGTCAGCACTTGTTCAGAACTTGTTGTAAGCACTAAAGAAGCTACTAATTACTGCAGCACTCAACTTTCCACACTTATCTAGAGGAAAACAGTTTTTAGTACTTAATAAAAAAGCACCTATCCAGGCATGTCTTAACGGTCAGCTCCCAGTGATTTCTTCTGTCTACCTGATGAATCTGGGCATCTTGGGGCAATGCAGCAATTGCCTCATGTACAGAGACAACCCTCTCCTCCTACCACCTAACACTACAACCTGTGAGAGATGCACTTATATCGCCAAACTGTAAGCAAGACTCTCTTCACCCAAGACTGGAGTAGACACTCGAGGAGAAGGTAAACACTTGCACCACACCACACTCATCACGTAGTCCTTCAAAACCTACACCACCAAAACACACACATAGAAACACAAAACACACTTGCATTTGTGGAGGCTCTCAATAAAAATCTGCCCAAGCAACAGAGCCCTCCAAAGCAGAAATAAACACAACCTCCACCCCCCAACACAACCCAAATGACACATAGCCCACAAACTCAGTGTGCCACTCAACCACAGCCCATAAGGCATAACAACGTACCCAACACTCTGGTCATAGGTGACTCTTTAGTCAGGCACACTGATGTTCCACTCACCAGGCTAAACAAGGAGAAAGTTACTATCAGTTGCCTGTCAAGTGCCAGGATCTGCCACATAATGCACGCACTCGGGTCACTCCACAGCAAGTACAAATATGACTCTGTCATTGTCCATGTTGGTGTGAATGACCTGAGACGTACCTCCCTAGACTACATGAAAAGAGACGTAGAGGAGCTCTCCGATCTTGTAGCCCAGGCAGGTATGACCCTAGCCCTGAGTAGCATCCTGCCATCACCCAGAATGATACCACAGTACAAGGACAAAATGATTGACTTCAACAATTGGCTAAGCTTCTGGTGTCATTCTAAGGGGATCCTGTATCTGTCTGCCTGGGATGACATGAGCGACAGACCTCGATGCTTTGCCAGCGATGGCGTGCACCTGTCACCCTTGTGATTCTGGATACAGACTTAGGCTCTTGCCACCCCTGTAGTGCCCTTTTTAGGCAAAGTTCAAATGACAAATTCACCACCGTAGTAAGTACAGGCAAGCAAAATCTGAGGGTAATGCTACTTAATGCTGGAAGTCTAAACCTCAAAATGCACTCACTCGAGGCACTCCTTAAAATGGAGAACATTGACATCTGTGCAGTGTCAAAGACGTGGTTCAAGGCTCCAGAGAGCACCCCTGCATTACCAGGCTATAATTCATACCACACCTTTTGGCCACCTAACCTGGACCGAAACACTGAAGGCGGAGGCATGTCCATATTTATTAAGGATACCCACACCTCCAGGCTAGTTGCTCAGCATAATGCATCCAAGATTATCCAAATGCAACTAACTTTGGGCAAGACCACAGTCCAAATTGTAGCTTGCTACAGATCCCCCACCATGCCCCAGGATTCCCACTCCTCATTTCTAGATACACTGGAAAATATTAGGGTACAATCCAACACCCTAATAATGGGCAATTTCAACCACCCCATCATTAACTGAGAAAACTGTTCATGTACCAACTCTTTTGCTCATTGTTTTCTGGAATTCATAAATTCCAGTGCCTTGGATCAACTTATCCACACCCCCACCAGGGGCAGCAATATCCTAGACCTGGTCATTACCAACATGGCTGACCGGTGTTCCACAGCAAAGGTCAAGTTCATCATTGGTCAGATCCGACCACAAGCTAATCACCCTAGACATCCACATCCCGTCCCTACATCCCCATTAGGGAAACTACTGTAAAAAATTTCTCCAAAGCCAACTTCACGCTTCTTAAGACAGAAGTGGCAAACTTCACGACACCCATGTAGATGGACAATAGAGGTATGACTGCTGAATCCTACACAGTTGCACTTTATAAGCACTTACACGAGTGCATGGATTGTGCTATCTGTAACAGAACTAAGATGCTATCCTCCAAAAAAAAATGAAGCCAATCTGGTGCCATAAACAAACTCTACAACAGAAGACAGAAACTGTTGCAAAAAAAGAGTAAAATCCCATGATTGGAAGAACTCCCTGGTCAGCCTCATTAAGAAGCTGAGATCCCTCATAAAATCCTCCAAAGCTAGTTACGAAAACAAAATTGCCCCTGATTCTAAAGACAACCACAAAGCATTCTACAGCTATGTCAAGAATTTCAATGGCAACACTCAGATCTGCTCTGAGTTGCAGCACAATGGCACTAAGTATACAGAACCAACTGATATTGCCAACATTCTGGCAGATAGGTTCAGTGCTAACTTTACCCCCCTCAAGGGTCCATCTCTATACTGGAAGAATGCAAAGTTCCTGTAATCACGGCTGCACAGGTAAAAACCACACTCTCCAAAGCCAAGAACACAGCATCCATGGGACCTGACAACATCTCAGGCTGCGTTCTACATGAACTACAGAGCGAACTGGCACTCCACCTAAGCACCATGTTCAATCATAGCCTCACCTCTGGCTTTGTGCCCACTGAATGGTGCACAGCGACGGTTATCCCACTCCACAAAGGGGGAGCCACCACGGACCCCAGGAACTACCTCCCCATTAGTCTGACGAGCCTGGTCTGCAAGGCCATGGAATGAATCATCGTGGAACTTATAAATAAAGACATTGGTAATCTTGAAACTCTGGACCCCACCCAGTTCGGGTTTGTAAAAGGCAGAGCACGTCTCCTAAACCTGTTAGACTTCTTTGAAGCAGTCACCAAAGCCGTAATCGATGGTAAGGTGGTTCACACAGCCTATCTAGATCTTGCCAAGGTTTTCGACACCATCCCCCACTCTGGAATTATAGATAAACTCACTAAACTAGGTATAAATCCCTATGTCACAAGATTGGTTGCCAACTGGCACACTGACAGAACCCACACTGTAAAAGTAGCAGACCCGTGACAAGTGGAGCACCACAGGGTTCAGTCCTGGGTCCTCTCCTGTTTGGTATCTACTTCTCTTAAGTACAGGCTAACACAGAAGGTCTTTGGCTAACAAAGTTTGCAGATGACTGCGCTCCTAAAGATGTGGACATCTTATAAAAGGGCCTCACTGAGACAGATGCCTGGTGTCAAAGCCATGGCCTCAAGCTCAATGCCAGAAAGTGCATTGTCATCCCCTTTGGTAAAAACTCTGTACCCATGAACTACCACATAGGCGGTAGTAAACTTAACACTGAAAGTGTGATGAGACCTTGGGACACAGGTGGACAGTAGTCTCTCCTTTGATAATCACATCGCCACAATAGTCAGGAAATCCTTCTATGTGGCATACCTCATCACAAAAGGTTTCTCATCCAGGAAAAAAGAGGTCATTGTTCCCCTCTACTCGTCACTCATTAGACGCAGTATAGAATACAACACCCCTTTTGGTATGTACCTCACAAGACATCTACAACAACTGGAAAGACCGCAGAAATACCTCACAAAGAGGATTACCGGCCTCAGACAGATGCCCTATGCAGACTGTCTCAAAAATTTCAGCTTTACTCCGTCACATATCCCCTACTCAAAGGCGATCTCTGCCTAACATACAAAGCTATGTCAAACCCAGAGCTGTTGCACATGGTCCACGTAAAGAAATCCCAATCCCTCTGAGCTCTACGCTCTAGGGACCTAAACCTTGTCACCACAATAAACAGAGCATGCTGGAGGGATAGATTCCTGTCCCAGAGGCTTCTCATACTCTGGAACAAACTACCTATTTATATCAAATAAAGCTCCTCATTAGCACTCTTCAAGAAAAATCTTGATGATTGGATGGGAAATAGGAAATTCACCCTGGGGATCACTTCTGTGGCTCTGCTCGACAGTGGCACAGGAAAATAATTTTCTTGGGTGGCGAAAGCCAGGGTACCTTCTTGGCTAGGCTTATATAGGCCCAGGGGCCAATAGCTTAGTACCTCCCTATGAACCTATGGTGTTGTAGTCTTTGAAGCAGAAGTCCTTTCAGCCTTCAGCAACCTGTGATCTTAAATTCCTGTCCTGGCAAACGGCCTTCTTGGTAGCTATTACTTTGGCCAGGAGGGTCTCCGAGTTGCAGGCTGTCAGCAAGGATAGGGTGTCTGTCAAGACCAGTCCTTCGTTCATCCCCCAGGTAGCTTTGGAGACTAATCTTAACCAATCTCTTCAGCTTCCTGTGTTCTTTCCCAGTTTTTCTACTAAAGGGTAGTATACATTGCATTGTCTGCATGTCCGTAGACAGCTACATTTTTATCTTAAAAGAACTGAAAATTTTCGGTAGTCCAATCTGCTCTTTGTTGCCTTCTCTCAAGCCAGGAAAGGTCAAGCAGTTTCCAAGGTATCTAGTTCACAGTGGATCACCAACTGCATTTCCTACATTTTTGAAAGGAAGCACCTGAATCTTTCTGGACCAGTTAAAGCTCACTCTACTAGGTCGGTAGCCACATTTTCTTCGCAAAACTTTCTTTAGATGATATTTGTGTCGCTGCTACTTGGTCTAACCCCCACAGCTTTGTTACGCATTATAAGTTGAATTTGGTGTCTAGGAGCAGGTCTTATTTTGATTCTGCTGTGCTCTGGCATATTCTTCCCTGAGGCCTCCCAGGGTTCATAGTAGCTGAAGATGCTGACCCATCCATGATCAATAATGACATGGATAGCATCAGATAAAGAGTTAATATACTTACCATAACTTGGAATCTGTGCTATCCAGTGTCATTATTCATCACATTCCTACCCTCCTTCCCTCTCTTTCTGGAGATTTGGTAGATGTGGAGGGATGTCCCCCTGTAGGAGTTTTTCAGTTTTATAGGCAGTTTTCACTTCCCCTTTTTCTCTCTATCCAGCAAACTTGATCTGAGGGTTGTGCATTGCAAGGGATCTTGGGAAGGGGAGGAGCTTGAACTCTGGACTGGTCCTCACAGTTGCCGGCTCGGATCCAAGACCCCTCCGTGATGAATAATGTCAGTAGATAGCACAGATTCCAAGTTATGGTAAGTAAATAACTCTTTTTTTTGTTTATTTGGAAGAAATTGTGCAAGGTCAAGTCTGCATTCTAGAAAGATTCTTAACAAATTTAGTTGCAGAGCTGTTGGTCTGAATTTTGGAGATGAAGCTGGATGATAAAAGTAACATTAGACAAGTGACCTTTCCTGGTTTAGGAAGTATAGAAATGGCTGCAGCTCTCCATATATTTGGGAATTTGTAGCATGTTAGTACCATATTATACATTTGTTTTGAACTGCAGGTTTGATGTTCTTCATGTTTCATTGTTGCAGTCATCACTTTTGGGTTATCTGCTTGCAGTAGCCCTCAGTCGGCCTGATTAACAAAGTCTTGGGTCCTGCGTCGGTTGCTGTCCCTTCTTCCATGACGTCAGGTAGTCAGGGGTATAAAACATGCAGCCGACGCCATTACATCAGTCTTTCTTGCCGTGCGGTGCCCGAAGCAGAAGCAGTTCGCAAGTGCCGGTCGTCAGACTCCTGAAATTTTCATTTTTCGAGTTCAGAACCGAAGTCTTCAACTAAAGCTAAGTACCCCGTTAGGGAAACTTTTTCTTGCTCCTTACTGATGTCAGTAAAAGTTAATAATTGCATTACTTGTGGAAAGCAAATACCTCATAAAGATTTTCATTCGTACTGTATTCCTTGCCTAGGCCCTGACCACGACGTACCGTGCTGTCAGTTTTTTGCTTTATTGAATCAATGCACTATCTGTTGTCTATTTTTGCCTCTAAATATTTTGGTTCTCGGTGTAATTATCCAGAAATGACGTCGGTTAGCCATCCAGCTACCGGGATTCCGAAAAAACGCAACGATAAAGACAGAGACAGGCCACCGAGGTCCAAAACTGCCAATGATGCTTCACCTCAGCCAGTCGCCAGTTTGCCGGTACTCAGTGAGGCGCTTTTGCTGCCCCTGATACCCACTACTTCTGATTCGCAGGCCTCTACTGAAACCCATTCGGAGTCCGGTATGCCGCGAGATGCTGCAGCTACGGAACCTGCGGATGTCTCTACTTTGGATGGAGCTGGAGCCGCTGTGCAGGCACCAGCTTCTGAGGGTCTATTCAGGCCTACGGACTTGCATATTAAACCGACACCTCCTTCTTCTTTTAGGCCTAAATCTCGAACCATGTCTAAAAAACCGACGCCCAGGCCGCATGCTCTGGCCTGTGTGCCTAAAAAACAAATGATAAGAATGGCTGAAGATCTTATAACTTTAATCAGGGGAAGCCAGCCTCCCCCTTCTAAGAGACCTAGGACTGAAGTTGTTTATGAATCTCCTGACCTGGATTCTGATTTTTTCTGATTCTTCTGATGATCTGGATTTGCCCTTATCTACTTAAGAGGATTCTGATGCAGAGGACTGTATTCCCTCTGCTTCCCCTCCAGAGGATTTTTCCTTTGGTGAAACCTTACATACTCTAAGGGAGCATTTCCACTGGGAAAGCCAGGATTTTTCTGATTCAAAAAAGAGGCTTAGGGATTTCTTACTCCTGCCTCAGCATAGGCCTTTAGCTGTTCTTCCTCTTTTAGACATTGTTGATGATGCTTTTTTGAAATCTAGTTTGGCCCCTGATTCTTTGCGTCCTGCTTCCAGAAAACCTGACAGATATTACAGGGTTCCTGATTCACACAAGTCCCTTTTTAAAAATCCTATTGCGGATCCAGAGACTATTTCACAGGGACCCAAGGGCATTAAGGCTTCTATTGCTAAAAATCCTACCCCTTCTGATAGAGACTCCATGGCGCTGGATAAATGGGGTAAGAAGGTTTACACTTCTGCAACCTTGGCCATTAGGGCTTTAAACTGCCAGTTTCATATGTTAAAGTATCAACAATATGTTATTGGATTGCTTAAACAGAAAATGATGTTGATTCCTGACTGTGCGAAAAATAAAGAATTACAGGATTTAATGCACTCTGCTGAACAGGTTGGAAAGCATACTTTGCAATGTGGATTTGATTCTTTAGAGGCTTCTTGCAGGGCTGCTGTTACTGGTTTTGTGCTCAGAAGGCATGCTTGGCTTAAGGAGCAATCTTTACCTGATCATGTTAAAGCTAAATTGCTAGATGCCCCCTTAAATCAGGACTGTCTGTTTCGCAACAAGGCTGAGGAAGTTCTTAAAAAGATGGAAGATAAAGCTAAATCTATGCAAACTGTTAAAGATTTCTTACAAGTTCAGCCTCCTAGATTTAGTAGGCACTGGCCCTCTAAGAATTGGTCCTTTCCAGCCTCTTTAAGGTCTTCTCAAGCCAAACCCAGACATAGCAGGAACCCCAGGTTTCAGTCCCAGAGGACACACAAGACTAAGCAGTGGGGGTTTCCCCACCCAAATCAGGGAGTAGTAAGACACCCCCTATTGAAAACAGTCTCGGTGACTTGCTTCTAAAACTTTCAAGCACTTCCCAACTGAATGCTCCTTTAGGCGGAAAGATTGGTCTGCAGGCCAAAAACTAGGAACTCATTACCCAGGACAAATGGGTTTTAAATATAGTGTCCCAAGGATACAGATTTCACTTCCACACCTTACCAACACCAAGCGGGTGGCCAGATCTACCCCTAAATCAGTGGGTAGAGGCCCAAAATCAAGTACTCTCTCTATTAAGCATGAGGGCTATTCAGTTGGTACCAGAAGAGGAAAAGGGACTAGGGTTCTATTCGAGACTTTTCCTGGTACCCAGAAAAGGCAGTACATGGCGTCTTATCCTGGACCTTTCTACTCTAAATACCTTTCTGGTGATTCCAAATTCAAGATGCTGACTCTTCACCAGCTGCTTCCTATGCTAGGCAAAGATGCATGGTTGGCAACACTAGATTTAAAAGAAGAATACCTGCACATCCCTATCAGGGAGTATTGCAGAAGATACCTACGCTTCAAAGAAGGCTACATGCACTATCAGTTCTCTGCACTGCCCTTTGGCTTATCTGCTGTGCCCAGGGTATTCACAAAGTGCCTAGCTCCAGTCATTGCATTCTGCAGGCAAAGAAATATTCAAATATACCCATATCTGGACGATTGTCTAATTCAGGCAGAAAGCCGGTACACACTTTTGAATCACCTGGCCTTTGCTCAAAGGGTACTGACTTGTTTGGGGTACACCATAAACGAAAAGAAATCACACCTGGTACCCTGTCAACAAATTATACTCTATAATTAATAAGTTAAAATTAATATATAACTATAAGCTTGAATACAACTTCCCAGATGGCTTTCCTCACGCCAGAGAAATGAATTCATTTGACAACCTACTTTCAAACAAGTGGCCACAAAAACCCAGTTATCTGCAAGGCAAATACTGCAAGCCTTGGGGTTCATGGCCTCCTGCATTCTTCTAATTCCATATGCAAGGCTGCATATGAGGAAACTGCAATGGTATCTCAAAAGCTTATGGTGTCAACATTCACAGGCTCTAGAAGCAATGATTCCTATCATACCTTGCCTATGCCTAGAGTTCCTTTGGTGGGCAGAGGCCTGCCACCAAAACCGGGGACTATCATTCACACTACCCCCTGCCGCCCAAACCTTAACAACAGACGCATCAGACTATGCATGGGGGGCCCACCTGGCAGGGAAGTTTATTCAGGGCAAATGGAACCCAAGTCAAATGCACCTGCATATCAATCAAAAAGAAATGATAGCTGTACAGAATGCTGTGACAGCCTTCAAGGACCACATTCTTCCAGGGCAATAATGATAAAGACGGACAACACCACTGTTATGTGGTACATAAACACGCAGGGGGGACACATTCTTACCCCCTCTGCAGACTAGCCATGGCATTGTGGAACACAGCCCTGAGCTATCAAGTACATTTACAAGCTCAATTCCTGCCAGGAGAACTAAATTCACTGGCAGACGAACTAAGCAGAAACCTCATGGACCCACACGAGATGAAACTAGAACCAAGGATTTTCAACATGTTGACAAGCAAGTGGGGGAGCCCAGATATAAACCTGTTTGCCTCCCCTCAAAACTATCAATTGGACAAATACTGCACAAAGACAACCCACAAACAAGCTTGGAAAGTGGATGTTCTGTCTTTCAGCTGGAAAAAAAATATCAGTTTATGCCTTTCCTCCACTGCCTCTGCTCTCCAAAGTACTACTAAAGATCAAACAAGACAAACCAAGGACGATTTTGATTGCACCAGACTGGCCACCCCAACACTGGTACCCCCTCTTGCGCAGTGTGTCACTGTGGGCCCCATGGCACCTGCCTCAGACTCCTACTCTATTGTCTCAGCAGGAGAACCAAATTCTGCACCCTCAACTTCAAACACTCAATCTAATTACATAATTTCTCCTTTACCATCCCTCAGTAAACCAGTGATGGATATCATTTTAGAGGCAAGGAGGCCTAGTAACAGAAAGTCTTAAGCAGAAAAATGGAAAAGATTCTGTGCCTGGAACCAAGCTCAAGGGATGAGCACAACAGTGCCCAATTTACCTCAGATTTTACAATACTTAACTGATATGCTTCATAAGGGCCTGTCTTTCTCCCCCATCAAAATTCATGCCTCAGCCATCTCAGCTCATTATAACACAGATCCACCCCTCTTCTCTCGTCCACTAATTAAGCAGTTCCTCAGAGGGGCCAAAAATCTGTGACCACCCAGGAGAGCTCCAACTCCAGCCTGGGACCTCAACTTTCTATTGGAAAAGCTCATCCTTTCTCTTTTCAAGCCAGCTGCCACTGCGGACTTAAAATTCCTTTCTTGGAAAACAGCTTTCCTTTTAGCAATCACTTCAACAAGAAGGGTGTCTGAATTACAAGCCCTCATGACAGTGGAGCCTTTCATCATCTTTCATGTGGACAGGATGTCTCTCAGGACCAATCCCTCCTTCATGTCCAAGGTGGTATCCAGTGTGGCCCTTAATCATCCATACATTTGCCAACCTTCTTTTCTAATCCATAGAACAAAGGGGAACAGATTCTGCACTCCTTGGACATGCACAGACAACTTAGATTCTACTTGGACAAAACTAAACCTCAAAGGAAATCTGATCAACTGCTGGTGGCATTTGCTGCAGGGGCAGAGGGGAAGGCTATTGGCATTTGCTGCAGGAGCAGAGGGGAAGGCTATTTCAAAGCAAATTATTTCCAAATGGATAGGCCATTGCATTAATTTCTGCTACAGACACCATGGAAAACCTATCCCACAGGGGATCAGACCCCACTCTACCAGGGCTGCATCTACCTCTACAGCCTTTCTCAGTGGCGTCCCTACCAGGGACATCCTAGAAGCTGCTACCTGAAGTTCTGTACATACATTCACCAAGCATTACCCTCTGCCAATTTTCTCTAAATCCAGAGCTGACTTTGCCACTGCAGTCTTGCAGGGCCTTTTAGCTTGTCCTAATTCTATTTAAATTCCTCCTCCTATCCTTAGCTTTGGGAATCTACCCAAAAGTGATGACTGCAACAGTTAAGCATGAAAAACATAGTACAGTTGTGTACACTTACCATAAATGTAGATGTTCGAGTGTATTCACTGTTGCAGTCCTGGTTACCCTCCCTCCAGCCCCCTTCTTTTTTTTGGATATACCTCTACCTTCCTTTGCTATCTTCAAAAGCTTTTTGGTGTATTTGCTTTTTTGTTGGAGGTAACCTTGTATATTTATAGATTTAATTGCTTCCCATTAAGGGGGCACCTGACATCTGGGGCAAGAAAAACTGATGTAATGGCATCGGCTGTATGTTTTATACCCTTGATGACCTGACGTCATGGAAGAAGGGACAGCAACCGACGCAGGACCCAAGACTTTGTTAATCAGGCCGACTGAGGGGTACTGCAAGTAGATAACCCAAAAGTGATGACTGCAACAGTGAATACACTCGAACATCTACATTTATCGGAAGTGTACACAACTGTACTTTCCTCGTATAGTAATCCATATGTTTCAAATGGTACATACATGACCTTGTTTATAAGTAATTTACTTTCTTTCTGTTCTTGGCAAGTTGAGATTATGGGGCATTGACATGTAGGTTTATCTTGTTTAACCATATCTACCCAAGCTAAAAATGTTACTAATCATGGTGGATATGTACTATTTGAGAGTCAAGTAGATTACTGAACACTGAAGTTATGGAGGTGTACATATAGCATTCGTGTATATGTTTATGATCTCTGTTCAGTCCTTCCTCCTCATGATTAGGTTTCAGATCCGATCTTCAGATCCATCTTGACCACATCTTTCAGATTGGATCTGACTCTTGAGCTCCTCCCTTTACCCATAATGCACTGCACCCAGCCCAGCACCTCAAATCTCATTTGCTGCTTCAGCGATCAGATGTGGATCTGTGCTCTCAAGCAGTGTTTGCATAGTTAAGTACAAAACTCTTTATCTGATGTTGTCAGTCTTCATTCGTTCTTGACTATTGGGCTTTGGTTCCATCATCGGAACCAACTCAGTTGGTTGTTGTATCAAGCTCATGCCAGCTAAAAACTATAGAGCAAAGGCTACCCATAGTGCTTCTGTTCTCTTCCCTTCAGATCTCATTTGCCGCGTAGAGTTTTAGGATGCGTCGCCCATCCTCTCAAGCCAAGTGCTAATTTTTCCTTCATAAAAATACTTTATTAAGGCTTGTTCTTATCTTTAAACTTGTCGATAAGCTCGTTTTTCCTGATTTACTGTGCCTTTCTATGGAGTGTGAGTGTTATATTTTTTCCCTTTTGCTGTTCTCTCGCTTTACCATCATTGGTATAGGCCCCTCCCTTCCCTCTTACCTCTGGTCATTCTGTAATATCATCGTTGGTATTTCCCTTTTTCCCCTTCTTTACCCCTACTGGGTATTCTGTTCTTTACCATTGCTGGCACGACCCCCCCCCCCCCCCAAAAAAAAAAACTCTTTCTTGTCTTTCTCTTTACTGGTGGTGTTTGTGTGATAGAGTTGTTGGCTGTGCATACTTTTTCTTCAACTACAGCATGGCAGAAAAACAGGTACAACTGGCTTTAAGCAGTGTGATGGATGTGGCAGAATGATGCCCAACTCAGATGGGCATCTTTCTTGTGTGAATTGTTTGGGGGTGCCACACTTAGAAATTCAGCCGCCATGTAAACTCTGCAAGGGTTTCAGTGCTTGGACCCTTGCAAAGAGGCACAACAAATGAATTCTCAAGGGGATGTTAAAATGCCCTTGTAGTGAGGCTTTGTCTGAGGTATTGACGTCAAAGTCTTACAAGAAGGAAACTAAAAAGAGGAGCCACTCTGTTCCGGCATCTCCTAAATCTCTTGATTCAAAATCCTCTAAAGGCCAGGTTTTTTCTTGGCAACTGAGGCCTAAACATTTAAAATCGACACAGGCAACCATTTTAGCATCAAAGCCTACATCTCCCTCCACAGTGCCGACAGCTGTTATGGAACCGACAAAAGTTACCTCAGTGCAGACCGCTTCATCGGTACCTATGATCTTCTCGGCACCAACAGTAGTTTCCCCAATCGTGGCGGTTACTCCCCTTCCAACACAAACAATTGTTCAGCCGACCACAGTGTCAAAGGTCGAATCCTTACCCAGGGTTAGGTACTCCCCATCTTCCTGACCATTTTTATGGTCTGTAGTTGAGTCCCTTCATTGAACGTCTAGAATCACCCTTGGGGATGTCTATTCATTCCACCAGGAGCCTTTAGGAGCTTGATGTAATTAGGTTAGTGGATCATCTCTTAGTAGACAGAGGTCTTCCAGCCCCCTCTAGGACCTGCCTCCCATCCGGAGCTAAGGTCAACTCTCCAAGGACTCCAACTTATCTTCTGTCTTCAACCTCTCCACAGGTCATGGAGCCCTTGACTTCGGCGCCACTCCCGGTGCCAACTACTTCAGTGCCGATGGTGGACCTCACCTTGGTTCCAGAGCTGACTCTGTGGTCCTTGGCTCATTTGGAGCCGAGCCACCCTATAGACTGTGTCTTGATCCCTAGTTCGGCACCAATTTTTTTCCATAGTGCCTTCTACAGTTCCAGGTGCTTTGACAGTTCCAAGCCCTCTCGAGGCTCTTGGTCTGGGGTTGGGTTCATCAGAGCAGGGTGTGACCCTGGTTCCGAGGTTGCCTTTCTCAGTTCTGGGCTCCCATCCCTCTTCAGGTAGGCTTGCGTTTCAGATTATGGAGAGAGCTCTTGCCTCAGCAGGCTTGCAGTTGGCACCATCTTAGTCGGAATGCCACATCTGTGTATCCTCTGGCTCGCAGCTCTCACAATCTGCTACATCTCGGCAGTGGGCACAAGAGCAGCAAGACAACTTGCTGCAACGTACCCTTTCTTCGGAGTCCTCCACAGACCTTCTGCCTGAGGAGCCACCCCACAAGAGGTCACGCAAGAGGAAGCACTTAGATTCTCCCAAAGAATCTTTCACTGAGGATACAGACTACTATGAAGGGGAAGGTTCCCCACAGTCACCCCCTGAAAATGTTGTGAAGGCTGCCAGCCTAGCTAGATAGAATTTTGTAGGTAATTCTATGTCATTTGTAAATATTAATATAATCCACAGGTTTGGTTTACAAATGTAAACAGAACTGTATGTTATGATTAAACTATATGTTGTACTGAGCTTCAAAAATATAACCACAGTGCACTCTGCTGAAGAAAGCTGATAAGTCAAGCATTGCATGACTGTTTCAGATCAAACAGTCATTGCATGACTGTTTGATCTCAAGCTCGGAGACAGGATGCCTGGGCCAGGAAATTCTTTCTGTTTTGATTTAAGAGATAATTACTAAGATTTTACGTGTATAATGTATTTTATTGCTGTGGTTTCCTGCAGGTGCAGACTACAAAAAGAAATGTAAATTTTGAGTTTCTGTTAGCCTGGGAAACTAAATCAGAACTGTTAAGAATGATGTAATCTGAAATTACTCAACAGTACTGTGTTGTCAATTTAAGATTTTCCCAGAGAGAAAGATAGAACATTTTGGGTTTTGTCTGAACCTGAACACATCAACTCACCAGCACTCTGCCTTTGCTCTGTAAGTAAGATATTTATTTAGAACAGTGACTTCTCTTAGAGATGGATAGAAATAGCCAGATTAGTCTAGCTGTTTCCTACGTTTGTCAGACTATTCTACAGTATTATTTTAAACCATTTTCCTGTGATTTCTGAACTCTGTAATGTCATTGTGTTGAAGTAATAAGTGTTGTTTTGTATTTTTATTATTTATTATTAAATATTTGTAAACCTTTCAACTGTGGCTGTTTTGTGTAAAAGTAATTTAAGCTCTTAGAGTACATTGCATGTATTTGATGATATTGTCCAAGCCACTCCAATAGCGTTAGTCCTGGGTCACGCTTACTATTTGGATAACAGTAATATTACACAGTAAAATTGGTCACCCTTTGGAAAGGGCCTTATTAGTAGCTGATAAGAGTAGTTGGTGGCAGTGATTACTACCTTATAGCCTGGCAGAAGAGGGCATAGCTGGAGAACCTGTGCTAGTCTTCCCAGGAGTGTCTGTGTGTTTGTATATAAACCAAATCTCAAAGTGTGTGTGTGTGTGTGTGTGTGTGTGTGTGTGTGTGTGTGTGTGTGTGTGTGTGTGTGTGTGTGTGTGTGTGTCAGCTACTTGGACAGGGACACAAAGCCCTGGTTGGACAGAGAGGGTACTGGAGGTTTTGGCTTGACTACTCGGCTGAGATCTGAACCCTATAGCTGTGCCAGTGGGGAGTCTTATTAGAGATCTGGAGAGAAAGGGAGAAACCAGCCCCAGATTGACCATGATCTCTGTGTGCTCTTAGGGGAAATTTTACTTTACTGTGTGTGTACCTGTTATCCTTCCCAATGTGCACGCCCCTCACTGATGCTAGTGGTGAGAATTGAGGCTCCTTGATTACTGGTCCAGTGCATGGGCATCACAGATGTCTCCTTCGGAGACATCCTGGAAATATTGAAACAGAGGGGGTGATTGGAAGCCCCCCAACCCTTTCTCCGATGAATCTGTTGTCTTGCAGGCTTTTCATGCCCGACCTTCTACTTCATGGGTGACCCCACCTGCCAATAAATTGGTCAAACTCATTGTGCAGGGTGCTTGTAAGGCCCCTGACACTATAGAGCCAGTTCCCCGGAGATCAAACAAAATTTTCACTCCACCAGAAGATCAACCCCATTGGTCCAAAGGTTTAGCAGTAAATGCTATGGTGGTGGCAGCTGCTACAAAGAAGAAACTCACAGAGGAGAGTCCTGCTGCCAATCTTCCAAACCAAGAGTCTGGGATGATGGACAGATTTGGGAAGTGGGTATCTTTTTCAACAACCTTTGTCATACTGTCATTGAATTTCTTGGCACATTTCACCCGTCTTCAAAGGGACCTGATTACTGAACTCTCAGGTGGCAGGAGCAGTGTCTGACAAAGTACGTGATAAAGTTGCCTCCCAGCTTGCCACCCTTGAATCAATATCAAACTCATCCATGCGGCTTATTGCACACACAGCAGAAGGGACAGTCAGGACAGCGGGTACAGGCGTTCCTGGATGCACTTACGTGACTTTGCGGACCCTTTCAAGTCTTCCTTTGTCAACTCTCCGGTTGATGCTACCTTATTGTTTGGCTCAAAAGTCAGACACACATTAGCCAGGTGTGAGAAGGACGGAAAGACCCTTTCTGCTGTTGGTATGCGTTTTTCCATTCCTCAACGACCTTATTCCAGGAGTCAGAGGGGTGGAAAGATGTGGTTCAGGAAGTCCCAAGGGCCTTTTCTGGACATGTGATGAGTTTTCCTCCAGGGGCAGAGAGGGGAACTCATCAGGAAGATGCACCCCCGTGACAGAGGGGGGCCCACATAATCAGGGCTCCAGAGATTCTTTCTCTGGACAACCCTACAAGTCCTCCTGAGCAGCGGCCTGATTGCTTACCTCTGGAAGCAGTCAGGGGAAGATTCTCTCTGCACCAATTAGCCTGGCACTCAGTAACATCAGATGCCTGAGTGCAGACAATAATTACCAGAGGTTACCATATTCCATTCGACCTTTACCCAAGGCCACAAAGACGAATCCCCGATGTTCCACCCAGTCAGAATGATAAAGCAGCACGAGAAATTCAAAAGTTTCTTCAAAAAAGAGTCATCCAAACAGTCCCACCAGACCAAATAGGATCTGGATTTTACTCAAGATTCTTCTTAGTGCCAAAAAAGAAAGGGGACTGGAGGCCAATTCTAAACCTCAGTGAACAAGTTTTTTGGTGACAGACAAAATTCCAGATGGTCACAGTTCAGTCTATCCTTCCACTTCTGGAAAAAAGATGATTGGATGTGCTCTATAGATCTTTAAGACGCATATT
This sequence comes from Protopterus annectens, assembly GCF_019279795.1. Classification (NCBI taxonomy): domain Eukaryota; kingdom Metazoa; phylum Chordata; order Ceratodontiformes; family Protopteridae; genus Protopterus; species Protopterus annectens. The sequence goes on along the minus strand of NC_056730.1, from coordinate 648,622,764 downwards.
ACCTTCGCTTCTGGCAGGGAGCCAGTCACTACCAAGTTCGAGCACCGCCCTTTGGTCTCACCACAGTCTACAGGGTGTTCACCAATTGCATGGTAGTGGTCGCAGCTCACTTGAGGCTACAAGGATTCCACATGTTTCCATATCTAGACGACTGGCTCCTCACAGCCCCCACCAGGCATCTAGTGCTTCACATCTTGGACTCCGTTCTACACCTTGCAGAGTACTTAGACATTTCAGTAAACAGGGAAAAGTCAAAGCTGTCACCCACGCAAGATGTAGAATTCATCAGAGTGACATTCAACACGAAATCCTTTGTGGCTGCTCTACCTGTTCACAGGCTGCAAAGATTGAGGTCACAGCTTCAAGGGATACTCTCTCAAGACAAAGTCCCAGCTTGAAGGATATAGGTTCATAGGGAGGTACTAGGCTATTGGCCCTAGGGCCTATATAAGCCTAGCCAAAGGTACCCCGGCTTTCGCCACCCAAGAAAATTATTTAACTGTGCCACTGTCGAGCAGAGCCACAGAAGTGATCCCTGGGGTGAATTTCCTATCTCCCATCCAATCATCAAGATTTTTCTTGAACATTGCTAATGAGGAGCTTTGTTTGATATAGATAGGTAGTTTGTTCCAGAGTATGGGAAGTCTCTGGGACAGGAATCTATCCCTCCAGCATGTTCTGTTTATTGTGGTGACAAGGTTTAGGTCCCTAGAGCGTGTAGCTCGTAGGGATTGGGATTTCTTTAAGTGGAGCATGTCTAAAAGCTCTGGGTTTGACATAGCTTTTGTGTGTTAGGCAGAGATCGCCTCTGAGTAGGCGATATGCAATGGAGTAAAGCTGCAGTTTTTTGAGACTGTCTGCATAGGGCATCTCTTTGATGCCGGTAATCCTCTTTGTGAGGTATTTCTGTGGCCTTTCCAGTTGTTGTAGATGTCTTGTGAGGTACATACCAAAAGGGGCATTGTACTCTATAATGGGTCTAATGAGTGACGAGCTGAGGGGAGCAATGACCTCTTTTTTCCTGGATGAGAAACCTTTTGTGATGAGGTGAGCCACATAGAAGGATTTCCTGACTACTGTGGCAATGTAATTATCAAAGGAGAGACTACTGTCCACCTGTGTCCCAAGGTCTCTTATCACACTTTCGGTGTTAAGTAGACTACCACCTATGTGGTAGTTCATGGGTACTGAGTTTTTACCAAAAGGAATGACAATGCACTTTTTGGCATTGAGCTTGAGGCCATGGCTTTGACACCAGGCACCTGTCTCAGCAAGGCCCTTTTGTAGGATGTCCACATCTTTTGGAGTTTTGATTATGGCTCTTAGTTTGCAGTCATCTGAACTTAGCCAAAGACCTTCTGTGTTGGCCTGTACTTCAGAGAAGTAGATACCAAACAGGAGAGGACCCAGGACTGAACCCTGTGGTACTCCACTTGTCATTGGTCTGAAGCTGGATTTGGAGTCTGCTACTTTCACAGTGTGGGTTCTGTCAGTGAGCCAGTTGGCAACCCATCTTGTGACATAGGGATTTATACCTAGTTTAGTGAGTTTATCTATAATTCCAGAGTGGGGGATGGTGTCAAAAGCCTTGGCGAAATCTAGATAGGCTGTGTGAACCACCTTACCCTCATCTACGGCTTTGGTGACTGCTTCAAAGAAGTCTATCAGGTTTAGGAGACATGATCTGCCTTTTACAAACCCGAACTGGGTGGGGTCCTGAGTTTGGAGATTACCAATGTCATTGTTTACAAGTTCCATGATGATATGCTCCATAGCCTTGCAGGCCAGGCTCGTTAGGCTAATGGGGCAGTAGTTTCCGGGGTCTGTGGTGGCTCCCCTTTGTGGAGTGGGTCGCTGTGCGCCATTCAGTGGGCACATAGCCTGAGGTGAGGCTATGATTGAACATGGTACTTAGGTGGGGTGCCAGTTCGTTCTGTAGTTCTTGTAGAGCACAGCCTGGGATGTCGTCAGGTCCCATGGATGCTGTTTTCTTGGCTTTGGATAGTGTGTTTTTTACCTGTGAAGCCTTGATTACAGGAACTTTGCATTCTTCTGGTATAAAGATGGGCCCTTTAGGGGATGACAGAGGGGTAAAGTTAGCACTGAACCTATCTGCCAGGATGTTGGCAATATCTGTTGGTTCTGTATATTTAGTGCCATTGTGCTGTAACTCAGAGCAGATCATAGATAGGTTCATAGATTAGTACTAGGCTAACTGCCCTTGCGAGCCATTTTAAGCTTAGCCAATTATCCCTTGTGAGACTCAAACCCTGCAACTTGTGTTTGTAAGGCAAGCACCTTAACCGTTAGTCCACCCTCCCAACCCTTGCTTGCTTAGTTTTACAACTCCTAGGGTCCATGGCAGAGACAATCACTCTAGTTCCCCTGGCAGGGTACCACATGAGGCTTGGCTCCTGACATCACAGTTGTCTCGGTTAACCCATCAGATGTCCTACCCAATCTGCATAACCAACCGATGCAAGCAGGATCTAAATTAGTGGATGAAGTCAGAAGAGGAATTATGGAGTCGCCTCTCCCCCCCCCTCAGCCCAAGGCCGTAGTGACCACAGATGCATCCCTGATGGTGTGTGTGTGGGGGGGCTGTTTCAGGGAAAGACTGTCCAAAGCACTTGGTCCCCCTTAGAGGTCAATTTGCATAGCAATGTCCTAGAACTGAGGGTGGTGCTGTTAGCATTTCGATCTGCCCTTCAGGGACAATTGCTATCCAATCAGGCAACATGTCAATGGTCTGGTAAATCAACAAACAAAGCGGAACAAGATCCTACCCTTTAGGTTGGGAAGCCCTAAGAGTGTGGCAATGGGTGATTGCATCCAACCACTTTCTGATAGCAATGCATATTTCTGGAAACTCCAGCGTGATTGCGGACAAACTGAGCAGATGCATCCTCCTGCCTCAGAGTAGTCTCTCAATCCCCATGTAGCGACGAAGATCTTTCATGGATGGCTCAGCCTTATTGTGACCTGTTTGCATCTCCCATAAACCACAAATGCAACAGCTACTTTGCCCTGTCCCCCCAGGGGGGAGTCCCCAAGAGATGCTGTCCTACACGATTGGCCCCTGGGACTGCTGTACACTTTTCTTCCCTTCCCTCTGATTCCCCAGTTTTTGAAGAAAGTCCAGTGGTTGAGAAGCAGAGTGATCCTCATCGCCCCTTATTGGCCCTGCCAAGTCTGGTTCCCCTTTCTCTGACCTTACCAAGTTCACTGTCCGGGGACTCTGGACCCCAACTCCAGACCTTGTTGTCTCATCTGCAGGGACTGCTCCATCCCAACCTACAGAATCTCAAGCTGACAACTTGGTACCTCCACTTCCAGTGACTGCCAGGCAGAACAATCTTTCTTCCCCAGTACAAAAGATACTTCTGGCTTCTTATAAAACATATAAAAAATATATATTTTTTAAGTTTTTGTCATATGACCATTGGACTGCTGGTCATGTGATTTTGACCTGTATATAAACCAGTTGTGGTTTGTAGTTGTATGTTATGCACTGAAGAAGGGTTCTTACCTGAAAGCTTTGCTGTTGTCATAAAGTGGTTTTCTCAATAAGTTCCTTTTGTTTTTTGTATATCTATTTGCAGCTTGTTTTATTCTTCTTATAAACCTTCCACCAGGAAACTTTATCTTAGTAAATGGAACAGATTTGTGCTTTGGTCTCAAGGAGAAGAAATTGACCCTTTTTCAGCTGTGATAATAAGGTGTTAGAATATCTATCAACTTTATTCCAATCAGGAGCTTCAGCTTCTACCATTAGAGTTAATTTAGCTGCTGTCTCAAATTTCCATAATGGCTTTGTTAACTTTTCCTTAATTTCTCATTGCCTTTGCAAAACCTTCCTAAAGGGCATTATGCATTTGAAACCACCTTTCAAAGAACCCATTGAAACTTGGAATTTAACGTTAGTCTTGCAAAGTTTGATCCATCAACCCTTTGAGCCAGCAGCCACTTGTGATATCAATTTTTTATCTTGGAAGACCCTATTCCTGGTAACCATCACCTCAGCCAGGAGAATATCAGAATAACAGGCTGTGTGTGTGAAACGTCCATATATGATTTTTCACAAAGAGAGAGTATTACTTTGAACTAATCCCTATTTTCTACCCAAAGTTGTGCCTGATTCAAATATTAATCAATCCATAGACCTACCAGGTTTCTTCCCAAACTTCTCAAACAAGGGAAAATATTGTTTACATTTGTTGGATGTACACAGACAATTACATTTTTACCTGGATAGAACGAAATTTAGGAAATCGGACTAATTGTTTCTGTCTTTTTCGGGTACACAACTGGGCAAACCAGTTTCCAAAGTTACCTTATCGGAATGGTTGAGAGATTGCATCACCTTTGTTTATGACCAAAATAAGCTAAACCCATCAACCAAAGTCAAGGCTCATTCTACCAGATCAGTTTCCACTTCAGTGGCCTTTCATTCTCAAGCCTCCATGACTGACATTTGCAGCAGCCACTTGGGCTACCCCTCATACCTTTATCACTCATTACAAATTGGATATGGTCTCCAGTGGAAGAGCATCCTTTGAATCTATGGTGCTCAGGAATATCCTTCCATAGGGCCTCCCAGGACATAAAGCAGCTAGGGACTCTGTCCCTACAGTCAAGGATGAATGAAGATTGACAACATCAGATAAAGAAGTTATGTTCTTACAATAGCATTCCATCTATGTTGTCGATCTTCATTCATTCTTGACATCCCACCCCCCAACCCTCTCCAAAGACTTCTGGAGGTTCGGAATTAGTCCTGGATGTTCTTCGTGTTTCACTGTTGCAGTCATTACATTTGGGTTATCTGACTGTGGGTAGCCCTCAGCCGGCCTGCGTATCAAAGTCTTGGATCCCTGCATCGGATGCTGTCTCTTCTTCCATGACTTCAGGTCATCAGGGGTATAAAGCATGCAGCCAACGCCATTACAACAGTCTTTCTTGCCGAGCGGTGCCCGAAGCAGAAGCAGTTCGCAAGTGCCGATTGTCCGACTCCTGAAATTTTCGTTTTCGAGTTTCAGAACCGAAGTCTTCAAAAAAAGCTAAGTACCCTGTTGGGGATCCTTTTTCTTGCTCTAAACCGATGTCAGTAAAAGTTAACAATTGTATTACCTGTGGAAAGCAAATACCTCACAAAGATTTTCATTCGTACTCCATTCCTTGCCTAGGCCCAGACCACAACATCCCTCGCTGTCGGTTTTGTGCCTTATTCAGTCCTCGCACTATTCGTCGTCTGTTCATTTTTGCATCAAACTATTTCGGTACTCTGTTTAATTATTCAGAAATGGCTTCGGTAGGCCATCCGACTACCAACATTCCGAAAAAACGTAAAGATAAAGACAGAGACAGACCGCATAGGTCCAAAGTTGCCGACGACTCTTCTGTTAAGCTAGTCGCCAGTTCTCCAGTACTCAGTGAGGCGCTTTCGCAGCCCCTGAAACCCGCTACTTCAGATTCACAGGCCTCTACTGAGACCCATTCGGAGTCCGGTATGCCGCGAGATGCTTCTTCAACCATGGAACCTGTGGATGTCTCTACCTTGGATGGGTCCAGAGCCGCTGTGCAGGCACCGGCTTCTGAGGGTGTATTCAGGCCTACTGACTTGCATTTCAAACTGACGCCATCTTCTTCTTCAAGGCCTAAAACTCAATCCACGCCTAGAAAACTGACGTCCAAACCACATGATCAGGCCCATATGTCTAAGAAACAGATGATAAGAATGGCTGAAGACCTTATTACTTTAATTAGGGGAAGCCAGCCATCTCTCTCTAAAAGACCTAAAACTGATTTTCCTTCTGATTCTTCTGATCAAAATTCTGAAATTTCTGTTTCCTCTGATTACCAGGATTTGCCCTTATCTACCTATGAGGATTCTGATGCAGACTCCATTTCCTCTGCTTCCCCCCAGAAGATTTTTCTTTTGGTAAAACCTTGCACACTCTAAGGGAGCATTTCCGGTGGGATAACCAGGATTACTCGGACTCCAAAAAGAGGCTTAGGAAATTCTTACTCCTCCCTCAACACAGGCCTTTAGCTATCCCTCCTGTGCTGGACATTGTAGATGATGCCTTTTTGGAATCTAGCAGATGAGGTAAGAAAGTATACACTTCTGCTACGCTGTCCATTAGGGCCTTAAACTGCCAGTTTCATATGTTAAAGTATTAGTAGCATATTATGGGCCTACTTAAACAGAAAATGATGTTGATTCCTGACTGAAAATAAAGAATTACAGGATTTAATGCACTCTGCTGAACAAGTTGGTAAACATACTTTGCAATGTGGTTTTGACTCCTTAGAAGCATCTTGCAGGGCTGCTGTCACTGGGTCTGTTTTTAGAAGGCATCCTTGGCTTAAGGAGCAACATTTGCCAGATCATGTTAAAGCTAAATTACTGGATGCTCCCTCAAACCAAGACCGCCTGTTTGGCAACCAAGCAGAAGAAGTCCTCAAAAAGATGGAGGAAAAAGCTAAATCTATGCAAACTGTTAAAAGATTTTCTGCAAGTACAGCCTCCCAGATTCAGTAGGCATTGGCGTTCTAAGAATTGGTCCTTTCCTGTCTCTTCCAGGCCTTCTCAGTCCAAACCCAGGAACAGCAGACCACCTAGGCTACAGTCTCAAGATACTCACAGGCCTAAGCAGTGGGGGGCTCCCACTTCCAAAGCTGGAAGTAGTAAGACACCCCCCCTATGGAACACTGTCACAATGACTTAACCTTAAACCTTCCAAGCCCTGCTCAACTGCCTGCTCACTTAGGGGGAAAGATCGCCTTGCATGCAAAAAACTGGGAACTCATTACTCAGGACAAAATGGGTTTTAAATATAGTTTCCCAAGGATACAAATTCCACTTCCACACTTTATCAACCTCAAACGGTTGGCAAGATCTACCCCCCAAATCAGTGGCAGAGGCTCAAAGGTAGGTTCTCTCTCTTCCAAGTATCAGGGCTATTCAACCTATCCCAGCAGAAGAAAGGGGACAAGGTTTTTACTCAGGACTTTTCCTGGTACCCAGAAAAGACAGCTCCTGACGTCCTATCCTGGACCTCTCTGTGCTAAACACCTTTTTGGTAATTCCAAAATTCAAAATGCTAACACTTCATCAGCTGCTTCCTATGCTAGGCAAAGATGCCTGGTTGGCAACCTTAGACTTGAAGAAAACTTACCTGCACATTCCAATAAGGGAATCTTGCAGGAAATACCTATGCTTCTGAGCAGGCTGCATGCACTATCAGTTCTCTGCACTTCCTTTTGGCTTGAATACAACTTCCTGGATGGCTTACCTCACACCAAAGAAACAAGTTTATTTGACAGATTACTTCAAACTACTGGCCACAAAGACCCAGCTATCTGCAAGGAAAATCCTGTAACCCCTGGGGTTCGTGGCCTCTTGCATTCTGCTAATTCCATTTGCAAGACTGCATATGAGGAAACTACAATGGTATCTGAAAAGCCTATTGTGTCAACATTCTCAGGACCCGGAATCAGTGAGTTCTATCATTCCTTGTATAAGGACAGAGTTGCTTTGGTGGGCAGAGGCCTGCTACCACAACAAGGGACTGACATTCACTCTACCTCCTGCCGCCCAAACCCTCACAACAGATGCATCAGACTATGCATGGGGGGCTCACATGACAGGGCAGTGCATTCATGGCAAATGGAACCCGAGTCAGATGCACCTGCATATCAATCAAAAAGAAATGTTAGCTGTACAGAATTCCCCAACAGCCTTCAAGGACCACATTCTTCCAGGACAATTATTGGTAAAGACAGATAACACCACTGATGTTCATCGTGTTACACTGCTGCAGTCATTACACTTGGGTTATCCTGCCATCAGGCGGTCCCGCAGTCGGCCAGAGTTCCAAAGTCTTGGTCCGGCGTCGGTTGCTGTCGCTTCTTCCTTGACGTCAGTGCGCCAGGGGTATATAAGATGCATCCGACACCATTTTCTTCACTCTTTCTTGCCGCGCGGTGCCCAAAGCAGAAGCAGTTCGCAAGTGCCGGTCGGCCAACTCCTGAGATTTTCGAAGTCGAATTTCAGATCCGAAGTCTTCAGTAAAGCTAAGTACCCAGTGGGGAAATTTTTTTTTTTTCTTGCCTCAGACCGATGTCAGAAAAAGTTAATAGGGAAGCAAATACCTCATAAGGACTTCCACTCTTACTGTATTCCATGCCTAGGCCCTGATCACGACGTTACTAGTTGTCGGTTTTGTGCTAGATTTAACAAACGCACTATAAAAAGACGTTTTGATTTTGCTTTGCACTACTTTGGCTGAAGGTTCAATTATACTATGTTGTTGGATCAACCAACGACCTCATTACTGAAAAAATGCAAAGACAAGGATAAAGACAGGCATCCGAGGCCCAAAACCGACTAAACCTCTTCTAGGCCAGTTGCCGGTTCGCCGGTTCTCAGTAAGCCGTCCAAACCCTAACAACAGATGCATCAGACTATGCATGGGGGGCTCACTTGACAGGGCAGTGCATTCTGGGCAAATGGAACCCAAGTCAGATGCACCTGCATATCAGTCAAAAAGAAATGTTAGCTGTACAGAATTCCCTAACAGCCTTCAAGGACCACATTCTTCCAGGACAATTATTGGTAAAGACAGATAACACCACTGTTATGTGGTACATAAACAAGCAGGGGGAACCCACTCGTAACCTCTCTACAGATGAGCAATGGCTCTGTGGGACACAGCCTTGAGCTACCAAGTGCACCTACAAGCTCAATTACTGCCAGGCAAGCTAAATTCACTGGCAAATGACCTAAGCAGAAATCTCTTGGACCCACATGAGTGGAAATTGGAGCCAAAGATATTCAACCTTTTGAGAAACAAATGCGGGAACCCGGAGATGGACTTGTTTGCCTCCCCTCAGAACTACCAATTGGACAAATTTTGCACAAGGACTTCCCACAGTCAAGCTTGAAAAGTGGATGCCCTATCCTTCACCTGAGAAAGCCTCTCAGTTTATGCCTTTCCCCCTTTGCCTCTCCTCTCGAAAGTTCTGTTAAAGATCAAACTGGACAAACCAAGGACAGTACTGATTGCACCAGACTGGCTACGCCAGCACTGGTACCCCGTCTTCTGCATTATGTCACTGCTGGAACCATGGCACCTGCCTCAGACCCCTTCCCTGCTGTCCTATTAGGAGGGCCAGATTCTGCACCCCCAGCTTCAAACCCTGAACCTTGCAGCCTGGCTAATTCCCTGAGCTTTCCAATAGCATCCCTCAGTAAGCAGGTGTTAGATGTCATTCTGGAGGCAAGGAGGCCTAGTACCAGAAAATCCTATGCTGAAAAGTGGAAAAGATACTGTTCCTGGTGCCAGACTCCTGGCTTGAGCACAACTGTGCCCAGCATATTCTTCAATACTTAACAGAGATGCTACACAAGGGCCTTTCCTTCTCATCAATTAAAATTCATGCCTCAGCCATTTCAGCTCATTATAATACTGAGCCACCGCTCTTCTCTCACCCCATGCTGAAACAATTCCTCAGAGGGGCCAAACATTTAAGACCACCCAGTAGAGCCCCTACCCCAGCCTGGGACCTGAACTATGTATTGGAAAAACTCACTCTATCTCCTTTTGAGCCAGCTGCAACTGCAAAGTGAAAATTCCTTTCTTGGAAAACAGCCTTCCTTCTAGCCATCACTTCAGCAAGAAGAGTGTCTGAATTACAGGCCCTCATGGCAGTGGAGCCCTTCATCATCTTCCATGCAGACAGGGTGTCACTCAGGACTAATCCTTCCTTTATGCCCAAGGTGGTATCCAGTGTGGCCCTTAATCAGTCCATTCATTTGCCAACCTTTTTTCCTAATCCACAGAACAAAGGAGAACGAATACTGCACTCTTTGGATGTGCACAGACAACTTAGATTTTATTTGGACAGGACTAAGCCTCTCAGAAAAACTGAACAGCTGCTAGTTGCCTTTGCTGCAGGGGCAGAGGGGAAGGCCATTTCAAAGCAAACCATTTCTAAGTGGATAGGCCATTGCATTCATTTCTGCTACAAGCACCATGGAAAACCTACCCCACAGGGGATAAGATCACATTCCACCAGGGCTGCATCTACCTCTACAGCCTTTCTCAGAGGTGCCCCTACTAGAAGCATCCTAGAAGCTGCTACCTGGAGCTCTAATTTTCTCTAAATCCAGAGCTGGTTTTGCCACTGCAGTCTTGCAGGGCTTAATAGCTGATCCTAATGCTTTCTAACTTCCTCCTCCCTTCCTTAGCTTTGGGAATCGACCCAAATGTAATGACTGCAACAGTGAAACATGAAGAACATAGTACAGTTTTGTACACTTACCATAAATGTAGATGTTCGAGTGTATTCACTGTTGCAGTCCTGGTTACCCTCCCTCCAGCCCCCTGACTTCTCTTGGCTATACCTTTATTCTTGTTTAGAGTATTTCACCTTTCTGGTGCATATGCTTTTTGTTGGAAGTGTAACCTTATGTATAATTGCTTCCCATTATGGGGGCACCTGACATCTGGGGCAAGAAAAACTGATGTAATGGTGTCGGCTGCATGCTTTATACCCCTGACGACCTGACGTCATGGAAGAAGAGAGAACATCCAATGCAGGGATCCAAGACTGATACTCAGGCCGACTGAGGGCTACCTGCAGGCAGATGACCCAAATGTAATGAGTGCAACAGTGAATACACTCGAACATCTACATTTATGGTAAGTATACACAACTGTACTTTTGGTAGTAGGGCAGATGTTCTTCGTGTTTCACTGTTGCAGTCATTACATTTGGGTAATCTGCTGGCAGGTTGCCCTCAGTCGGCCTGATTAACAAAGTCTTGGGTCCTGCATTGGTTGCTGTCCCTTCTTCCATGATGTCAGGTCGTCAGGGGTATAAAGCATGCAGCCGATGCCATTACATCAGTCTTAATTGCTGCGCGGTGCCCGAAGCAGAAGCAGTTCGCAAGTGCCAGTCGGCTGACTCCTGAAATTTTCATTTTTGAGTTTCAGAACCGAAGTCTTCAATTAAATGCTAAGTACCCCATTGGGGAAACTTTTTCTTGCTCCTTACCGATGTCAGTAAAAGTTAATAATTGCATTACTTGTGGGAAGCAAATACCTCGTAAGAATTTTCTTTTGTACTTTATTCCTTGCCTAGGCCCTGACCACAACTTACCTTGCTGTCGGTTTTGTGCTAAATTTAATCAACGCACTATTAAACGTCGGTATATTTTTAGTTCTAAATATTTTGCTTCACGATTTAATTATCCAGAAATGTCGCCGGTTAGCAATCCGACTACTGGAATACCTAAAAAACGCAAAGAAAAAGACATAGACAGACCGTCGCAGTCCAAAACTGACGACGGCGCTTCTCCTAAACTAGTTTGCCGGTACTCAGTGAGGCGCTTTCGCAGCCCCTGATACCCGCCACTTCTGATTCGCAGGCCTCTACTGTGATCCATTCGGAGTCCAGTATGCCGCGAGAAGCTTCAGTTATGGAACCCGTGGATGTCTCTACCTTAGATGGGTCCGGAGCCGCTGTGCAGGCACCGGCTTCTGAGGGTGTGTTTAGGCCTACAGATTTGTATATTAGACTGACACCATCTTCAAAACTAAGGCCAAAATGTAAATCTGTGTCTAAAAAACCGACGCCTGGGCCACATGTGCAGGCCCCTATGCCTAAAAAAACAAATGATCAAAATGACTGAAGATTTAATTACTCTGATCAGGGGTAGCCAACCCCCTCCTTCTAAGAGGCCTAGGCAAAACATTGATTATGAATCTTCTGAGCAGGATTCTATTTCTTCTGACTCTTCTGATGAACAGGATTTGTCTATACCTACTTATGAGGACTCTGATGCAGAAGATTCCATTCCTTCTGCTTCTCCACCTGAGGATTTTTCTTTTGGGGAAACTTTACATATTTTAAGGGAGCATTTCCACCGGGAAAGTCAGGATTACTCTGAATCTAAAAAGAGGCAAAGGGATTTTCTTCTTCCTCAGCATAGGCCTTTGGCTATACCTCCTGTACTAGACATTGTTGATGATGTTTTCTCAGAATCTAGTATGGCTCCTGATTCTCTGCCTCCTGCTCCTTGTAAGCCAGACAAATACTACAGGGTTCCTGACTCCCACAAATTCCTTTTCAAAAATCCTATTGCAGATCCTGAAATCATTTCTCAGGGTCCCAAGGGCATTAAGGCCTCTACTGCTAAAAATCTTACCCCTTCTGATAGAGATTCCAGGGCGCTGGATAGATGGGTAAGAAGGCTTACACTTCTGCAACCTTGGCAATCAGGGCTTTAAACTGTCAGTTTCATATGCTTAAATATCAACAGCATATCATGGGACTGCTTAAACAGAAAATTATGTTAATTTCTGACTGTGTGGAAAATAAAGATTTACAGGATTTATTGCATTCAGCTGAACGAGTTGGAAAACATACTTTGCAATGCGGTTTTGATTCTTTGGAGGCCTCTTGCAGGGCTGCAGTAACTGGGTCTGTGTTAAAAAGGCACGCTTGGCTCAAAGAGCAAACTCTGCCTGATCATGTCAAAGCACAATTGTTGGATGCTCCTTTGCAACAGGACAGTCTCTTTGGTAATAAGGCTGAAGAAGTTGTAAAAAAGATGGAAGATAAAGCTAAATCTATGCAAACTGTGAAAGATTTCTTACAAGTGCAGCCTCCGAGATGTAGTAGGCACTGGCCTACTAAGAACTGGTCCTTTCCAGTTCCTTCGAGAGCCACTCAAGTCAAATCCAGACATTCCAAAGGCTCCAAGTTTCAGTCACAAGGGACTTTTAGAACAAAGCAATGGGGTGCCTCCACCTCCAAATCTGGAAACAACAAGGCACCTCCCTATGGTAAACAGTCTCAATGACTACCCTTTACAATTACCAAGCACTTACCTCTTAGCCACCCCTTTGGGGGGAAAACTGGCACTTCATGCAAGAAACTGGCAACTTATAACCTAGGACAAATGGGTTTTAAATATAGTATCCCAGGGATACAGATTTCACTTCCACACATTGCCAATCCCATGCCTGGTTGGTAATTTTAGACTTAAAAGAGGCTTACCTGCATATCCCAATCAGGGAATCTTGCAGAAGATACCTTCGCTTCAAAGCAGGCTACTTGCATTACCAGTTCTCTGCACTGCCCTTTGACTTATCTGCTGCGCCCAGGGTCTGGCTCCAGCAGTTGCATTTTGCAGGCAAATAAATATTTAAGTATATCCATACCTGGATGATTGTCTAATTCAGGCAAAAAAACAAGGACATTCTTCTAAAGCATCTGGCATTTGTAAAAAAAGATTCTAACTTGTCTAGGGTACACCATAAACGAAAATAAATCACAACTGGTACCCTCTCAAAAAAAATTACATTCCTGGGTGCAAGCTTGAATACAACTGCCCAGATGGCTTACCTTATGCCAGAAAAGCAAATTCATTTGGTAACTTACTTCAAACAGGTGGCCATAAAAACTCTTCTATCTGCAAGACAAATTCTGCAAACCTTGGGGTTCATGGCCTCCTGCATCCTTCTAATTCCATATGCAAGACTGCATATGAGGAAACTTCAGTGGTACTTAAAACGTTTATGGAGTCAACATTGTTACAGCCTGGAAATGATGATTCCTATCATACCTTGCCTGCGGCTAGAGTTCCTATGGTGGGCAGAGGCCTGCCACCAAAACAAGGAACTGCCATTCACTCCACCCCCTGCTGCCCAGACCCTAACAGACGCATCAGACTATGCTTGGGGGGGGGGGGGGCTCATCTGGCAGGGAAGTGCATTAAGGGCAAATAGAACCCAAATCAAATGCACCTTCATATCAATCACAAAGATATGCTAGCTGTACAGAATGCACTGACAGCCTTCAGCCTTGTAGAAGATACCTCTGCTTCAAAGCAGGCTATTTGCATTACCAGTTCTCTGCACTGACCTTTGGCTTATCTACTGCTCCCAGGGTCTTCACAAAGTGCCTGGCTCCAGTAATTGCTTTTTGCAGGCAAAGAAATATTCAGATATATCCATACCTGGACGATTGTGTAATTCAGGCAGAAAACAAGGACGTTCTTCTAAAGCATCTGGCGTTTGTAAAAAAGTTTCTAACTTGTCTAGGGTACACCATAAACGAAAAGAAATCACAACTGGTACCCTCTCAAAAAATTACATTCCTGGGTGCAAGCTTGAATACAACTGCCCAGATGGCTTACCTTATGCCAGAAAAGCAAATTCATTTGGTAACTTACTTCAAACAGGTGGCCACAAAAACCCTGCTATCTGCAAGACAAATTCTGCAAGCCTTGGGATTTATGGCCTCCTGAATCCTTCTAATTCCATATGCAAGACTGCATATGAGGAAACTTCAGTGGTACTTAAAAAGTTTATGGAGTCGACATTGTTACAGCCTGGAAACAACGATTCCTATCATACCTTGCCTGCAACTAGAGTTCCTCTGGTGGGCAGAGGCCTGCCACCAAAACAAGGGACTGCCAATCACTCCACCTCCTGCCGCCCAGACCCTAACAGACGCATCAGACTATTCTTGGGGGGCTTATCTGGCAGGGAAGTGCATTCAAGGCAAATGGAGCCCAAATCAAATGCACCTTCATGTCAATCAGAAAGATATGCTAGCTCTACAGAATGCACTGACAGCCTTCAAGGACTACCTTCATCCATGACAATTATTGATAAAGACAGACAACACCACAGTTATGTGGTACATAAACAAGCAGGGGGGTACACATTCCTACCCCCATTGCAGACTAGCCATGGCATTGTGGAACATGGCCTTGACCTACCAAATACAACTACAAGCTCAACTCCTGCCAGGAAAGCTGAGTACTCTGGCAGACAAACTAAGCAGAAATCTCATGGACCCACATGAATGGAAACTGGAACCACGGATTTTCAACATGTTGACACACAAATGGGGGGAGTCCAGACATAGATCTTTTTGCCTCACCCCAGAACTATCAGTTGGACAAATTCTGCACAAGAATTCTTCATAAAAAAGCCTGGAAAGTGGATGCTCTATCATTCAGCTGGAAAAAACTATCAGATGTTCATCGTGTTACACTGCTGCAGTCATCACACTTGGATTATCCTGCCGTCAGGCGGTCCCACAGTCGGCCCGAGTTCCAAAGTCTTGGTCCAGCGTCGGTTGCTGTCACTTTTTCCCAGATGTCAGTGCGCCAGGGGTATATAAGATGCAGCTGACGCATTTTTCTTCAGTCTTTCTTGCCGCGCGGTGCCCGATGCAAAAGCAGTTTGCAAGTGCCGGTCGGCCGACTCCTGAGATTTTCATTCCGAATCCAGAACCGAAGTCTTCTACAAAGCTAAGTACCCCGTTGGGAAAACTTTTTCTTGCCTCAGACCGATGTCAGTAAAAGTTAATAATTGTATTTCTTGTGGGAAGCAAATACCTTATAAGGATTTCCATTCCTATTGTATCCCATGCCTAGGCCCAGACCACGACGTCACTGGTTGTCGGTTTTGTGCTAGGTTTAACAAGTGCACTATTAAACGTCGGTTTGATTTTGCCCGACATTATTTTGGCAGAAAATTCAATTACACCATGCCATCGGAACAACCAGCAACCGGAATACACAAAAAGCGCAAACACAAGGACAGGCATCCGAGGCCCAAAACTGATGACGAAGCCTCTGCTAGACCAGTCACCGGTTCTCTGGGTTTCAGCAAGGCGCCTTCACAGCCCCTGACGACCGCTTCTTTGGAACCACAGGCCGCCTCTGACTCCCACGTGGAGATGGCTTGGCCTTCGGATACAACAGACTTGAGACCTACCGAGACTAACCCTTCTGAGGGCTCCGGAGTAGCTGAACAACCCCCAGCTTCAGAGGGTGTTTTCAGGCCTACTCCGTTAACCATTAAATCTTCTGCTAAATCTAAACCAAAGAAACAACTTCAGCATTCACCAGCACAGGCCTCCATGCCTAAGAAATAGATGCTCAAAATGGCCGAAGACCTAATTACTCTGATCAGGGGGTCCCACCCTCCTCCTGATAAAAGGCCTAGACAGGATGCAGACTATGACTCATCCGACCAGGTGTCCATCTCCTCAGATCATCCTCAGACCTAGGATACTCTTTACCCCCTTATGAGGATTCTGATGCTGAGGAATCCATTCCTTCAGCCTCTCCACCAGAGGACTACTCCTTTGGGGAAACCTTACATACCATGCGGGAGCATTTCCATTGGGAGGGCCAGGATTACTCAGAATCCAAGAAAAGGCTCAGAGATTTCCTTTTATTACCTCAACACAGACCCCTTGCTATTCCGCCAGTGTTAGATATTGTGTATGCTGAATCCAGCTTAAATCCTGATTCTTTACCTCCAGCTCCAGTTAAGCCAGACAGATATTACAGAGTCCTGACTCCCACAAATTCCTTTATAAAAGCCCTGTTGCTGACCCTGAAACTATTTTCCAGGGTCCCAAAGGGGTAAAGGCCTCTACAGCAAAAAATCCAGTCCCCTCTGATAGAGATTCCAGGGCATTAGACAGATGGGGAAAGAAATTATACACATCTGCAACTTTAGCAATGAGAGCACTAAATTGCCAGTTTCACATGCATAAATATCAGCAATATTTGATGTCTCAGTTGAAACAAAAAAATGCTTCCAAATTCAGATCTTCCTAACTATAAGGAAATGCAGGATTTATTGCATGCAACTGAACAAGTGGGAAAACATACTTTGCAATGTGGTTTTGATTCCTTAGAGGCCTCCTGTAGAGCTGCAGTTACAGGGTCCGTCATTAGAAGGCATGCTTGGTTAAAAGAACAGACCTTACCAGATCATGTTAAAGCAAAGTTATTGGATGCACCCTTGCAGCAGGATGTTTTATTTGGAGTTAAGGCAGAAGAGGTATTCAAGAAAATGGAGGATAAAGCAAAATCTATGCAAACGGTGAAGGATTTCTTACAGGTTCAGCCTCCACGATTTAGCAGAAATTGGCCAACAAAGAATTGGTCATTTCCAGTTTCAGACATACCTAAAAGGGGCAGATACAGACGTCAAAGAGGCAGAGGTCAACCACAAGGTACTTACAGGCCTCGACAATGGGGTACTTCAACCCAGAAAGAAGGGGAAGGCAGGCCTCAACCTTATAAAAAGCAGACCCAATGACTTCCCACTACAGCTGCCAAAAATCTCTCTCTTGGCAGCCCCCTTGGGGGGAAAACTGACACTTTTCAGTCACAATTGGCAATTAATCGCCAAAGACAAATGAGTTCTCAATATTGGGTCTCAAGGTTACAGGTTCCACTTTCACACTCTGCCAAGGTTAAAAGGAATGCCAAATCTGCCACCAAATCAATGGGCAGAGGCTCAAAGGCAAATTACAGCACTCATGGACATGAGAGCTATTCAAGAGGTACCAATACAGGACCAAGGATAAGGATTTTACTCAAGACTCTTTCTGGTTCCCAGAAAGGACAAAGCCTGGAGGGCCATTATGGATCTTTCATCTCTAAATACTTACCTGGATGTTCCAAAATTCAGAATGTTGACACTACAGCAGCTTCTTCCCATGCTGGGCAAGAAAGCTTGGCTCGTAACATTGGACCTCAAGGAGGCATACCTGCATGTCCCTATCAGACAAAATTGCAGAAGATACCTCAGATTCTTAGCAGGTTCAATGCACTGTCAATTCTCTGCAGTGCCCTTTGGCTTATCTACTGCGCCCAGTGTCTTTACAAAATGCCTGGCACCAGTAATTGCATTTTGTAGGCAAAAAGGAATTCAAATTTACCCATATTTGGATGACTGCCTTATTCAAGCAGAGAACAAAGACATTCTTCTAAAGCATCTGGCGTTTGTAAAAAGACTGCTAATTTGCCTAGGGTACACAGTAAACGAAAAGAAATCAAAACTAGTGCCCTCACAAGAGATAAGATTCCTGGGTGCCAGATTAAATACAACGGCCCAGATGGCTTATCTCACGCCAGACAAGCAAGGACAACTGATTCAATATTTCCAGTTAATGGCAACAAAGACTCAACTCCCTGCAAGAAAAATTCTGCAGGCCTTGGGTTACATGGCATCTTGCATACTACTAATTCCATATGCAAAACTGCATATGAGGAAACTACAATGGTACCTAAAGAGTGTCTGGTCTCAACACTGTCACAGTTTGGAAACAGTAATACCACTTATTCCTTGCCTTCAACAGGAGTTTCGATGGTGGGCTCAAGCCTGTCACCTCAACAAGGGACAGCCTTTCACTCAACCCACAGCCAGGCAAACACTGACAACAGATGCTTCGGATTATGCCTGGGGAGCTCACGTGGCAGGAAAATGTATTCAGGGCAAGTGGAACGCAGAACAAAGACATCTTCACATCAGTCAAAAAGAGATGCTAGCTGTACAAAATGCCCTTATAACTTTCAAGGACCTTCTGCATCCAGGACAACTTCTTGTAAGGACAGACAACACCACAGTTATGTGGTAAATAAACAAGCAAGGGGGCATTCATTCATATCCCCTCTGTAGGCAAGCCATGACCTTGTGGAACACAACTATAGCCTATCAAGTTCATCTGCAAGCACAATTCCTGCCAGGAGAGAAAAACACACTGGCAGATGACTTAAGCAGAAACATCATGGATCCACACAAGTGGAAATTAAATCCACAAATGTTCAGGATGATAACACAGAAATGGTGGAGCCCGGACATAGATCTGTTCGCATCCCCAATGAATTGCCAGCTACAGAAATTCTGCACAAGGACTTACCACCCGCAAGCATGGAAAGTGGATGCCCTCTCATTCAGCTGGAAAAACCTACAAGTATACGCTTTCCCACCACTGCCTCTCCTTTCAAAGGTACGCATAAAAGCCAGACAAGAAAGGACAAAGATGATCCTGATTGCCCCAGACTGGCCACGCCAGCACTGGTACCCAATCTTAAAGAACTTAGCACAAGGACCACCATGGATTTTGCCTCAAATCTCACAACTTTTGACTCCGCAAAACAATCAGATACTGCACGGCCAGCTCAAGACTTTAAACCTGGCTGCATGGCAAATTCCTTAGTCAAGCAAACAGTGCCTCTCTCCAGAGCTGTTATGGATGTCATTCTGGTGGCCAGAAGGCCTAGTACCAGGAAAGCATATTCAGATAAATGGAAGAGATTCTGTGCCTGGAACCAGGTTCACAACCTTGACCCTCTTGTCCCAAATATTCCTCAGATACTACAATACTTGACTGAAATGCTGGACAAGGTCCTCTCCTTTTCATCCATTAAGATGCATGCCTCTGCCATCTCTGCTAATTACAACATGGATCCACCTATTTTTTCTCATCCTTTGGTAAAACAGTACCTCAGAGTGGCTAAAAACATAAGACCGCCCCGTAGAGCACCAACTCCAACTTGGGATCTCAACTTTGTCTTGGAGAACTTAACTTTACCTTCTTTTGAGCCAGCTAACTCAGCAGACTTAAAATATATATCTTGGAAAACTGCTCTGCTCCTGGCAATAACCTCAGCACGAAGAATTTCAGAATTACAGGCACTAATGGCAGTGGAACCCTTCATCATATTCCACCAAGACAGGGTGTCTTTAAGAACAAACCCTACTTTTATGCCAAAGGTGATATCAAGTGTGGCTCTAAACCAAACTATTCACTTGCCAACTTTTTATCCAAATCCACAGAATAAAGGGGAGAGACTACTGCATTCATTGGACATACACAGGCAGTTATGCTTCTACTTGGACAAAACTAAAGCTTTCAGAAAAACTGAGCAATTGTTTGTATCATATGCTGCAGGAACACAGGGAAACGCCATTATAAAACAGGCCATTTCAAAATGGATAGGCCATTGCATACGTTTCTGCTATACACATCATGGGAAAACTGCACCTAACAACATTAGGTCTCATTCCACCAGGGCAACAGCCACTTCAACTGCCTACCTCAGAGGAGTACCTACCAATGACATTTTGGAAGCAGCAACTTGGAGTTCTGTACATAACTTCACCAAGCATTACCATCTGCCTCTTTACTCTAAATCCAGAGCTGGCTTTGCCACTACAGTTCTGCAGGGCCTTATAGCCACCCCTAATGCCTTATAGAACCAGCTACCCTACCTCTGCTTTGGAATTCTACCCAAGTGTGATGACTGCAGCAGTGTAACACGAACATAGTACAGTTTTGTACCTACCATAAATGTAGATGTTCGAGTGTATACCTACCATAAATGTAGATGTTCGCGTGTATACACTGCTGCAGTCCAGGTTACCCTCCCTCCTTCCCCTCTTACTTGCTGTTACTTACCCTGGTATTCTACCCTTGCTGCCTATGGGGAGTATTTGCTGGTAACATAAAGTATTTGATTGCTTTTCTTATGTATGTTTTATTAGCAATTGCCTACCTTTTTGGGGATACCTGACATCTGGGGCAAGAAAAACTGAAGAAAATGGTGTCTGCTGCATCTTGTATACCCCTGGTGCACTGATGTCAGGGAAGAAGCGACAGCAACCGATGCCTGACCAAGACTTTGGAACTCGGGCCGACTGTGGGACCGCCTGATGGCAGGATAACCCAAGTGTGATGACTGCAGCAGTGTATGCACTCGAACATCTACATTTGTGATAGGTACAAAACTGTACTTTTATGCCTTTCCCCCTCTGCCTCTGCACTCCAAAGTTCTACTAAAAGTCAAACAGGACAAACCAAAAATTATTCTGATTGCTCCAGACTGGCCTCCCAACACTAGTACCCACTCCTGCGCAATGTGTCACACTTTCTACTG
The DNA here is from genome assembly GCF_019279795.1 of Protopterus annectens. NCBI lineage: Eukaryota > Metazoa > Chordata > Ceratodontiformes > Protopteridae > Protopterus > Protopterus annectens. Next base: position 648,601,991 of record NC_056730.1, on the reverse strand, counting down.
TGGCACCTGCGTCAGACACTTTACTTACTGTCTTAGCAGAACAACCAAATTCTGCACACTCAGCTCCAAACTTTGAATCTTGCAGCGTGGCTAATCATCTAAATTCACCCTTAGCATCCCTCAGCAAACCTGTTATGGATGTCATTCTGGAGGCGAGAAGGCCTAGTACTAGAAAATCTTATGCTGAAAAATGGAAAACATTCTGTGCTTGGAGTCAATCACAAGGAATAAGCACAGCAGTGCCCAATATTCCTCAGATTTTCAATACTTAACTGAGATGCTTCACAAGGGCCTGTCCTTTTCTTCCATAAAAATCCACGCCTCAGCCATTTCAGCTCATTACAACACAGAACCTCCCCTCTTCTCTCATTCTCTGCCAAAGCAGTATCTCAGAGGGGCCAAAAACTTAAGACCACCCAGAAGAGCTCCAACCCCTGTGTCTCTCAGGACCATTCCATCTTTCATGCCTAAGGTGGTATCCAGTGTGGCTCTTAATCAGACCATTCATTTGCCAACTTTCTTTCCTAACCCACAGAACAAGGGGGAGGGGATTCTGCATTCATTGGATGTACACAGACAACTTAGATTTTACATAAACAGGACAAAATCTCTAAGAAAATCAGAACAACTACTGGTGGCATTTGCTGCAGGGGCAGAGGGAAAGGCTACTTCAAAGCAGACTATTTCCAAATGGGTAAGCCATTGCATTTGTTTCTGCTATATGCACCGTGGTAAAACTATACCCCAGGGGTTAGATCTCATTCCACCAGGGCTGCATCTATTTCTACAGCCTTTCTCAGAGGTGTTCCTACCAGAGACATTCTAAAAACTGCTACCTGGAGCTCAGTTCATACATTCACCAAATATTACCATTTACCTTTCTTGTCTAAATCCAGAGCTGGCTTTGCCACTGCTGTCCTGCAGGGCCTTATAGCTGGTCCTAATGCTGTATAAATCCATCCTCCCAACCATAGCTTTGGGAATCTATCCAAATGTAATGACTGCAACAGTGAAACACGAAGAACATAGTACAGTTGTGTACACTTACCAAAAAAGTAGATGTTCGAGTGTATTCACTGTCGCAGTCCTGGTTACCCTCCCTCCAGCCCCCTGTTTTCCTCTTACTATACCTATACTTATTTTACTATGCTTAAACGCCCTTTTGGTGTATTTGCTTTTGTTTAGAGATATATTTTTTTGTTTATTTTTAGTTTATATATATATATATATATATATATATATATATATATGGGTCAACTTCTTTTGACCTAACTTTCATTTGCCTGACACTCATTTGCCTGACCCCATTTGACTGAAATTTCATTTGCCTGACACTTCATTTGCCCGACAAGTATTATTAGCAAGAAAATGGAATATGCCCCCTTCCCCACTGCAGTGCGACCCTGGAGTTAGAATATATAGTTAGGGGGGTGTGGGGGGCACAGCCCCCCACAACGGGGGGTCTGGGGGCGAAGACCCCCACTTCATTTCATATGATATTGTTAACTTTTGATGTAATATTGCTTAGTAACAGAAAAGTAAGTGGGGGGCTTCACCCCCCACACCCCCCCGTTGTGGGGGGCTGTGCCCCCCACCCCAACTATATATTCTAATTCCAGGGTCGCACTGCAGTGGGGAAGGGGGCATATTCCATTTTCTTGCTAATAATACTTGTCGGGCAAATGAAGTGTCAGGCAAATGAAATTTCAGTCATTTGGTCTCAGGCAAATGAGTGTCAGGCAAATGAAAGTTAGGTCAAAAGAAGTAGACCCATATATATATATTTTGCTCCCCTTTTGGGGGGCATCTGACATCTGGGGCAAGAAAAACTGATGTAATGGCGTCGGCTGCATGTTTTATACCCATGACGACCTGACGTCATGGAAGAAGGGACAGCAACCGACGTAGGACCCAAGACTTTGTTAATCAGGCCGACTGAGGGCAACCTGCCAGCAGATTACCCAAGTGTAACGACTGCAACAGTGAATACCCTTGAACATCTACATTTATGGTAAGTGTACACAACTGTACTATGTTCTTCATTTCTTACTGCTGCAGTCTTCGCCATTGGGTTATCCATGCTGTGGTAGCCCTCAGTCAGTCTGAATACCAGTGTCAAGCTTTTGTGTGTCAGCTGCTGTCGCTTGCTGCGTGACGTCAGGTCATCTGAGCTATAAAGGAGAGCAGGTGACGCCATTACCTCAGTCTTTCTTGCCATGAAGCCCGTAGCAGAAGCAATTCACAACAGTGCCGGTCAGCTGTTTCCAAATTTCAAACTTCAGCTGAAAACGTCTAAAGCTAAGTACCCCATTGGGAATCCTTCCTTTTTCTTGCATTAACCGATGTCCAAAAAAGTTAATAACTATCTTGCCTGTGGAAAGCAAATACCACACCGAGACTTCCATTCTTACCACATCACTTGCTTAAGCCCAGATCACGACATACCCCGCTGTCGGTTCTGTGCCCTCTTTACCGCTAGAACTATTTGTCGTAGAACTCTATTCATAGCCAGTTACTTTTGTCTTCCATCTCCGATTACCAATATGGCATCTGTCAGTCAGCAAACTGCAGATCTTCCTAAAACGTAAAGATTAGGATAGAGACAGACCGCATAAGGCCAAGCCTTCCGACGACACCATCGCTAAACGGTTCATCAGTTCTTCAGAATTCATTGAGGCACTTTTGCAGCCCCTGCTGCCCGACTCGATTACTTCGCAGGCCTCTACTGAGACCCTTTTGGAGTTGCACTTCGGATTTCACTTCAAGGCCTTCGCCCTCTCTTCCGACTAACACACGAACAGCACCGAGGGATACCCTTCAGGCCAGACTTAGACCCACTCCAAAGAAAACAGCAGCTAAAAGTCTCCATTCCTCTATTCCTCCCCCTCCTCAAACTAGAATGCTTAAAATGGTGGAAGATCTCATCACTTTCATCCAGGGTAATCGGGCCACTCCAGCCAAAAGGAGAAGGGAACCTTCTCCAGACATCCAGTCAGATTTAGACTCAGAGGGATCTGACTCCTCTGTTTTTGAAGAGGAAAATCCTCTTACTGCCTATGAAGACTCAGATGCAGAGGAATCTATTCCTTGTGTATCATCTTCGGAGGACTTTTCCTTTGGGGAAACCCTCCACACACCCTCAGGGAACACTTCCAGTGGGAATCCAGTGGATTTCCCTTAGTCCAAGAAAAGACTGAGAGTTTCTGGACCTACCCCAGCATAGGCTTCTGGCCATCCCACCCATCTTGGAGGTGATAGATGGTGTTTATCAAGAATCTAGCCTTAACCCTGACACCCTTCCACCTTCCCCCAGAAAACCTGACAGGTACTACAGGGTACCTGACTCACATAAATCCCTCTACAAAAATCATATAGCAGATCCAGAGGTGATAACTCGGGGACCTAAAGGGAGTTAAGACTACCTCTGCAAAGAATCCTACTCCCTCAGACAAATAATCCAGGGCGCTAGACAGATGGGGTAAAAAAGTATATACCTCTGCAACTTTATCTATAAAGGCTCTCAACTGTCAGTTCCATATGTTAAAATATCAACGGCACACTTTGGAACTTTTTGAAACAGAAAATTTCTGCTTTACCAGATTTTGCCAATAATAAAGAGATAGCAGAATTACTGCACTCTTCATCTCAGGTGGCACAGCACTCCTTGCACTGTGGATTTGACACCCTACAAGCTTCTAGCAGGGCAGCAGTGACAGGATCTGTTATCAGAAGATATGCATGGTTGAAAGAACAACCTCTCCCTGATCATGTCGAAACTAATACCATAGATTCATCTCTTGACAAAGACTGCTTGTTCGGACAGAAAACTGAAGAGGTACTTAAAAACATGGAAGACCAAGCTAAATAGATGCAGACTGTTAAAGATTTCCTTCAAGTACAACCTCCTAGGTTCAGCAGAAATTTTCACTCTAAACACTGGTCCTTTCCTGCACCAAACAGGCAGGCACAAGGCAAAACCCGTAGGGACAGACCCACCAGGGCTCAAACTCAGGGCCAGCATAGAACTAAACAGTGCCCCCCCCCCCCCAACTCTAGAGCAGGGAGTTCAAAAACAACTCTATATGCTAAAAACTCTCAATGACTAACCTTTCTCATCTCTGCCTGCCTCCACCACACCAAAAGCTAGGAGGAAGGCTATCTCTTTGATAGAAAATTGGAACTGTATAACAAAATATCAGTGGGTCTTAAAAATCATTGCTCAGGGGTACAAATTCAATTTCCAAGAACTACCACCTCCAAGAGAGTACCCAGACCTACCTCCAAACCAGGGAGCAGAAGCACTAAAACAAGTGCAAAACCTAATAGCCCTAGGGGCAGCAGAACCTGTGCCTCCAGAACTAGTTGCAAAAGGATTCTATTCCAGACTATTCCTTGTTCCCAGGAAAGAGGGAACTTGGCGTCCGATCCTGGACCTATCCTTTCTCAATATTTTCTTGGTAATTCCTGAATTCAAAATGTTTACCTTACAACAGCTTCTACCAGTGCTGCCAAACAAAGCTTGGATGGTCACCTTAGACCTACAAGATGCTTACGTACACATCCCAATAAGGGAATCATGCAGAAAATTCCTGCACTTCAGAGCAAGATCATTACACTTTCAATTCTCTGCTGTGCCATTTGTCTTATCTACTGCACCCAGGGTATTCACCAAATGTCTAGCTCCTGCCATTGTCTTTTGCATAAAAAACAATGTACAGATTTACCCTTAGCTGGACGAATTTCTCATCCAGGCAGACTGCAAGGAACTGCTCCTGTGGCACCTCTCATTTGTAAAACCCCTACTCACCTCTTTAGGGTTCACTGTCAACGAAAGGAAATCAAAACAGACACCTACCAGGAAAATCATATTTCTGGGAGCCTTACCGGACACACACAGCAAATTTTGTCTCCAGAAAAATAGTTTTCTACCAAAGTACTTCACTACTCTGGCCTCGCAAACCCAGCTTTCTGCCATGAAATTCCTGCAAGCTGTAGGTACATGGCCTCATGCATCCTCCTGGTACCTCTGGCCAGACTGCACTTGTGGAAAATTCAGTGGTACCTAAAGAACATGTGGTGTCAACACTCAACCTCTGGCCACCTCCTTACCTGTGATCCCTTGCATAAGATCAGAGTTTCTCTCGTGGTCCCAGGCCTGTGCTCTGAACAAGGGACTTCATTCATCCACCGTCCATCAGACCCAGACCATAACTACAAGTGCATCGGACATAGCCTGGGGCGCCCACCTAGAAGGCAGATGCACCCAAGGTCTCTGGGATGCTCAAATTCTACCTGTACACGTGAACCAAAAGGAAATGATAGCAGTGCAAAACTCTCTGGCATCCTTCAAACCCTACTTCAAACCAGGGGTTCTGCTCATAAAAACAGACAACGCCACAGTCATGTGGTACATCAACAAACAGGGAGAGACTCAATCTTACCCCGCATGCAGGCTAGCCATGAACCTGTGGCTAGCAGCCTCATCCATGGGACTACATCTTATAGCTCAATACCTACCGGGCATCAACAACACCCTAGCAGACCACTTAAGCAGAAACCTGCTGGACCCACACGAATGGCAAATCCACAGAGACATTTTTCTGTAAATTACTCACACATGGGGGACCCCCCAGGTGGACCGCTTTGCCTCCCATTTAAATCACCAAGTACAGAAATTCTGCATCAGGGAGTCCCATCACTTGGCCTGGAAGGTCAATGACCATTCCTCTTATTCTAGATTATCTGGCTGAGCTTCTTAATAAGGGTCTCTCATTCTCCTCCATAAAGATCCATGCCTCTGCGATCTCGGCACATTTTGATACAGAACAGCCATTGTTCTCCCACCCTCTTATCAAGCAATTCCTTAGAGGAGCCTCTAATATCAGGCCTCCCAGAAGACAGCCCACCCCAGCCTGGGATCTGAACTATGTTTTAGAAAACAATCCAAATCCAAGTGTGTGACCCTCCAGTGGCAATGAAACGAAAAGCAGAGATTCAAAGGAACTTCAAATAAGATGCATTCATAAAAAATATAAAATAATAAAGTTTATTCCAATGAGTGAGCGCTTTCGCCAAAGGCTTCTTCAGACTCTTAAAACAATGAATAAAACTGTTTGAATCATTTTTAAACCATCCTTAAGCTTCCTATTGGACATTACAAATTGATATGTCACATGTTATCTTGTCTTAAAGGAACAGATACTCAAAAAAGTTAACATAGTTAAATGCAACAATATTTAGAAGGAATACTTCCTTCCAAATATACAATAAATGATCAGAATGTCCATGCAAATAAGTAAAAAATATGCATATACCCTGATACATTCTAAAAAATAAAAGGAGCATTGTGCTTGGTCCTATATCATTCTACAATCATTAAAAACTGTTGCTACATTCATTAAAACCCTGAACATTCTCTCTCTTCATGGTGTTAAAACATTAAAATCCTTAGATAAACAGCAAGTTTTATCGCTTTCAATAGCTAGCATCTCTACTAAGATAGTGGTGTGTCGAATGCAACTTTGCATATATCAGGTTAAAAAATTAATATAGCGAGAACTCTGTACTAAAAATGTAAGCGCATATTTTACCACAAAACAACATAGCGAATATAATGTATTTACGATGTGCCTCATCAAGGAGTCAGACCTCATCATATCGGTGAAAGGCTGTTGTCCAAGATTAAAAATTCCACAAATAGGAACCTCTTAGATTCCACGTAAAACAAACTGTTTACAAGTTGTAAAGTGCCGTGTGCTGTAGGAACTCTGAATGCAATTGAGTACAACCTAACTTCATGCTATGGTAACTCAATGCGGTGAGCACGTTCTAAGCATCTAAGTACTGAACAACAGAAACAATGTTTAAATTTCTAAGAAAAAGGTGAGCCTATATCTGCTGTCCTGTGCCTAAAATAGACAGTATTTGTAAGCACGATTATGCCCTAGAAGCATATATTGATCACAAAGTGTCACTATTTAAAACAATGAAACGTGTACATATTAATGAGTACACTTATTAAAGTGTTAAGCTGAACATGGCAGAGATGGCATTAACTAATACAAAATAAAAAGATAAAAACAGATAAATAGTGGAATGCTAGGCGTAACACAAAAATTGACACAATAAAGCTTGACATTAGCACAAAGCACACATATAATAATACCTAAGTATAAAGCTCCATAGATCATAGGGTCCTAACTAATAAAAAAGCAACTACTTCCATGTACATAGTAGGTGCTAAATATAACAACATTCTAAGTTAAAAAGGTCAAATGAAAAATGTGAAGAGATAAACAATCCGCAACAATACTAAGCCTGTACCTAATGATAAAACAAAACTATCTATTGATGTATGGGGTACCTAGCTCAGTCGCAAAATAAATTCCAGCTACAGTGAACAAATATATAGACGTATATGCATGCTTGTATATACATGTGTATATATTTACACACATGCATGTGTAAACTATGCCCAATCATAATTTTAAATTTTGTGTTATTGAACAAGTCAGCGTGGGTTTTAGAGGTGGTGATCTAATCAACAAAACCTTAGAACAGGAGACACGTTGGATTATCAGACTAAGGTCTGATAGGTCACCAGGGCTTAATGATAAAGTGCAACTCAAACCATTTTTAAGAAGTAGAAGACTACGAAGATGACTTAACCTACTATTACCTAAATAGAGTAGTAAGGTAATTTTAAAACTACATATTGATGTCACTCTTATAGTAAATCAGTGTAAGAATCAGTCCTTGTAGACTGAATATAATTATTTTCATAGTATTAATGTTCTGAGCTTTATAGCCACAAGTAGATGTGTTCTTAGTATCAAATCCGAGGTACTGATGCACCTTCGGATATGTTCGGCTTTCCTGTTTTAGCCTTACTTCTGAGCCCATACCTCACATACTAGTATGTTTTTCATCCCTCCTATCACCACCTCAATATATTAGTGGTTATTGGGCATAGTTTACACATGCATGTGTGTAAATAGATACACATATATATACTAGCGTGCATATACGTCAATATATTTCTTCACTGTAGCTGGAATTTATTTTATGACTGAGCTAGGTACCCCATACATCAATAGATAGTTTTGTTTTATCATTAGGTACAGGCTTAGTATTGTTATGATTGTTTATCTCTTCACATTTTCATTTGACCTTTTAACTTAGAATGTTGTTATATTTAGCACCTACTATGTACATGGAAATAGTTGCTTTTTTATTAGTTAGGGACCCTATCATCTATGGAGCTTTATACTTAGGTATTATTATATGTGTGCTTTGTGCTAATTTCAAGCTTTATTGTGTCAATTTTTATGTGTTACCTAGCATTCCACTATTTATCTGTTTTTATCTTTTTATTTTGTATTAGTTAATGCCATCTCTGCCATGTTCAGCTTAACACTTTAATAAGTGTACTCATTAATATGTACACGTTTCATTGTTTTAAATAGTGACACTTTGTGATCAATATATGCTTCTAGGGCATAATCGTGCTTACAAATACTGTCTATTTTAGGCACAGGACAGCACGAATATAGGCTCACCTTTTTTCTTAGAAATTTAAACATTGTTTCTGTTGTTCAGTACTTAGATGCTTAGAACGTGCTCACCGACGTTGAGTTACCATAGCGCATGAAGTTAGGTTGTACTCAATTGCATTCAGAGTTCCTACAGCACGCACTTTACAACTTGTAAACAGTTTGTTTTACGTGGAATCTAAGAGGTTCCTATTTGTGGAATTTTTAATCTTGGACAACAGCCTTTCACCGATATGATGAGGTCTGACTCCTTGATGAGGCACATCGAAATACATTATATTCGCTATGTTGTTTTGTGGTAAAGGCGCTTACATTTTTAGTACAGAGTTCTCGCTATATTAATTTTTAACCTGATATATGCAAAGTTACATTCGACACACCACTATCTTAGTAGAGATGCTAGATATTGAAACGCGATAAAACTTGCTGTTTATCTAAGGATTTTAATGTTTTAACACCATGAAGAGAGAGAATGTTCAGGGTTTTAATGAATGTAGCAACAGTTTTTAATGATTGTAGAATGATATAGGACCAAGCACAATGCTCCTTTTATTTTTTAGAATGTATCAGGGTATATGCATATTTTTTACTTATTTGCATGGACATTCTGATCATTTATTGTATATTTGGAAGGAAGTATCCTTCTAAATATTGTTGCATTTAACTATGTTAACTTTTTGAGTATCTGTTCCTTTAAGACAAGATAACATGTGACATATCAATTTGTAATGTCCAATAGGAAGCTTAAGGATGGTTTAAAAATGATTCAAACAGTTTTATTCATTGTTTTAAGAGTCTGAAGAAGCCTTTGGCAGCTCACTCATTGGAATAAACTTTATTATTTTTTATGAATGCATCTTATTTGAAGTTCCTTTGAATCTCTGCTTTTCGTTTCATTGCCACTGGAGGGTCACACACTTGGATTTGGATTGCTCTCTTTTATGTTTACGTGAGTCTCCTGCCTCAACTGATAGCAGCACTGCATTTGGCTTTTTGAGTATGTTTTAGAAAAGCTTACTCTGTCCATCTTTGAGCATGCAGCATCCTCAGAATTAAAGTACCTTTCTTGGAAGACTGCCTTTCTCTTGGTTATCACTTCAGCAAGGAGAGTGTCAGAGCTTCAAGCTTTAATGGCCATTGAGCCGTTTATCATCTTCCATGCATACAGGGTCTCCCTGAGAACCAGCCCCTCCTTCATTCCAAAGGTGGTTTTGGATATTACCCTCAACCAGGCCATCCACCTGCCCACCTTCTTCCCTATCTGTCAGAACAAGGGGGAAAGGATACTGCATTCTTTGGATGTGCACAGGCAACTCAGATTTTATCTGGATCATACAAAGACATTGAGAAAAACTGACCAACTCTTGGTCAGCTTTAAAACAGGGGCACAGGGGAGACCAATATCCAAACAGACCATTTCCAAATGGATAGCACTCTGCATCCAATTTTGCTACTCCTTGCATGGAAAACCACCCCCTAGGACCATCAGAAACCATTCCACTAGGGCAACCTCTATTTCCACAGCATTCCTTAGAGGGGTACCCACCAAGGACCTCCTGGAAGCTGCCACATGGACTTCGGTCCACACCTTTAGCAAGCATTACCATCTGAATCTATTCTCAAAAGCTGGGGCTGGGTTTGCCTCTGCAATTCTGCAGGGCATCCTCTCCCAATCTTAAGTTTCTCTCAACCGTCCACCCTTCTCCTCAGCTTTGGGAATATTCCCAATGGTGAAGACTGCAGCAGTGAGAAATGAAGAACATAGTACAGTTGTGTACACTTAACCGTAAATGTAGATGTTCGAGTGTTCTCACTGCTGCAGTCATACTTTCCCCCTCCTACCCCCTGATATCTGCTGTCCTTAGAGAGACACATATTTCTCTGGGGGTCTCTTTCCCCAGAACTACTAATAATTATTAAAATTGGACTTCTTTGGTTGAATAAGGCAAGAAAAACTGAGGTAATTGCATCGCCTGCTTTCCTTTATAGCTTGGACGACCTGACATCACCCAGCAAGCGACATCAGCTGACTCACAAAACCTTGACTCTGGTATTCGCCCGACTGAGGGATACCACAGCATGGATAACCGGATGGCGAAGACTGCAGCAGTGAGAACACTCGGACATTTGCATTTATGGTAAGTGTACACAGCTGTACTTTGCTCAGACAAAGCTTCCACTTTTTTATTTCTACTGGCAAAACTCAGTCTGGCAAAACTCAATCTGAAGGGAGGGGAAGAGAGGCACTATGGGTAGCCTTAGCTCAAGAGTTTCTGGCTGGTACGAGCTTGCTACAACAGTCGAGTCAGTTCCGATGACAGAACCGAAACCCAACAGTCAAGAATGAATGAAGATCGACAACACAGATGGAACGTTATGGTAAAAACATAACTTCTTTTTTCTTCTCCTTCTGCTAGGATATTTCTTACCTTTCTCCTCCCCCGTTGTCCTTTATCTTGTAATTTCTTGTAGCAGGACCCTTTAGAAGTAGGTCTGTGTGTCTGTGTGTGTCTGTGTGTGTCTGTGTGTGTCTGTGTGTGTCTGTCTGTCTGTCTGTCTGTCTGTCTGTGTGTGTGTGTGTGTGTGTGTCCAAACAGTCTACTCTTGTGCTTTTCAGTAGTGGTGTTACAATACTTCTTTCTTTAGTCTTTATGCTTGTAAAAGAAAAACAAAGTGATAGCTTTTGGTAGGGAACTTTATTGGTTCTTAGTGAATCCGCTTATATGTGTTGCAAGTGTGTTTGTTGTTTTTGGTGGGCTTTAGAGCCAGGTTAGTCTCTTTAGGAGTTATGTCTGTCAAACCCTCTCTGGGTTTTAAGAGTTGCACTTCTTGTGGGCACAAGATCCCCAACTAAGATGCCCACAATGAGTGCGTCTGTTGTTTCACCTTAAAGCTTTTTGCAAAGTTTGTGTGTCTTTTAACCCACATTCCCTTGCGGATAGGTGCAGTAAACTTATAGTAATGGGTCTTCTTCCTTCTTCAGCTTCTAAGGCTCAGACCCCTTTGGTGGCATCTTCCTCTTCTTCTAAAGAGGCTAAGAAGAGGTCTCTCTCTGCTTCCCCGAGAGACCTGTTGGAGCCATAAGCCAAAGCTAAGAAAATTTCAGATCAAACCTCCTTGGATCCATAGAAAGCTTACACCTTATCGAATCCACAGGCCTCCTCTGATCCAACTGAGGTAATTACACTCTCACCTCCTTCCACTTCAGCTCTGGTTTTGCATCCTAGGGCTCTGGATCCAAGAGTTTGGAGCAAGTCCCCAAGCCAGTTAGGAAAATCCCCCTTCGCTCAAGTTAAAGCACTCCAGACCTCCCTCATTGGCTTCTTTCAGTTCATGTAGAAGGTGATCCATAGCAGACATGGACAGGATGATACGGTTCCTCAAGGCCCAGATTCAGATGTGGAGGGTGAAGGCTCTGTCCCGTATGAGATCCGTGAGCTACGTGGTTCATACCATCAGAACTCCTTTTCCAGTCCGACCCTCGGCTTTGAAGTTACAGGTTTTGTGATTCCCAAGAGTGTCTGCTTCAGTGACATGAAAACCACCTTCATCAACTCTGATGGTGCCCCTGATCAGCCCTGTTCCTATTCCTTTGGAGCAGAGCAGATCTTGGAGCCAAGGTGTTGGTGCCGATTCCAGGGGAGTGGGGTCATCTCCATCCTTGCCAGAGCTGCCCCTTTCCCTTGGTGCTTCAGCCCTCAACAGCTCCGGTCTGATTCCCTCTGGAGGCACAGCTCCAGAGTGAGTTCTGGTTGCCGTCCCTTTGTTGCTTCAGCTCCGGGGATGCAGAAAGGGCTTTTCCTGGTCTGTCGACTTTCCAGGTAGTGGAAGGGGTTTTCTCCCATAGCTGAGCACCATCGTCTCATGTCAATGCAGCCTACCCCTGTACCCCCATTGGGTCATGGTATTGAGCCTACTCATTCTGTCCCGAGTCAGCCCGTCCAGAGCAGTCTCCATGAACTTCCTGCCCAGGAGAGATCCCCTTCTTCCAGTACTTCCCCATGTACCTAGTAGAGGAATTCCCCCAGAAGATGTGCAAAAGGAGGCACATTGACTCCCCTGATAGAGTCATGGAGTCATTAACTGAAGACACTGACCTTGATGAGAGAGAAGGATCCTGTTGATCCCCACCTGACGACATTCTAGAGATCCTGAAGCAGAAAGGTGGGTGGTCTGTCCAACCTCCTTCATCTGAGAAGTTAGTGTTCTTTGAGGCCTTCAGGGCAGGCATATCTGCATCCTGAGTGACCACCCCCGATGGATAACCTCATTGATCTGGTTTCCCATTGGGCATGGAAGGAAACGGATACCATCGAGCCCATTCCCAAGAGCCTATATAGGTTCCTGGTCCCACCATCTGATAGGAAACACTTTCCCTGTAGTTGATGCCGTTGTGGTGGCGGTGGACACTAAGAAAGAACTGGCAGAGGAAAGTGCCAATGTCCATTTGCCTAACAAGGAGTCTAGAGCATTGTACAGGTTTGGAAAGTGCATTTATGCCACAGCCATCTTTGGGCTGTGGTCGTTAAATTATCTAGCTCATTTTACGTGGCCTCAGAGAGATCTGATCAAGGAGCTCTCAGCCTCTCTGTCTCAGAGTCCATGTCTGCAGAGGAGCTTAAGAAACTTTCTCCCAAGCTGGCCAGTTTGTTGTCCTTTGCTAACTCCTCGATGAGGTTAATCTCCCATACAGCGGGACATGCCTCACAAGCTGCTGGCTCAGGTCTATCCATAAGGAGGCACTACTAGATGAGACTATGATTTTGCAGAACCCTTCAAGGCATCCTTTGTTAATGCCTCATTTAGTGGTTCATCACTGTTTGGACCCTCTGTTAAAGATATACTCACCTGCAGTAAAAAGGATGGGAAGACCCTTTTTGCCATAAGAATCATTTTCTGCACCCCAGAGGTCGTTCCAGGAGGAGCACCTGCACAGGGAGCCCTCCTCCAGAGGCAGAGGAGGAGTGTTTAATGGTTAACTTCGCCCTAGAGGCAGAGGGGGTCCTCAGAACCTGGGCTTCAGAGAGACACGTTCCCTGACAAGCCCTGTCAGCTGCCTGACTGTCCATCTCTGGAGGCAGTGGAGGGTCAACTTTCCTTGCACCCAGAAGCCTGGACACACTTGACAAACAATTCATGAGTGCTAAACGTAATGTCCAGAGGCTACTACATTGCCTTTTCTTTCCCCCGTCAAACACCAAGAAACTCCTCAACATGCCACCTAGTCAGAGGGAGCAGGCAGCCCAAGAAATTCAAAAATTGCTGCAAAAGAGAGTCATCCAAGAGGTCCCTACTGAATAAAGAGGATTTTGAACTTACTCCCACTTCCTTCTGATGCCGAAAAAAAATGGAGACCTAAGGCCCTTACTGGGTCTAAGCAGTTTGAATCTTTATGTAAAAAAGTTGAGGTTCCAAATCATTACTATTTGGTCCATTCTGCCCCTGTTGTGCAGGGATGATTGGATGTGCTAAGTAGATGTTCTTCTTGTTTCACTGTTGCAGTCATCACACTTGGGTTATCCTGCCAGGGGTAGCCCTTAGTCAGCCCAAATACCAGAGGCTTAGTATTTCTGTGTCGTTTGCTGTCGCTCCAGGACTGACGTCAGGTCATCAGTGGTATAAAGTCAGGCAGCCGATGCCATTACATCAGTCTTTCTTGCCGAGGAGCCCGAAGCAGAAGCAGTTTGCACGAGTGCCGGTCAGCTGCTACCTGAGTTTTCGTTTCCGAATTGAAGTTGAAGTCTTCTAAAGCTAAGTACCCCATTGGGGATCCTTTTTTTTTGCTCTAACCGATGTCAGAAAAAGTTAACAATTGTCTCGCCTGTGGAAAGCAAATATCACACCGAGACTTCCATTCTTACTGCGTCACCTGTTTAGGCCCAGACCACAACATCCCTCGCTATCGCTTTTGTGCTTTGTTCAATGCCAGAACTATATGTCATCGGGCCTTTATTGTAGCTAAATATTTTCGCTCTCAGTCCTTGTATTCCGATATGGCTTCGGTAAGCCATCCGACTACCTATCTTCCGAAAAAATGTAAGGATAAAGACAGAGACAGACTGCACAGGTCCAAATCTGCCGATGATGCTTCCGTTAAGCTAGTTATTAGTTCTCCGGTCCTCAGTGAGGCGCTTTCGCAGCCCCTGATGCCTGCTTCTGTGGATTCGCAGGCCACTACCAAGACCTGTTTAGAGTCCAGTATGCCGCAACACTCTTACTTGACTAAGGATCTTGCGGATGTCTCTACCTTGGATGGGTCCGGAGCCATTGGGCAGGCACTGGCTTCCGAGGAAGTTCTTCACACTACCGATACTCGACACAAACTGACAACTTCTTTCGCATCTTCAGTTCTTTCTAAAAGTACCAAATTTCTAAGGCCCAGGGTACAAACTACTCCTAAAAAAATGATGATCCAAGCTCAGGCATTTGCTTCCATGCCTCAATCTCAAATGCTTAAAATGGCGGAAGACCTTATCGTGCTTATTCGGGGAAGCCAGGCTACCCCTTCCAAAAGAAAAAGAGACTTGTCCCCAGTAGTTTTATCTGAACAGGAGTCCGATGACGCTGAGGTTTCTGAATATGAAGACATGCAACTCCTCTCTGCTTATGGGGATTCTGATGCAGAGGAATCCATCCCTTCTGTCTCTCCTCCCGAGAATTTTTCATTTGGTGAAACCCTACATACTCTTTAAGGGAGCATTTCCAGTGGGAATGTCAGGACTGTCCTCAGTCAAAAAAGAGACTCAGAGAATTCTTAGATTTACCACAGCACAGACCTTTAGCCATTCCTCCTGTCTTGGATGTTGCGGATGATGTTTTTATGGAATCCAGTTTGACTCCTGACACCCTCCCTCCTGCTCCCAGGAAACCTGACAGGTACTACAGAGTCCCTGACTCTCACAAATTCCTTTTCAAAAATCCTACTGCTGATCCAGAGGTCACCTCCCAAGGACTTAAAGGAATTAAAGCAACCTCAGCTAAGAATCCTACCCTCTCAGACAGGGATTCCCGAGCTTTAGACAGATGGGGTAAAAAAGTATACACCTCTGCAACTCTTGCTATTAGAGCACTAAATTGTCAGTTCCACATGTTGAAATAGCAGCAGCATACCATGGAACTCCTCAAACAAAAAAAAATCTTCCTTTCCTGCTTGTGCAGAAACTAAAGAATTACAAGAGCTTGTGCATTCTGCAAGCCAAGTTACTAAGCGCACCTTGCAATATGGCTTTGACCCCCTAGAAGCATCTTGCAGGGCAGCAGTCACTGGTTCTGTCCTTAGAAGGCATGCTTGGCTTAAGGACCAGACCATGTCAAATCAAAATTATTGGACGCACTGTTGAACAAAGACAATTTGTTTGGCACCAAGGCAGAAGACATGTCAAGCAGAGCACCTCTTTGGCCCTCTTCAAAAGGATGACTGGATGGGAGAAAGGAAATTCACCCCAGGGATCACGTCAATCGCCCTGCTAGACAGGGGTCCAGGGAAGTAAATAGTGTAGGAAGAAATAGCCAGGGAATTGTTATCGCTAGGCTTGTATAGGCCCTGGGGCCAATAGCCTAGTACCAACCTATGAATCTATGAAAAGGTTTTTAAAAAGATGGAAGAAAAAGCTAAATCTATGCAGACAGACGTTTTACAGGTCCAACCTCCGAGGTTCAGTAGGCATTGCACCTCCAAGCATTAGTCCTTTCTGTCCCCCTCCAGGCCAGCTCAGCCAAGACCTAGGGGAAGCAGACCCCGCAGACAGCAGCCCAGGGAGTGCAGAGATCTAAGCAATGGAATTCCACCTCTTCAAAAACAGGGAGTGCTAAGGCACTCCCTTATGGTAAGAACTCACAATGACTTTACATCTCCACCCCTTACCTCTGCCCACCTGCTTGCACCCCTAGGAGGAAAACTCTCTTTCCATGCAAACAACTGAGCCTGTCTTACCAACGACCGATGGGTCCTCAACATAGTGTCCCAGGTGTACACATTTTATTTCCACACTGCCAACCCCAAAAGGGTTCCCAGATCTTCCTCCAAACCAGTGGGCAGAGGCCAAAAAGCAAGTCCATTTCCTCCCCTCCATGAGGGCAATACAGCATGTTCCTGCAGACCAGATAGGCCAAGGTTTCTATTTTAGACTCTTCCTGGTACCCAGAAAAGAAGGCAGCTGGTGTCCAGTCCTCGATCTATCCATTCTAAAGACTTTTCTGGTTAAAAATTCAAAATGCTCACCCTCCAGCAGCTTCTTCCTATGCTTTCCAAGGATGCTTGGTTAGCCACCCTAGACCTAAAAGAGGCCTACCTACACATCCCAGTCATGGAATCTTGCAGGAAATATCTAGGTTTCAGGGCAGGATCTGTGTACTTTCAGTTCTCTGCGCTTCCCTTTGGCTTATCCACTGCTCCCAGAGTTTTCACAAAATGCCTGGCTTCAGCCATTGCTTTTTGCAGACAAAAAATATTCAAATTTACCCCTGCTTAGATGATTGCTTGATTCAGGCAGACAGTCAGAAAAAGCTGTTACAGCACCTGACCTTTGTAAAGGACCTACTGACCTCCCTGGGGTATACTCTCAACGAAAAGAAATCAAAACTAGTCCCCACACAAAAAATTGTATTCCTGGGAGCAAGCCTGGACACAGCATCCCAGATGGCATTCCTTATTCCAGAAAAAAAGCAAGCCTACCTGACAGGCTACTTCTCTCATCTAGCCACCAGAACCCAGTTATCCACAAGGAAAATCCTGCAAGCTCTAGCGTTCATGGCCTCCTGCATTCTACTTATGCCATATGCCAGACTGCATATGAGGAAACTACAGTGGTACCTAAAAAGCCTTTGGCATCAACACTCTCAAGACCTGGAAACTATCATACCTATGATACCCTATCTAAGGAAAGATTTTCTTTGGTGGGCATCAGCATACAACCATAACAAGGGACTTCCCTTCTCACAATCCCACGCCACCCAGAGCCTCACCACAGATGCATCAGACTATGCCTGGGGTGCACACCTGGACGGCAGGTGCATTCTGGGCCATTGGAGCCCAAATCAAATACATCTGCACATCAGCCAAAAAGAGATGCTAGCCGTTCAGCACACCCTGACAACTTTCAGACCCCTAATCTCCCTGGGGCCTCTAGTGATCAAAACAGACAACACCAGAGTGATGTAGTATATCAACAAGCAGGGAGGGACTCACTCTTATCCTCTCTGCAGGCTTGCCATGACCCTTTGGCACACCTGCTAGCACAATTCCTGCCAGGCTCCCTAAACTGTCTGGCAGACAACTTAAACAGAAACCTGCTAGACCCACACGAGTGGCAGCTAGACCACAGAACCTTCAACCTTGTAACCCAGAAGTGGGACACCCCGAAGGTGGACCTCTTTGCCTCCCACTCCAATCATCAGCTCAGCAAATTCTGCACCAGGGAACCTCACAGCAAGGCCTGGAAAGTGAATGCTGTCTCCTTCCAATGGGTAAACCTCTCGGTGTATGCATTTCCCCCTCTACCACTCATTTCAAGGGTACTGCTCAAAATAAGGGAGGAAAAACCAAAGCCAGTCTTGACTGCCCCAGACTGGCCATGCAGTGCAGCCTGTCACCCCTGCCACCATGGCACCTACCTCGGATCCCAACACTCCTGACCCCGAAGAATAGAGAATTCATGCATCCACAATTGCAGACCCTGAACCTGGCAGCCTGGCTTATTCCCTGACCTCTCCTCCTGCTGCCAGCCTAAGCAAACAAGTCCTGGATGTTATATGTGAGACCAGATGCCCCAGCGCTAGGAAAATCCTATGCTGACAAGTGGAAAAGGTTTTGCACCTGGATCCAGGCTAAGGGAGCCAAAAAAGCACAACCCTCCCTACCTGTCATCCTGGATTACTTAACAGACCTACTACACAGGGATCTATCCTTCTCTTCTATTAAAATTCATGCCTCTGCCATCTCTGCTCATTACAGCACAGAGCCACGTCTCTTCTCACACCCTCGCATCAAACAGTTCCTAAGAAGGGGTGACAACTTAAGGCCACCCAGAAGAGTTTCTTCCCCAGCTTGGGACCTTAACTTTGTGTTGGAAAAGCTCACCCTACCTCCCTTTGAACCTACAGCTTCAGCAGAGTTAAAAATCCTCTCTTGGAAAACAGCCTTGCTTCTGCCCATCACTTCAGCTAGAAGAGTTTCACGGCTACAAGCACTCATGTCTGTAGAGCCCTTCATCATTTTCCATGCTGACAGGGTCTCCCTCAGGACTAACCCATCCTTCATGCCTAAAGTGGTGTCCAGTGTGGCTCTCAACCAATCCATTCATTTGCCCACCTTTTTCCCTAACCATCAAAACAAGGGGGAAAGGATTCTGCACTCTATATGTGCACAGACAGCTCAGATTCTATCTGTATAGGACTAAATATTTTAGAAAAACTGACCAATTGCTAGTCAGCTTCGCAGCAGGGGCAGAGGGCAAGGCCATATCCAAACAAACAATCTCCAAATGGATAGCACACTGCATCCATTTCTGCTACAAACAGCATGGGAAACCACCCCCAAAGGGAGTCAGGATGCATTCCATCAGGGCAACCTCCACCTCTGCAGCTTTTCTCAGAGGGGTTCCCACCAGGGACATCCTGGAGGCTGCAACATGGACTTCTGTTAATACCTTCACCAAGAATTACCACCTGCCTATTTTCTCCACACCCAGGGCAGACTTTGCCACCGTAGTCTTGAAGGGCATCCTAGCCAGCCACCAGTTTTCTTGACTGTCTCCACCCTTTTCTTCAGCTTTGGGAATCAACCCAAGTGTGATGACTGCAACAGTAAAACACGAAGAACATAGGACAGTCGTGTACACTTAACATAAATGTATATGTTCGAGTGTATTCACTGTTGCAGTCCTGGTTTCCTACCCTCCATCCCCCTTGTCTCTCTCCCTCTCTCTCTCTCTCTCCTTACAGGGAATTTTTGGTATTTCCTTTCTACTAGTGGTGTTCTTCCACCATAACCTAGCTCCCTATTTGGAGGCTCCTGACAGCTGGGGCAAGAAAAACTGATGTAATGGCGTCGGCTGCTTGATTTTATACCACTGATGACCTGACATCAGTCCTGGAGCGACAGCAACCGATGCAGAAATACTAAGCCTCTGGTATTCAGGCTGACTGAGGGCTATCCCTGGCAGGGTAACCCAAGTGTGTTGACTGCAACAGTGAATACACTCGAACATCTACATTTATGGTAAGTGTACACAGCTGTACTATCTCAAGGATGTGCACTATTATACCAAAATAGACAGGTGCTGCAGGAGATACCTGCGCTTTCGGCTGGGAGACCATCACTTTCATTTCAGAGCACTGCCCTTTGGGCTCACCACAGCCTCCCAGGTGTTCACCAATGCATGGCAGTTGTAGCAGTTTACCTGAGATTCAAAGGATTCCAGGTATTTCCATACTTAAGACATTTGGCTTCTTACCACCACCATGAGGGATCAACTTCTCCAAGCCTGAGATTATCTGATTCAACTCTCACACTCCCTGGGCATTAGAGACAAGTCCAGTCTGACTCCTATGCAGAACCTAGAATTCATAGAAGCACAGTTGAACGTGAAGGATCAAATAGCATCCCTTCACTGCATAACGACATTGAGGAATCAGGTCCGGGAACTATTATCCCACGTGTCCCCCCACCTCCCACCCCGCACAGCTAGTCATACAAACTCTGGGATCGATGTCAGCAGCGATTTTGTTAGTTCATCTGGCAAGGTTCTTAATGTGAATTCTTTAATGGACCAACCTCTGTCTGTTTCCATTAGACTGACACCAAACTGCAAACATCACATCTAATGGTGGAATCAATCAGGCAACATCTTTTAAGGCAGCCCCTTCTCGATTTCCCCCTCCAATAGCATAGTGACCACGGGCACTTCCATTTGGGGTGGGACGGGGGCATTACAAAGAAAAGATGGTTGGAGGCACGTGGTCCCCTCATGAGACCAGGATGCATATCAATGTCCTCGAGATATGAGCAGTTCTTCTAATGTTGCAAGCCTTTCAGGATGCGCTCCCTCTGGGGACCATTGCTATTCACACCGACAATATGTCTGCAGTCTGGTACATCAACAAGCAAAGAGGAACATGTTCTTACCAATTGTGCAGAGAAGGTATGGGATTGAGCAATATCTTTGAACTGCCTTCTGGTTGCAACTCACATTCTGGGGAAAACCCACAAGTTGGTGGACAGACTCAGCAGATCTATTCTGATTCCACACAAGTGGTCCCTCAAGCAGTCAATAGCAAACATGATCTTCAAATATTGGGGTCAGCCTTGCTGCGACCTTTTTGCCTCTCCCTCAACAACAAATGCAGCAAGTTCTTTGCTCTAATCCCCCCTCCAGGGAAGTCCTCGAAGGGTGCTTTGGTGCACGATTAGACCCCCCCGGATCTCCTTTATGCCTTTTCCCATCTTCCACTTATCCCAAAATTGCTCCAGAAGGCAAACAGGGTGAAGAGCTCCGTCGTCCTCATTGACTTCTTTCCTGGACAGATATGGTTCCCCTTCCTCTGGTCTCATCTAAAATATTCTCTGTGGATACTGGAGCCGATTCAGGATCTCCTGTCTCACCCGTCAGAATTGCAGCATCCCAGTCTTCATGCCCTCAAGCTGAACACATGGCTTCTTCACTTCCAACCATAGTAAGACAGTCCAGACTTGCTTCCCTGGTTCGTATAATCATTTTGGCCTCACAAAAGGTTTCATCTAAGAACGTATATAGCAGTAAATGGAAACGATTCATTGTTTGTGCTGCAAGTAAAAATATTGATCCCTTCTCAGGACCTGTCTCAGACATCTTGCTTTTTCTTAGTACCCTGTTTAAAGAAGGACCAAGTTTTTCTACCATCAAACTCCAGTTAGCAGCAATTTCTAATTTTCACATGGGTAGCCAATCTTGCTCCTTGTCTACTTTTATATTATGCAAAACGTTTATGAAGGGCACCTTTTTGTTTAGACCACCCACTAAAGATACTTCCCCACCTTGGGACCTCACCATTGCACTGCAGAGTTTGACTCAAAGACCGTTCAAGCCAGCAGCTAGTTGTGACTTGAAGTTTTTGTCATGGAAGACAATCCTCTTAGTAGCCATTACTTCAGTGAACAGAACTGAACTACAGGCATTATCTTCCAAATCTCCGTACGTAATTTTTCATAAAGACAGGGTTTCACTGCGTACCAATCCTTTTATGCCTAAAGTAGTCACGAAAAACATAATCAATCCATTCAGTTACCAGTATTTTTCCCAATTTTTCCAACAAGGAGAGTACATTCTGCATCTCTTTGATGTTTATAAACAACTGCATTTTTATTTTCATACAAGAAAGCAGCACAGGAAGTCAGACCAATTGTTTATAGCCTTCTCTCCTAACAAATTAGCCCGAGCAGTGTCTAAAATCACACTGGCCAAATGAATTACTGACCATTTCACCTTCATTTATTCTCAGAGAGGCTTAGAACTACCTTGACCTCCAAGAGTGCATTGTACTAGATCTATGGCTGCTGCTTCTACCTTTTCATCCAGAATTTCCATTGATATTTGTGCGTCAGCTACCTGGTCAAGCAATCAGACCTTTGTTACTCATTACAAATTGGATATCGTTTCTTACTTTGGCTTGATGGTACTCTGGCACATACCTCTCAACCTCTTAGTGCAAGAAATCTGGACAAAGCCTAACAAGATGGGGGTGCAAAGGCCCAAAAATAAGGACAGATTTTAAATAATTCCTTTTATAAACTTAGAAAGTTGCTAGAGTAACAGAGTTTGTGTTAACATACATTTTCTGAAGGATTCTAAGTCTGAAACTCAGATGTATGTCCTTATTTAGTGACTTCAATCCTCAAATCTTCCCAGTTATTTGACAGAAAACCACAGATTTTATGAGGAATAGACCAAAAATATCAGGCAAAAATCTGGACAGTTGAGAGGCATTCTCCGGCACATCCCTCCATGTGGGCCACCCAGAAATCGCGTAGCTGGGGACTCTGACCCAGTCAAGAGGAAGAATGAAGAGGACAACATCAGAATAAAAAGGTACATCTTACCATAACTTGACATCTGTGTTTGCTATCTTTATTCCTCCTCACTTTCCCACCCAGCCATCCCCCTGACTTATTCTTCTAGAGGATCTATGGAAGATTGTGGGACACTTAGGTCCTATGTCTGAGCCTCATTTGCCTTTCTTCTATCCTGTCCTTATCAATGGATGGTGAATCAGCAAACTCGATCTGAGGTGCTGGGGTGGATATAGTGCATTATGGGTAAAGCGAGGAGCTTGGGAGTCTGATCCAAGTCTGAAAAATGTGGCCAAGCCAGATCTGAGGATTGGATCCGAGATCCAGCTGTGAGGAGGAATGAAGATGGACAACACAGATGCTAAGTTATGGTAAGACATAACTTTTTATTTTATTGTATGTTGCGTCAGAGATGTTGGTATTGTGGCAGGTACTGTAATGTAAATGATTTCATTGCTTGTAGAGGCTGCATATGAATTTTTGCAGTTCTATGCAGCTATTAAAACAGGTTACGCTAATGTCTTTGAATGGTATCAAAAGTCATGACTTATAAAATATGTTCAAGGGGTAGACTGACAAACCTGTAAGGTGGTGAATGAATACACATGTGTTTTAAATTCATGGATTACATAAGTAGTTAGTCAATAGATCTGTGTAAGATTGCAAAAAAAAATGTTAGGTTACGATTTTACCACCAAGATATTTCCTGTGGAGTGTTGCTCCTTGCCATTGATACCTTAGAGTTGTCAACCCCTGGGCAGGGATTTCGGGTAGAGTATGAACCCTTGGCAGGTAGTTAGGGTAGTCTAAGGCTCCTTGCTTTTTGTTATATTAGCAGATCTAAATGTAGAAGAAGGTGAACCACTGCTAAATTGTAGCTGCAGTAGAATGCATCAAGCTGTTAAGTAAACAAGCAGAGGAAAAAAGTGTATACAAATTACTTGAGATGAGAAATGGTCATGCTGTTGCAGTGAATTATAATTAGGTCCTCATCAGAAAATTTGCCAGTCAGTTGCTGTTTTAGCTGGTTGTTTGTATTCTTCTGATAAACTACTACTTTTGTGTCTTTGTGCAGGTACTGGCTTATTTCACATTCTGTTTGTGGATAATACCGTTTGCATTTTTTGTGTCATTGTCTGCGGGAGAGAATGTGCTGCCTTCTACAGTTCCTCAAGGAGGTGAGTGCATTGCCATTTTATTTGATTATCATGGAAAATGGTATTTCCTGATTCTTTAGTTTTGGAGTAGGTTGAGATCTTCTATACAAAGAATATAAAAGGCTGACATTTTTCAGACTGGTACTTAATTGCATTCCGAAATGATTTCATCAGATGCTAGTTTGAGAATCTTTCAGACCTGATAGATCTGTTGGTACTATTTAGCGACTGAAAGGATTGAGAATTCGATCCACTAGTATCTCATTTTCTAAAAACAGCCTATTACTTATATATAGCCATTTTCTGGCTGAAATAGTAGAAGTAGCATTTAATCTGAAGTAGTTAACTTCATTTGTTCATCAACCAGTGGGTATCGGATCCGAGCCGGCAGTTTTAAACAGCTAAGATCCGAGCTCCAAGCCCCTCCCCCTTACCCATAATCTCCTGCCATCCCTCTGTGACCTCAGATCTCGTTTGCCGCGGTTGAATCAGCAGCTTAGAACGAGTTCCAGGCGTGGGAGTTAGTCGTTTAGTGAGAAAAAATCCTTATTATCTACCCTTTTTTTTTCTTGTAGCTAAATTGCTGTTGTGTGTGTTGCTCCGTAGTTAGAATTTTTAGTTATAAAATTTGTTAACTTGTTATATTTAGTGTAGTTTAATTTCCTCCCCGTGTGTGCGAAGGCGTGTGTGTTGGGCCTTGTGTTTTTTTAGTCAGACTATGTCTGAGGCCCCAAAAACCTTCTTTTCTAAATGCACTGAGTGTGGCCATAAGCTATCCCCAGCGGATGGCCACACTCGGTGTGTTATCTGCCTTGAGGTTGTGACCACCTCTCCTCAGGCTGCACTATTTCTGCAGCCTTCAACCCCAGGGCCCTCAAGGACAGGAGGTTGAAGTTGATTCTGGCTGGACTTTTGCCCCCGGACTCGACTTCATCCTCCTCTCCCTCCATGGCACCTGCCGCGGCCGCAGCAGTGCCTCCTTCCATCCCTGCTCCCCTGGCCGGGACTCATCCTCCCACCTTAGGCCAGGAGGAGAGGGAAGCAATCCAGGAGAGGAAAAAAGAGAGACATCACAAGCGGCGGGCCGGGTCTTCCTCCTCAGCTCTGCCAGCTAAACAAGCAGCCTCTCCCAGGGCTTTCGGGCTTTCTTCTTCCCGGCTCCATTCACCTCGTTTCTCCCCAGAGCCGGAGGAGGAGACCCGGTTGCCTTCGAGGTCATCGAGGCGGCACTCCCGGCCCGCCTCGGTGGCCTCTTCTAGGTCCACCCAAAGCTTGTCCGATGCAGATATGGACCGGATGATGTGTAGGTTCTTCCAGGCCTAGCTGCAGATGGGAGTGCTCCTGCCCCCCCCCCTCCAGGGGGGAGCTCAACCCCCTTTTTCACCCTGATTGCTCCTTCTCCGACCCACTTCCGGGGTTCGGAGCCTTCGGATTCAGTTTGCATAGGAGCCGGGGTGGTTCGACGCCTATAGTACCTCGTACTTCGGCTCCGACCGCACCCTCGAGTTTGTCAGGTCCCTTTTCGGATTCGAGCTATTGGAGCCGAGAGCTGAGCTTTGGATCCGGAGGTGTCAGTGTGTCTTTGACTCCGTCTCGGTCAGAGCATACTGGCCCTTCGGATACGATTGCATTGGCGGCGGCAACGGTCCACACATCGGATCCGAGGGGACTGCTCTTGGATCCAAGAGAGAGCAGTTCTCCTTCGGCGTTCGATGTTGTGGAGAGGGTATTGTCGAGGGATTCGAGGCCCCAGGCTCCTTCTACGGTTCCACCCTGCACTCTCTCTCAGATGGGCCTACCTTCCATCACCTGGCCCCAGGGACAGCCTGCGCCTGCGTCCCAGATGATTCCCTTGGAGGAACAAGATGTGGTTGGTGAGGCCTCTTCGGACAGCCCCGAAGGAGGTTCCTCACAAACGTAAGTGCAAGAGGAGGCACTTGGACTCACCTGAGTCCTTGACGGAGGACACAGATTTAAAGAAAGGGAAAAGTTCCCCAAGGTCACCCCCCGAGAACGTCTCGTTCGGAGACATCATGGAAATGCTTCGAATTAGAGGGGGTTGGTCAGCCCAACAACCTTCCTCGGATGAGTCTGTGTTTCTGGAGGCGATTGACGCAGGCCCATCTACCTCTTGGGTGTCTCCTCCCGCCGATCCCCTGGTAGATCTGATTACTACCAGGGCATGGAAGGAACCGGACACTGTGGAGCCCATTCCTAAGAGACCAGATAGAATCCTCAGTCCCCCCACTGATAGGATGGTTTGGAGCAAGGGTGCTCCAGTAGATGCCATGTTGGTGGCAGCCGCCACTAAGAAGGAAATAGCCCAGGAGAGTTCCTCAGTCCACCCTCCCAACAAGGAGTCTCGGACGATGGACCGCCTGGGGAAGAGGATGTTCGCTTCAGCTACCTTCTCCATAAGGTCGCTGAATTATATGGCACACGTGATACGACTCCAGCAGGATCTCATCAAGGAATATGCCGGGTCGCCCCCAGAGTCCATGTCGGACGAGGTAAGAAGGTATTCTCAGCTCGAATGTCCATTTCGAACACCTCTATGCGGCTCCTTTCCCATGCTACGGAAGGAGCCGCTAGAGCTAGCAGAGCTGGCATTCTGTTAAGACGACATGCTTAGCTCCACCTTTGCGATTTTGCGGAACCCTTCAAAGCGTCCTTCGCAAATGCCCCATTTGACGGTTGTTCACTATTTGGCAAGACCGTCTGCGACG
Source organism: Protopterus annectens (assembly GCF_019279795.1). Lineage (NCBI taxonomy): Eukaryota > Metazoa > Chordata > Ceratodontiformes > Protopteridae > Protopterus > Protopterus annectens. Next base: position 648,575,512 of record NC_056730.1, on the reverse strand, counting down.
CGCTGGTCCAGAGCGAGAAAGACGGGAAGACGTCTGCTGTCGGAGTCCTCTTCTCTTCTCCCCAGAGGTCCTTCTCCAGGAACCAAAGGGGACAAAAGAAGATGTGGTTCCGGAAGTCTCAACAGTCCCGTTTTGCTCCGGACCCCTTGTCCTTCAGAGGCAGAGGAGGACAGGGTGGACGCCGGCCCAGAGACAGAGGGGGACCAAAGAATTTCGGATCGAGAGAACCCTTTTCTGATCGGCCCGCGCACAGCAGCCCTGATGGGTTACCCGACTGTTACACTCTGGAGGCAGTCGGGGGGCGCTTCTCGAGGCACCTAGCAGTTTGGGAGTCCATTACAACAGATCACTGGGTGCTTCGAATCATATCCAGAGGTGACAAAATTCCCTTTCTGTATCCCCCTCCCAGACCCCAGAACCTCCCCGATGTCCCACCCAATCAAAGGGAGGCAGCAGCCGCAGAAATAAACCAGCTGCTAGAAAAAAGAGCAATCCAGCACGTCCCCCGAGACCAATCCGGATCGGGCTTTTACTCCAGGTTCTTTCTGGTGCCAAAAAAGACGGGGGGACTTAAGGCCAATCCTCAACCTGTCCTTTCTAAACCTGTCAGTGGCCAAAGAGAAGTTCCGGATGGTCACCATTCAATCCATTCTCCCACTCTTACAGGAGAACAACTGGATGTGCTCGATGGACCTCAAGGATGCGTCCTACCACATTTTGATGAACAGACGATCCAGAATGTTTCTCCGCTTCCGGCCAGTTCAGGGCCCTTCCCTTTGGTCTCACCACAGCCCTCAGGGTGTTCACCAAAGTTTTGGCAGTTGTAGCGGCCCACCTGAGACTCCAGGGAATACATGTCTTCCCGTACCTGGACGACTGGCTCCTGACCGCCCCCACCAGGCATCTACTATGTTCAGCCAGAAATTACTTCCTTCGCTTGGCGTCCCGGCTGGGAATCACAATCAACCTCAAGAAATCTTCCCTTCAACCAACTCAGATCTTAGACTTCATAGGAGCCAGGTTAGACACAAACCTATTGAAAGTCTTCTTAACTCTGGACCGGCTTCGAACTCTGAAGCTCCACGTACTGGCCCTTCTACAATCCTCGGCTCCTCCAGCAGAAGTGGTTCTGAGGGCTCTAGGTTCCATGGCGGCAACAATCAGTCTGCTACCTTTAGCTCGCTTGAACATGAGGATACTACAATGGACCTTGCAGGTTCAGTGGTCCATCCTGCAACATCCACTGAGGTCACCCATTTCCCTCAGCAGGGTTTGCAGGAAATCCCTGCTCTGGTGGATCCAGTCCCCGGACCTCCAGAAAGGGTGTCCCTTTTCTATGTCCCCACCTCTAGCCACGGTGACCACGGATGCTTCTCGCCTAGGGTGGGGGGGGCACTGTATGGGCAGAACCGTCCAAGGCACGTGGACCCATTCAGAAACCTTGTTGCATATCAATGTCCTAGAGATGAGAGTGGTGCTTTTGGCATTGCAAGCACTTCAGGCCCTTCTTCCCTTAGGGACAGTTGCAATTCAGACAGACAACATGTCAGTGGTCTGGTATATCAACAAACAGGGGGGAACCAGATCCTACCTACTTTGTCGAGAGGCCATGAGAGTTTGGGAATGGGCGATCTCCACCAACTGTTTTCTCATAGCGACGCACATTCCGGGTCGGTCGAACATTTTGGCAGGCAGGTTGAGTCGAACCATCCTCTCACCGTGCGAGTGGTCTCTGAACCCCAGAATAACAAAGCAAATCTTCCTCAAGTGGGGTCAACCTTGCTGTGATCTCTTCGCGTCTCCTTCGAATGCAAAGTGCAGCGACTACTTCACTCTAATTCCCCCACCAGGGGAATCCCCCAGAGATGCTCTGGTGCATGTTTGGCCTTCCAGTCTACTTTATGCTTGTCCCCCTCTTTCCCTAATGCTAAAATTCTTGCAGAAAGCCCGTCGGTTGGGGAGCAGAGTGATCCTCATAGCCCCATTCTGGCCTCGTCAAACGTGGTTCCCATGCCTATGGTCTCATCTAGTGAATCCTCCATGGATTCTAGATCCCACCCCTGATCTGATCTCTCACCCACTAGGATTATCATCCCCGAATCTGGACTACCTCAAGCTCACAACTTGGTTGATCCAGTTCCAGTAATAGCTAGGACTCCTGCTATCTCGTCCCATGTTAAGGCTATTTTAGTAGCCGCTCATAAACCTTCTACGAGAAAGGCTTATAACAGCAAATGGAAACGCTTTACAATCTGGGCGGAGCATAGAAAATTGGATCCCTTTACAGCTCCGATACCAACAGTTTTAGAATTTTTGTCAACTTTATTCGACCAAGGTGCTAGCTCTTCTACGGTCAAAGTCCAATTAGCCGCGATTTCCCATTATCATATGGGAAGTGATCTCGGTCCCTTAGCCTCTTCCGAATTATGTAAGACTTTCTTAAAAGGCACTTTCCTCTTAAGGCCTCCGGTTAAAGACGCAGTCCCTCCATGGGATTTAACCCTTGTTCTCCAGTCTCTGACGGCCCTTCCGTTTCCACCTGCAGCTTCGGTGGATCTAAAATATTTATCTTGGAAGACTGCCTTTCTCAGTGCTATCACTTCGGCTAGAAGGGTTTTGGAGCTTCAAGCCCTTTGCGCCAAACCTCCATACTTGGTCTTCCATAAAGATAAAGTTTCCCTCAGGACCAATCCCTCCTTTCTACCCAAAGTTGCTTCTGAGCCCAATATCAATCAATCTATTAATTTACCAGTTTTCTTTCCAAATTATCAAAACAGGGGTGAATACAAATTACATTCTCTGGACATACACAGGCAATTGAGATTCTACTTTCACAGGACCACTGAACATAGGAAATCTGAGCAACTCTTTGTATCCTTTGCTAAACCCTCTTTGGGCAAACCAGTATCAAAAGTTACATTGTCTAGATGGATTTCCCAATGTATATTTCTTGCATATAAAAGTTCTGGCCGGCCTGAACCTGAAGGAGTCCACGCTCATTCTACCCGATCGATTTCTACTTCTGCTGCCTTTTGCACCAGAGTGTCCTTGGATGACATTTGTTCAGCAGCCACTTGGGCTTCATCCCATACTTTCATTAACCATTACAAGTTGGATATAATTTCCAGAGGGAGAGCATCCTTCGGCTCTGCAGTGCTCCGGAATATCCTTCCATGAGGACCTCCCAAGTTTGGGTAGCTGGGGACTCTGTCCCACAGGTTGATGAACAAATGAAGTTAACTACTTCAGATAAAGAAGTTATGTACTCACCATAACGTTCCATCTGAGTAGGTAAACTTCATTTGTCAGCAACCAACCCCCCCCCCTCCATCCCCCTAACCTATAGTGCATCCTAGAAGGATTCCTTGTCCTTTTCTCCAGATAACACCAGGTTAGGATGTGCAGGTGATCCTTTGTTTTGTAATGTTCTGTGTTACTATAGCAAACTCGATCTGAGGTCAGAGGGGGATGGCAGCATACCTCTCAACCTGGAAACTTCAAAAATCTGGACAAGGTCCATGAAAAATAGGCACAAATCGGTATGCTAATTAACATCTAATTTGCATACACATTTACATAACCCACTCCAATGGAATTGTGGGATAGCTACTTTTAAACACAAATTGAAGAACAGACAACCAAAATATGGCACTAGAGCCTCCCTGCAGTCATCCCAATGTCCCATTACCCGGTTATTTCGGCCCATTTACCATAAACACTAATGTTTGCATACTGCTTTACTTCTACAATGATTTGGATTTTATTTTTACATTTTACAGCACAAAAACAATGCAAAAACACTAAGACATCTGCTAAACAAAGCAATACTGGCTCACAATGAAAACAGGCTTGGCATTAAAACTACTCTGCCCTTAAAACTCACATTCATTGAAACAGCATTGAAACCCACAGCACACCCAAAGAAAATGAATCTGGCCAGTGGTGGATAAAGATTACCTTTGGGGTGTTTTCAAATCATTGGCCCCTTGCACACAAAACAAGAAACATTCATGTGTTCTTTTCTTTGATACACCTTCCTGACTTGTATTATACAAGGAATATAATTTAATAAACACACTTGTTAGAGCGCATTCTAAATTTATTGTTTGAACATTTTTCCAGTAGGATGTACTGTACGCAATGAAACAAAACGCATGAACCAATAATGACAAAACTGCCCAATTCAGAACATTTCCATCATAAAATATTACTTCCACACCCACACTATAAATAAAATGACAGTAGTGTAAGCCATAGGCATCTTGCACAGCGCCTCTCATTTATTTTCAATTTCATTTTTTTTTTGGGGGGGGGGGACAAAAGGTCAAAAAACAAGGGCACATTTTAAACATTGCTTGTATAATTTTGTAAAGTTGCTAAAATAAATGCTGTGTTACCACCCTACATTTCACTGGCAAATTTTTAATCCAGGACCCTACGTACTACAGTCAGAACAACATACCGCTATACCAAATCAGCAGCTCCCTGAAAAATGGGAAGACTGAGACTTAATGGCTATCATTTAGTGAATTCATTTCTCACTTCTCCCCATAGCTCTCATCCTCTTAGCACAAAAAAATGGACAAACAAAGCCAATAATGGGGGAATACAAATTCAGTTCTCAATTTTCACCACAGCTCTCAACTCTCAGCACAAAAAACCTGGACAAAGTTCACAAGTAGTGGTGGCTAGGGACTTGCCAATGACACATTTTAAACATTGCTTGTATAATTTTGTAAAGTTGCTAGAATAAATGTTACCACCATGCATTTCACTGGCAAGTTTTGAATCCAGGACTCTATGCACTACAGTCAAAGCAACATACTACTATGCTAAATCAGCAGCTTCCTTTAGTGAATTCATTTCTCACTTCTCACCACAGCTCTCAACCTCTTAGCACAAAAAGCCTGGACAAACAAAGCCAATAATGGGGAAATACAAATTTAGTTCTCACTATAGCTCTCAACTGTTAGCACAAAAAACCTGGGGAATAAAAATTCAGTTGTCACTATAGATTTCAACTCTTAGCACAAACAACCTTCAACTTTTAGCACAAAACAACCTGGACAAAGCTGACAAGTGGTGGTAGCTAGGGACTTTAGGCTCTTTTTACCCTGTACTGAAGTTACAGGGTTTGAGCCTGAGTACCTCCAGCCACCAGGTTTATTGAATGGGGGCATGTACACACACACACACACACACACACACACACACACACACACACACACACACACACACACACACACACACACACACACACATTCCATTCTCAAAAGAATCAAAAATGTTCACTCCTGTTCAGAGTAATCAATAACCGTTTTTGGAACTATTAAACTCATCACATTTCCTTCTGTCATCTTAGAATTGCTCATTGCGATAATATTTGCTTATTTATACATATCAGTAGAAGCTAGCAAACTAGTATTTTGAATTGACTGGTGTTGCCAGTAACCTAAGATGTTACATTCAACCACCAAAACCTAAAGCTGATAAGGACAGTCATTCAAAAACTGTTGAATTTAACCTTGACTAAGGATATTCTGAAGTCGGTAGTTCACTGATCACAGTTTTCTGAAATGTTTGAGTTTAGCTTTCTGTTTCTTTCTTTCTTTTCCTACAAAATACTTATCAAGCTTTATCTGTGCAGGACTATAACAAGCTAACCAGTTTTTGACAGTCTTCTCTAGTTAGAGGAAACAGAGGCCTTTCTCAACAAGATCAGTGCTACACAGGCTAGGATTACATGATACTACAGTCAGACTTCATGTAAGGAGCCTGGGCGCATGTGCATACACACACACACACACACACACACACACACACACACACACACACACACACACACACACACACACACACACACACACACTACTGCAGTTACCTTAAAGTTCCCAAACAGCAGATTCAAACATTCCCATTAAAGTTCTCTGCAATTCGTTCCCATTAAAACTCTCAGCAGTTACCTAAAATAAGCTCTCAAACGGCAGTTTCAAACGTTCCCATTAAAGCTCTTCTTGCTCCGTTCCCGGCTAGTTGCTTCAAGCTCGCATTCGGATTGCCATTCTGAAGCTCCATTAGTTGCTTCATTCGGACTGGCATTCTGAAGCTCCGTTCTGTTTCCCGCTCACAGTAATGCTCAAATTAGAGCTGCATTTGCGGCCAGCCGGAAGAGCTTCCTTTAGCTCAATTCCGACTGGCTGGATGGCCTGACGGCACTGATGTCATCGCGCACGTGATGACATCATCGCCGACAGCGCGAAATTAAAAAGAATTCAAAAATAAAAGGGAAAAAATCGGAAATGAAGGGGTGCCACTCGGGAATCGTGGGACCCTTTCATTTGAACCCCAAAACTCGGTAAAAACCGAGTAATTCGGGATGGTTGGGAGGTATGGATGGCAGGGGATTATGGGTAAGGGGGAGGAGCTTGGAGCTCGGATCTTAGCTGTTTAAAGCTACCGGCTTGGATCCGATATGGATCCGATACCCACAGGTTGCTGACAAATGAAGTTTACCTACTCGGATGGAACGTTATGGTGAGTACATAACTTCTTTTTCTGTAATCCTGCCCTTCTTGGCCATAAACTTCCTTGAACATCTGAATAAACAGGGATGGCCATCATAATGATCACTGCTGCAGTAGCCTTAGCTATATTATATCCTAACAACTATATAACAGCTGGCTAGCTTCAAAGCTTCAGGGCAGCTTTCATAGGTAGGTACTAGGCTATCTGCCCGAAGGCATTTATAAGCCTAGCCGGAATGTGTTGGCTTTTGCCACCCCTTTAGATTAGTTCCCTGTGCCTCTGTCCAGCAGAGCCATTGAAGTGATCCCCGGGGTAAACTTTCTGTTTCCCATCCACTCGTCAAGGTTTTTCTTGAAGAAGGTTAGCGAGGAGCTCTGACTAATGTAGATTGGAATCTTGTTCCAGAGCATGGGAAGTCTCTAGGACAGGCATGTATCCCTCCAGCATGTCCTATTTATTGTTGTGGTGAGGGTTAGATCCCTAGAGCGTGTGGCTAGAGGGGATATGGTTTTCTTTAGGTGGAGCATATCCATCAATTCTGGGTTAGACATGGCCTTGTATGTCAGACAGAGATCACCTCTGAGTAGGCGGTATGCAACCGAGTACAGCTGGAGTTTCTTCAGTCGAGCTGCATAGGGTATCTGTTTGAGGCCAGTGATCCTCTTGGTGAGCTACTTCTGTGGTCTTTCCAGCTGTTGCAGGTGTTTTGTAAGGTATATCCCAAATGGGGCATTGTACTCTATGATGGGTCTGATGAGTGATGCATAGAGGGGCACAATGACCTCTTTTGATATGGATACAAACCCTTTTGTGATTAGGTTGGCCACATAGAAGGATTTTCTAACTACTTTGGTAATGTGATTATCAAAGGAGAGGTTACTATCTACTTGGGTCCCCAGATCCCTTATTACGTCTTCCGTATTTAGGGGGCTCCCACCTATGTGGTAGTTTGTGGATACTTTGTTTTTCCCCAAAGCGGATGACTATGCACTTTTTGGCATTTAGCTTGAGGGCCATGGTTTTGACACCAGGTATCTGTCTCAGTGAGACACTTTTGGAGGATGTCTGTGTCCGCCGGAGAGTCAATTATAGCCCCTAGTTTGCAGTCGTCTGCGAACTTGGTCAGCCATAGTCCTTCTGTGCTTGCCTGTACCTCTGAGAAGTATATGCCGAACAGGAGGGGTCGTAGGACAGCCCTCGGGAACGTCACTTGTGACCGGTTTAGAGTCAGACCTAGCTCCCGCAACTCTTACCATGTTGGTTCTGTCCATGAGCCAGTTGGCAACCCATCTCGTTACATAGGGGTTTATGTTCAGGCTGGTGAGCTTGTCTATAATACCAGAATGGGGAATGATGTCGAAGGCCTTTACGAGGACTAGTTAGGCTGTGTGGACCACTTTTCCCTTGTCTATAGCCTTGGTAACTGTCTCAAAGAAGTCCACCAGGTGTAGGAGGCATGATCTCCCCTTAACAAAGCCGAACTGGTTAGGGTCCAGTGTTTGTAAGTTCCCAATTTTATCTGTTTATGAGATCCATGATGATGCACTCTATAGCCTTGCAGACCAACCTAGTCAGACTTATAGGGCGATAGTTCCCGAGGTCTGTTGTGGCTCCACCTTTGTGGAGCGGAATAACCGTTGCTGTGCGTCGCTCTATGGGCACATAGCCTGTGGAGAGGCTGTGTTTGAATAGTGTGTTTAGGTGAGGGGTTAGTTCATCTTTGTGCTCATGTAGGACGCAGCCTGGGACACCGTCCAGTCCCATTCATGCTGTGTTTTTGGCTTTGGAGAGGTCTGTTTTGACCTGAGTGTCTGTGATTTCAGGGGCACTACATTCTTCTGGTATGGTTATGGGCCCTTTTGGAGGTGAGAGGGGGGGTGAAGTTTGCACTGAACCTGTTTGCCAGGATGTTAGCTATATCGGTCGGTTCAGTGTATTTTGTGCCATTCTGCACTAACTCAGAGCAGATCTGAGAATTGCCACTTAGATTATTGACATAGCTAAAGAATGCCTTGTGGTTATCTTTTGAGTCCTTGGCAATTTTTCTTTCAAAGTTAGCCTTGGATGATTTTATGAGGGATTATAGTTTCTTGCTGATACTGATCAGGGATGTCTTCCCTTCTTGGGATTTTACTCTCTTCTGTACTAGTTTCCTCCTCCTATTGTATAGCTTGTTTATGGCAGGGGTTCACCAGACTGGTTTCCTTTTCTTGGAGGAGTGAGTCTTGGTTTTGCTTGGGACAGCACAATCCATGCATTCTTGTAGGTGCCCATAGAGTGCATTAGTAAAGGATTTTGCAGCTTGGACAGCGTTATCCTTTGGCATGGGGCCTTTGAAACTTTCCACCTCGGCCTTAAGTAATGTGAAGTTTGCTTTTGAAAAGTTTTTCACGTTGGTTTCTTTGACCGTGGGTGGGGGCGGAATGTGGATGTCCAGAGTGATTAGTTTATGATCACATCTACCCAGTGAGGGATTGACCTCCGGTGTGGAACACCGGCCGCCCATGTTGGTGATGACCAGGTCCAATATGTTGTCACCTCTGGTGGGAGTGTTAACCAGTTGATCCAGGGTGTTTGAGTTTATAAATTCTAGGAAATGTTGGGCAAGGGAGTTAGTACTTGAGTAGTTCTCCCAGTTAATGTTTGGGTAATTGAAATCACCCAATATCAGGGTGTTTGGTAGGACCTTTATATTTCCTAGTGTTTCCAGAAATGCGGAATGGGGGTCCTGGGACATGGTGGGTGATCTGTAGCAAGCTACAATTTGAATTGCAGTTTTGCCTGTTGTTAGTTGCATGTGGATGATCTCTGAAGCATCGTGCTGTGCCACTAACCTGGAGGTGTGGGTATCCTTGATGAATTTGGTTTTGTGGCCGAAATGTATGGTATGAGTTGTAGCCTGGTAGTGCTGGGGTGCTCTCTGGAGCCTTAAACCAGGTTTCTGTTACTGCACATATATCGATTTTCTCCATACTGAGGAGTGCCTCGAGTGCGTGCATTTTGAGGTTTAGACGTCTGGCATTGAGTAGCATTACCCTCAGTTTTTTGTTACTTGTGCTATTTATGGCGGTGGGTTTGTCCATTGCCTAAAAATGGCACTATGGAGGTGGCAAGAGCCTTGGCCAGTATTCGAAAGCCTACGAGTGACAGGTGCAGGCAGTCTCTAGTGAAGCAGCATGGCTTGTCGAGCATGTCATCCCAGGCTGACAGACACTGGATCCCCTTTGAATGACACCAGAAGATTAGCCAGTTGTTGAAATTGATAATTTTTTCTTTATACCGTGGTATCATTCTTGGTAAGGGCAGGATGCTACTCAGGGTCAGGGTCATACAGGCCTGGGCTTTGTGGTCAGAGAGCTCCTTCATGTCTCTTTTCATGTAGTCCAGGGAGGTACAGCTCAGGTCATTCACACCAACATGGACAACGACAGAGTCGTATTTGTACTTGTTCTGGAGTGACCTGAATTCTTGTGTTATGTGTCGGATCCTGGCACCCGACAGGCAGCTAACAGTAACCTTCTCCTTGTTCAGCCTAGTGAGTGGGACGTCAGTGTGCCTGACTCTATTTTTTTTGTGTTGGGTATGTCATTTTGCCTTAAGGGCTGTGATTGCGTGGCACACTGGTTTTGTGAAGTATGTGTTTCATGGTTTGTGTTGGGGGGTGGAGATTGCTTGGATGCCTGCTTTGGAGGTCTCTTGCTTTTGTAGATTTTTATTTAGAGCCTCTGAGTACGTTTTCGTGTATTTGTATGTGTTTTTGCCGGTGCTGGTTTCATAGGTCTATGTGAGATGGTGGTGTGATGCAAGTAATTCCCTTCTCCTCTTGACTGTCTGGTCCAGTCTTGGCGTTGAGAGAACTTAGCCTCCAGTTTGGCTGTATAATTGCATCTCTCGCATGTATTAGTGTTTGGTGGTAGGAGGAGAGGGTTGTCTGTGTACATGAGGCAGTTGTAACATTGCCTCAAAATGCCCAGATGCACCAGTTGGACCGGAGAGTGCACACATCCAAACTGTCAGGCAGCTTGAGCTGAGCTGACTAAAAGACAAGCGTGGACACTAAGCCCTTCAGAACTTTACTGATGCCAGAGAGAATGCTCCTGTAAGGCTTGGTGCTATTCTTTTGCTGGGCAGATAAGTTTCCTATGGGGGCCCCTTCTATTTTCTAAATATTGTATGTGAAGTTGTTAAATCTCGCCGTTTATTTTCACTGATGGGTTCGGAGCCGTTCCTCGGCTCCGACATGGCTGATAGCAAAGCTCAAGGTTTGCCAGTAGCTGGAGACCAAGCCCCTTATCCCACAATGCACTGCTGGAATGATCTCAGATCTAGTTTGCTACGGCAAGAGAGATCTCGGTGATCTAGCTAGCTCAGACCAATTGTGGGAAAAAAACAGCAAGTTTTATAAAAAAAAAAAAAAAACTTTCTTTTTTGTTGTTCTAAGATAGTTGTGTGTTAGTGTTTGATAATTAGATAATAGAATCTATAGTTTTAGATAGTTAGTGCCCTGTTGGCTTAGTTGGTTTGTGTGGGCCTTTAGTCCTATTTACACTTATTAGTCTTTTCTAATAGTCAGGGTTTTTCTCTGTGGGCTTCTTTAGCCCTATATTTGTAATCTATAATTATTTGTTATAGATGGTGCCCAGATTGGGCTTAGTTGTTTTGTGGGTCTTTACAAGTTAAGTAAGGACTTTACTGTCTTGCTTTTTGCAGATGTTCTTCGTGTTTCACTATTGCAGCCATTACATTTGGGTAATCCTGCTGGCAGGTTGCCCTCAGTCGGCCTGAAGTCCAAAGTCCTGGGTCCTGTGTCGGTTGTCGTCGCCCCTTCCCTGACGTCAGGTCGTCAGGGGTATAAAAGAAGCAGCCAACGCCATTTTCTTTAGTCTTTCTTGCCACGCGCTGCCCGAAGCAGAAGCAATTCGCAAGTGCCGGTCGGCCGACTCCTGAGATTTTCGAGTTCGAATTTCAGATCCGAAGTCTTCTATAAAGCTAAGTACCCCGTTGGGGAAACTTTTTTCTTGCTCCAGAACCGATGTCAGAAAAAGTTAATAATTGTATTTCTTGTGGGAAGCAAATACCTCATAAGGACTTTCATTCTTACTTTTTTCCTTGCCTAGGCCCCGATCATAAATTTCTGGGTTGTCGGTTTTTGCTAGATTTAACCAACGTACTATTAAGTGTCAGTATGATTTTGCTTTGAACTACTTTGGACGCAGGTTTAATTATCCAGAAATGTCGTCGGAAAGCCATCCGACTACCGGAATTCACAAAAAACGCAAAGAAAAAGAAAGATACCCGAAGCCCAAAACTGACGACGAAGCTTCTCCTAAGCCAGTCACCGGTTCTCAGTGAAGCGACTTCGCAGCCCCTGACGGCCGCTACTTTAGAGTCACAGGCCGCTACCAACTCCCACATGGAGTCGGCCTTGCCGCTGGAAACTCAAGGTATTGAAGCCTCGGACGCTAATCCTTCAGATCCGCTGAGCAGGCACCAGCTTCTGAGGGTGTATTCAGGCCCAAACATCTATACATTAAACCAACATCAAAGGCAAAGACTAAAGCTCCTTCAAAGGCAAAGAAGCAAACTCAAGAGCCACGTGGATAGGCCTCCATGCCCAAAAAACAAATGCTCAGAATGGCCGAAGACTTGATTACCTTGATCGGGGGTTCCCATCCCCCTCCTGATAAGAGGCCTAGGCAAGAGACTGACTATGAATCTTCAGATCAAGTTTCCATTTCTTCTGATTCCTCTTCTGATCAGGAATATTCTTTTCCCCCCTATGAGGATTCTGATGCTGAAGAATCCATACCTTCAGCTTCTCCTCCTGAGGACTATTTCTTTGGGGAAACCTTACATACCATGAGGGAGCATTTCCACTGGGAGAGCCAAGATTTTTCAGAATCTAAAAAGAGGCTCAGGGATTTCCTATTACTACCTCAGCACAAGCCACTTGCCATCCCCCCAGTGTTAAGACATTGTAGATGATGTGTTTTCGGAGTCTAGCCTTACCCCTGACTCCTTACCTCCAGCTCCTGTTAAGCCTGACAGATATTACAGGGTTCCTGACTCACATAAATTCCTTTTTAAAAACCCTGCTGCTGACCCAGAAACTATTTCTCAGGGTCCCAAGGGAGTTAAGGCTTCCGCTGCAAAAAACCCAACCCCTTCTGACAGGGATTCTAGGGCACTGGACAGATGGGGAAAAAATATTTACACATCTGCTACCTTGGCTATAAGGACCTTAAACTGTCAGTTTCATATGCTCAAATATCAGCAACATGTTATGTCATTGCTTAAACAGAAAATGTTGTTAAACTCTGAAGGTGCAGAAAACAAGGAAATGCAGGATATTTTGCATGCAACTGAACAATTTGGAAAGCATACTTTGCAATGTGGTTTTGATTCTTTGGAGGCCTCCTGCAGGGCCGCAGTTACAAGTTCTGTAATTAGAAGGCATGCTTGGTTAAAGGAACAAAATCTGCCTGATCATGTTAAAGTTAAATTATTAGATGCACCATTACAGCATGATGCTTTGTTTGGTGTTAAGGCAGAAGAGGTGTTAAAGAAAATGGAGGACAAGGCTAAATCTATGCAAACGGTCAAAGATTTCTTACAAGTACAGCCACCTAGGTTTAGTAGGCACTGGCCAACAAAGACTTGGTCCTTTCCTGTGTCAGACAGACCTCAAAGGGGTAGACCCAGATGCCCTAGAGGCAGATCCCAGGCACAAGGTTCATACAGGTCAAAGCAATGGGATGCTTCTTCCTCCAAAAGTGGAGAAGACAAATCACAACCTTACAGGAAACAGCCCCAATGACTTCAAGTGGAGAAGACAAATCACAACCTTACAGGAAACAGCCCCAATGACTTCCCCCTGCCTGCACCAAGCACTTATTACCTGGCAACACCCTTAGGGAGAAAATTAGCACTTTTTTCTCAAAATTGGCACATTATAACCCAGGACAAGTGGGTTCTAAATATCGTGTCGCAATGTTACAAGTTCCATTTCCATACCCTGCCAAAGGCAAATGGCTGGCCAGATCTGCCAAGAAATCAATGGGCAGAGGCACAAAAACAAATCTCATCCCTCATGAACATGAGGGCCATTCAACAAGTGCCAGAGCAAGAGCGGGGGACAAGGATTTTACTCAAGACTGTTCTTAGTGCCCAGAAAGGACAAAGCCTGGAGACCAATACTGGACCTATCGATTCTGAACACATACCTGGATTTACCAAAATTCATAATGTTGACTTTGCAGCAGCTTCTGCCCATGCTGGGCAAGAACACTTGGCTTGTCACTTTAGACCTAAAAGAGGCATACCTGCATGTCCCCATCAGACAAATATGCAGAAGATACCTCAGATTCAAGGCTGGCTCAATGCATTACCAATTCTCTGCACTGCCCTTTGGCTTATCTACTGCGCCCAGGGTCTTTACAAAGTGCCTGGCACCAGTAATTGCATTCTGTAGACAAAGAAGAATACAAACATACCCTTACTTGGACGACTGTCTAATTCAAGCAGAGAACAAGGACATCCTTTTACAGCATCTGGCTTTTGTGAAAAAACTTCTAACATGCCGAGGGTACACAGTCAACGAAAATAAATCAAAACTAGTACTCTCTCAAGAGATAATATTCCTGGGTGCAAGCTTAAATACAACTGCCCAGATGGCTTATCTCACGTCAGACAAACAAAGGCAATTGACTACCTATTTCAACATGTTAGCAACAAAGGCCCAGTTATCTGCAAGAAAAATTCTGCAGGCTTTGGGCTTCATGGCATCCTGCATCCTATTAATTCCATATGCAAGACTGCATATGAGGAAACTTCAATGGTGCCTAAAAAGTGTTTGGACTCAACATTGCCACAACCTGGAAACCATAATTACTCTTATTCCCTGCCTGCAACAGGAGTTTCGATGGTGGGCAAAGGCTTGTCATCAAAACAGGGGACAGCCATTCACATTACCCCCAGCCAGGCAGACACTAACAACGGATGCATCCGATTATGCCTGGGGGGCCCACATGGCAGGAAGATGCATTCAGAGAACATGGACCTCAAACCAAATGCATCTACATATCAATCAAAAAGAGATGCTAGCTGTTCAAAATGCCCTGACAGCCTTCAAGGACCTACTTCAACCAGGACAACTACTGATAAAGACAGACAGCACCATGGTCATGTGGTATATAAACAAGCAGGGGGCACACATTCTTTCCCCCCTTTGCAGACTAGCTATGACTTTGTTTGACACAGCATTGACTTACCAAGTACATCTGCAGGCACAATTCCTGCCAGGAAGGAAAAATACTCTGGCAGACGAACTAAGCAGAAACCTCATGGATCCCCATGAGTGGTAGCTGGATCCACAAGTCTTCAACATGATAACAAGGAAACGGGGATGCCTGGACATAGATCTATTTGCCTCCCCTCACAACTACCAACTAAAGAGATTCTGCACAAGGATTTATCACAGACAAGCATGGAAAGTGGACACCCTATCCTTCAGCTGGAAAAACCTATCAGTATATGCCTTTCCCCCACTGCCTCTCCTCCCCAAGGTACTCCTACAGGTCAGACAGGAAAAGCGAAAGATAATTCTGATTGCACCGGACTGGCCCTGCCAGCACTGGTACCCAATATTAAGGAGCTTGTCTTAATGCCCAGCTTGGACCTTACCTCAAGTACCGTATCTACTATCCCAGCAAAACAATCAGATCCTGCACAGCCAGCTCAGAACTTTAAACCTGGCAGCATGGCAAATAATGTAGTCATACAAAACACACCTCTCAGCAAAGCTGTAATGGATGTCATTTTGGAAGCCAGAAGGCCTAGTACTAGAAAATCTTATGCTGGAAAATGGAAGAGATTCTGTGCTTGGAACCAGATTCTGTGCTTGGAACCAGGCACAAGGAACAGATACAACTGTGCCAAATATTCCTTAGATTTTACAATACTTAACTGAGATGCTGGACAAAGGCCTATCTTTCTCATCTATTAAAATTCATGCCTCTGCCATTTCAGCTCATTACAATGCAGAGCCACCAATCTTTTCTCATCCCTTATTAAAACAGTACCTCAGAGGAGCCAGAAATTTAAGGCCTCCAAGGAGATCAACAATGCCTGCATGGGACCTCAACTACGTCTTGGAAAAACTCACCCTGCCTCCCTCTGAGCCAGCTGCTACTGCGGATATAAAGTTTTTATCTTGGAAAACAGCTCTGCTCCTAGCAATAACTTCTGCAAGACGAGTTTCAGAGCTACAGGCACTCATGGCTGTGGAACCTTTTATCATTTTCTATCCGGACAGGGTCTCCCTGAGGACAAACCCAACATTTATGCCTAAAGTGGTTTCCAGTGTGGCTCTTAACCAAACCATTCATCTGCCAACTTTCTATCCAAATCCACAGAACAAGGGGGAAAGAATTCTACATTCTTTGGACGTACACAGACAACTTAGATTCTACTTGGACAGAACCAAAGTTTTCAGAAAGACAGAGCAATTACTAGTGGCATATGCTGCAGCATCACAAGGAAAGGCTATCTCAAAGCAGACTGTTTCAAAGTGGATAGGCCACTGCATCTGTTTCTGCTACTTATACCATGGCAAGCCAGTGCCTAAGGGCATTAGGCCACATTCCACCAGAGCTGCACCCACTTCAGCAGCCTTTCTCAGGGGAGTACCAACCAAGGACATTTTAGAGGCAGCTACTTGGAGTTCAGTGCACACCTTTACAAAGCACTATAATCTACCACTCTACTCTAAATCCAGGGCAGGCTTTGCCACTGCAGTTCTGCAGGGTCTCATAGCCGCTCCTAATGCTGTTTAGCTCCAGCCTCCCAACCATAGCTTTGGGAATCTACCCAAATGTAATGACTGCAACAGTGAAACACGAAGAACATAGTGCAGTTGTGTACACTTACCATAAATGTAGATGTTCAAGTGTATTCACTGTTGCATTACAGGTTACCCACCTGCCATTCCCCCTTTTCTCCTGATGGGACCTGTATTTTCCTTCTCTGCTTTATACAACCTGTGTGGCGTATTTGCTTGTGGATGAAGGTAAAGTTTATATTACTGAATGTAATTTTATATATAGATATAAATTTTGGCTACCCTTTTAGGGGGCACCTGACATCTGGGGCAAGAAAAACTAAAGAAAATGGCGTTGGCTGCTTCTTTTATACCCCTGACGACTTGACATCAGGGAAGGGGCAACGACAGCCGACGCAGGACCCAGGACTTTGGAATTCAGGCCGACTGAGGGCAACCTGCCAGCAGGATTTACCCAAATGTAATGACTGCAACAGTGAATACACTCGAACATCTACATTTATGGTAAGTGTACACAACTGTACTTTCACTGGTTTGTTACTTAACTATGTCGGATGAAAAGGAGAAATCCCATCCTAAATCTGGATTTAAAAAATGCCCAGATTGTGGGCAGAAAATGTCCGTCACTGACGGACATATTCAATGTGTCTACTGTCTGGGGGCTAAACACCTCCAAGACACTTGCAGCATTTGCCATTCCTTTTCTTCAAGAGTCCTCTTGGAGAGAAGGAAGAAGCTTATAGACAGGGGGATTATTACAGCATTCCTTTTCTGAGGTGTTGAGTAGCCATGAGGGTACTAGCACATCCTCCAAATCCTCAATATCTGCAGTTCCTAAAGTGACAAAAAAGGCAAAAACTTTAGAGGGAGGGTCATCGGTTCCACAGACCTCGGAAACAAGTGTACCTTTGATTTGGAGCCAGCTCTCAGTATTGGAGCCGGTCTCTGAAGTGCCCTCTTCTCCTCTGCTCCAGTCAGCACCTTCGGTGCATTCAGCTAAGTCCTCAGTCAGCCTTTCAGATTTGGACATGGATCGGTTAGTGCAGAAGCTTTTACAGGCACCAGGACTTGCCAAATTGTTGTCGGCCCCGACCAGCTCGTCGGTGCCAAAGACCATGGAACCAGATTTGTCTACTCCTCCGAGCCGTACTGGACTCTCAGAGCCGAAGGATACTGAACCGATGATTGTTGAACCCTTGGAACCGATACCCGCACCGGTGTTATCGGCTCCATCTACTCAGATGTCCTCGACACCGACCGAGGACTCTAGGAGCCGACGCTCTCCCATCGGGTCCGGGGAGGATAGTCAAACCGATTTGTCGGTGTCGACTCTTCCTCTCGGGGCTACGGCTCGGATGAACTCAGTTCCTACCTCGGGCTCGGAGCCCAGGGTTTCGGTGCGGGAGGTTCAGACGGTACTCTTGGGTCCGTCCACTCCTTCTTGTCGGAGCCATGGTGCCTTTGATGCTATGAGGAGAGTTTTGTCTCCAAAGACAACGTCAGCATCGGTTCAGCCTTCCCTCTCCCCTCAAACTCCTGTGTCTGCTTCTTTGTCTACCGGTCCCCCTAAGCGTAGAGACCCTGAGCTTCAAGAACCCCCACAGGGTGTCCCCTATTCTTCTGAGACCTCCACAGATTCCCCCCACTGAGGAGATGCCCAGGAAGAGACTGTGCAAGAGGAGGCACTTAGACTCCCCACAGGAGTCTTTGACATCTGACACGGACTTGGATGAGTCAGAAGGGTCCCCTCAATCCCCCTCTGAGGATATCTCCTTTGCAGAGATACTAGAGATCCTTAGTCAGAGGGGCAATTGGCAGTCCAAGACCCCTACTGATGACGAGTCCGTGCTCTTGAAGGCTTTTGGATCTCAACCTTCCACTTCTTGGGTGTCTCCGCCTTACGACGAGCTCATGGAACTGATCTCTTGTAAGGCATGGGAGTCACCGGAGGCCATGGAACCCGTTCCTCTTAAGCCCAATAAATTCATGTCTGCCCCAGTGGACAAGCCATTTTTGACAAATGGAGTGCCTGTTGATGCCATGGTGGTAGCTGCAGCCACCAAAAAGGAAGTGTCTGAGACATCCACATCTATCCATCCTCCTAACAGAGATTCTAGGGTCATGGATAGATATGGGAAACGCATGTTTAGTTCAGCAACTTTTTCTCTGTGATCACTGAACTACTTAACCCAGTTTACAAGACTACAGAGAGATCTCCTGAAAGAGCTAGGAGATGCTCTCCAGGGTACGGCAGCTGCAGGGGTGGCCGACATAGTCAACGCCCAGCTCACTACCCTAAACTCAGTGGTAAACTCGTCCATGCGTCTCATATCCTATGCAGCTGATGGTTCGAGTAGAGCTGCTAGTTTGGGCATTGCACTTCAAAGAGAAGCCTGGATGCGTCTCTGTTCCTTTGCGGAACCCTTTAAGTCTTCCTTTATGAACACCCCATTCAATGGCTCATCACTGTTTGAGCCCAAAGTAAAGGAAACTTTAACCAGGTGTGAGCAGGAAGGCAAGACCTTATCTGCCTTTGGAGTCCATTTTTCTACCCCTACTCAGCCCTACCCCAAGGGCCCTAGGGGAGGGAAAATGTGGTTCCGAAAAGCACAGGGAGCCTTTCAGGACACACGTGGAGAAACCCCCTCTAGAGGCAGAGGAGGGGTGTTATAACGGAAGACGCCGCCCCCCCCCCCCGGCAGAGGGGGTCCACAGCAACAGGGTGACAGGGGTCAGTTCTCCGGTCAACCTTACCAGCGCCCCTGAAAGGGGGCCCGACTGTTCGGCTCTGGAGGCAGTCGGGGGTCGCTTGCCTTTGTACCCAGAAGCCTGGCTAAACATAACAGATACATAAGTACAAAGCATAATTTCCAGAGGATATTTCATACCGTTCTATTCCCCTCCCATTCCTGTAAAGAGAATCCCAGATGTTCCACCCAATCACAGGGAACAAGCAATCGTAGAGGTCCACAGATTGCTAGAAAAAGAGTCATCCAACCAGTCCCAGCAGACCAAGTGGGATTCGGAACTTACTCAAGATTCTTTTTGGTATCAAAGAAAACAGGGGACTGGAGACCTATCTTGGACCTCAGCAGACTCAACCAGTTTGTAAAGAAAGAGAAGTTCCGAATGGTCACGCTTCAGTCCATTCTTCCCTTCCTAGGGAAAGGCGATTGGATGTGCTCCATAGATCTCAAGGACGTGTACTATCACATAAAGATGAACAGGTGCTCCAGAGATCATCTGTGTTTCCGGCTGGGAGCCAATCATTACCAGTTTTGAGTCCTGCCCTTTGGTCTCACTACAGCCCCCAGAGTGTTCACCAAATGCATGGCAGTGGTCACGTCTCACCTGAGACATCTAGGATTCCAGGTGTTTCTATACGTAGACGATTGGCTCCTCACTGCTACCACCAGGCATCAATTGACTCAGGCAACACAATGACACTCTGCCATCAATTAGACATTACAATCAACTTTGAAAAGTCTGCCTTATCGCCATCGCAGCATACCGTTTTTATAGGAGCAGAGTTAGATACCTCAACTACCACTCTACGTCTTCCTATTGAAAGAGTCTCACTTCTCTGCCAACACGTCAGCTCACTGGTGTCAAAGAACAAAGCTACAGCAGCAACGGTATTGAAGGTGCTAGGTTTGATGGCGACAGCAATCCTGGCTATACCACTCGCAAGGATGCATATGCGAATTCTTCGATGGCTCCTCTTTGCTCAGTGGTCGTACCAGAAACTACCGATGCACCACATGATTCTCATCATGGATTCTTGCAAGAGAGACCTTCGGTGGTGGTTGACGTCTTTTCATGTCACAATTGGAAGACCCTTTGCCCCCCCCCCCCAGTAGCCATTGTGACCACAGACGCTTCCCTGATGGGGGGGGGGGGCATTTCCAGGGAAAGACTGCCCAAGGCACATGGACAGATCAAGAATCACATTTGCACATCAATGTTCTAGAGTTGAGAGCGGTACTTCTGGCATTGCAGTACTTTCAGGACTCTCTCCCTCTAGGAACTATTGCAATTTAGACGGACAACATGTCAGTAGTGTAGTACTTGAACAAGCAAGGCAGAACCAAGTCTAACCCCCTTTGTCGAGAAGCCCTCAGGGTCTGGCAATGGCTGTGTCATCCCAGCGTTTTCTGTTAGCAACGCACATCCCGGGGAAATCCAGCGTGATAGTGGACAAGCTAAGCAGGGTGATATTGCTCCCTCACGAGTGGTCTCTCAAACAACAGGTTGTGGAGTTGATTTTCCGCAAATGGGGCCAGCCTTACTGTGACCTCTTTTCCAGCCACATCAATTCAAAATGCAGAAGCTACTTTGCTCTGATACCACCTCCCGGTCATCCCCCGAGAGATGCACTTTTACACAATTGGCCCCCGGGTCTCCTTTATGCATTTCCACCCTTCCCATTGATACCCATATTTTTACAGAAAGCAAAATCGCTGGGAAGGACTGTTATTCTCATAGCCCCCTTCTGGCTTCGACAGATTTGGTTCCCGTTTCTCCACCATCATCTATTGGAAGATCCATGGATCCTGGATCCAGTTCCGGACCTTCTGACGCATCCATCAGGGGACCTCCAGCCTTCACTGCAGTCCCTGAAACTTGACTGCTTGGCTAATCCACTTCCCCTAATTACCAGGCTTCATTCAATTTCAGAAGATACAAGACAAATTATCTTGTCTTCTCACAAGCCGTCTACCAGGAAATTGTATGGCAGTAAATGGAAAAGGTTCTCAATTTGGGCCAACTCACAGAAAATTGACCCTTTCCGAGCTCCGCTATCATCTATTTTAGAATTCTTAACAAAGATTTTTAAGGAAGGGGCAGCAGCTGCTGCAGTTTGAGTCCAATTAGTTGCCATCTCAAATTTTCACCTTTGGTTTGGTGGCTCAAATGTTATGGGCCATAAATTATCTAAGATTTTTCTTAAAGGTGTTCTTCACATGAGACCTCCTATCAAAATTCCCTATTCTCCCTGGAATTTAAACGTTATGCTGTCTCAAATTATTATTCCCCCTTTTGAACCAGCATCTTCTTGTGATCTCATATATTTATCCTGGAAAACTATTTTTCTTGTGGCCATTACTTCTGCCCGCAGAGTGTCAGAACTTCAAGCATTATCTATCAGACCACCTTACATGATTTTCCATGCTGATAGAGTACCTGTCAGAACAAACCCTCATTTTTACCTAAAGTCTGTTCTGAATTAAATATCGATCAGGTCATTGAGCTTGCCAGTCTTTTTTCCCAACCACTCTAGCAAATTGGAATACATGCTGCACAAACTTGATGTACACAGACAGCTCAGATTTTATCTTGACAGAACTAAGGATATTAGAAAATCAGATCAATTTTTTGTATCCTTCTCAGAAGCCAGACAAGGCAATCCAGTGGCTAAAACAACCTTATCTAAATGATTATCCGATTGTATATCCTTTGTTTATGAGAGTGCGCGCATGCCATTAACACACAAACCTAAGGCTCATTCTACCAGAGCTGTCTCTACGTCTTCTGCTTTTCAAGCTAGATTGCCCCTTGACAATATTTGCACTGCAGCCACTTGGTCTAAGCCTCATACCTTTATCACGCATTGCAAAGTAGATAAGGCTTCAAGGGACAGGTCTTCCTTTGGTTCCACGGTACTGAAGAACATACTTCCATGAGCCACCCAAGATTGAGGGTGCTAGGGAACGCTACCCATCAGTGAGAATAAACGGCGAGATTACTTGCCATAACGTTACATGTGAGTTTTTTATCTCGCCTTTATTATTCTCACATCCCTCCCTCCTTCCCCCTCCTGGCTGACTGTTGACCTAGAGGCTAGTACCATCCTGGTTATTCAGTATTTCTTTCCTCTTCCCCTTCGTGAAGTGTTCTTGGTAGAAATAAATAAAAGGGTATATATATATATATATATATATATATATATATATATATATATATATATAAATATGTGTGTGTATCTACTATTAGTCGCAGCAAACAAGATCTGAGATAATTCCATTCCAGCAGTGCATTGTGGGGTAAGGGGCTTGGTCTTGAGCTACTGGCAAACCTTGAGCTTTGCTATCGGCCGTGTCGGAGCCGAGGATCAGTTCCGAACCCATCAGTGAGAATAAAGGCGAGATAAACAACTTACATGGAATGTTATGGTAAGTACATAACTTCTTTTTATGTTTTATCACTTTCTTTTTTCAGGAAAATTATTTTAAAGGTAGGAGTTTTGTGTTTTAAAGGACTGTTATGAGACTGTATCATACTTTTAAACAGGAGCAGTCATTTTTTCCTGTCAGTTTAAAAGTTGTGTAAAGTAACCAAAAACCTTTTTTTTTCCTGTGGAGAAATTGTGTTTATTTTACTTTTGGGGGGCTATCAAAGTGCTTTTTCCTGTTTTTTTTCTGTGAAAAAAAAAGCTGCTTTAAAAGACTTGTAGTTTTTGTTGTCATTTGCTACTCATTTTCCCCGGAAAGAGGCACCATTTTCGACTTAACCATGGAACAAACTGCTGGTCCTACAGTTGTTCCTTCTTCCAGCCACAAAAAGAAAGTTAAGCAGACAGCCTTTGCCACCACAGCAGGTTAGCAGTTCACCTCAGCCACAGGTGGGTGACTCTTCTATGGCCATTTGTTGCTTCTCAGACCACTTATCTTTTACCCCAAATTCCTGTGGTTCATAGAAGATTATTAGACTAATGGCTCAAGAGCCCTTACAAGCCCTGCCAGATTTACCTAGATTTTACTGTTTTCTGTCGCAAGGGGAAAGATAATTAGAGTCAGCAGGCAGGGTTTTGACAATTTGTACAGACTGCCTTTGTCCATAAGGGACTTGGGCACCACACCAGGAAAAAATGGGATGGCAGAATACTTGCCCAGAGTACATTTTTCTCATAATCTGAAGTTGATACAGTGCATCTCTTCAGGAAGCTCTGTGTATGTGATACTGCAGCCACACACACAAGCTCTTCGTGGTGGGGATTGAACATCCTACTTGTCTAGTTACACGATCTCAAGAACACCATATTAGCTGCAAGTGCCACAGGAGAAGCCCAAAAGGTGATGATGTAGCACCTACATCCACTGTGGAGCAGGAGTTAGCCACATCCTCTGCAGCTGTTGAGGTTCACTCAGTAGTAAAAGGAGAGGGAGCAGGGAAGGCTTCTTTGTTGTGTCAGAATGCTCTGCCCATCCCTGGGGAAGCTGCTGTTTCTGTTATTAACGTTATTGGCACCATTTTTCCTGTCAAAAAGAAACAGAAAATTAAGCATACCTCTACTCCTCAATTTTCCTTAGAAGTATTTTACTGGGAGTGGCTCAGGGTTTAATTCATCTTATTATATTTTCAAGTAAAAAAAAAGAGAGGGCTACCCCTTTTCTTTGAAGAGATTCAAGAGTCTTAATCTGAATGAAGAGACTAATACAGGATTTTGTCATCACGTTTTTGATTCAGACTCTGAGGAGTGCTCAGTTTCTGATTCTCTTTGTGGGGGCTTCTCTTTCTGTTTCACTGAGACTATTGCTAGAGTATGCCAGTGTTTTCAGTGGGAAAACAGTGAGGTTTCTCAATCCATCAAAAATACTATGAGTTGTTACAGAAGGAATTTCCAGAAGCTTCTTCCATTCCTCCTGTTCTGTCAACTTTAGAGGATGTGTGTGTTATTGCCTGCAGTTTTCCTGATGGTCAGCCAAGTGCCCCTAAAAAGGCAAATAGGATGTATAACACTCCTCAGTCTTAAATTTGTATACGCTATTCCCAAATCTGACCCAGCAGCTATAAGTTTAGTTGATTCCACTCCTGCTGAACACTTAAATGCCAATATTCCTTTTCCTTCAAAGGATGGGAAAATTACTGATAAGTAGGAAACGTGTATGCTTCTGCAGCATTTGTTTTCAGAGTTTTGAATTGTCAGTCTCATATGTTAAATTTTGGTCTAATGGTGAAAGTGTGAGGAATGTTTTACTGCATTTTTCTTTTGAGAAAAATCTGCTTTAAATAACTTCGTTTTTTTTTTCTGTTGAACAGTCCACTACCCACTGGATACAGTGTGTATATGACTTTGATACTTCATCCAGGGCTGTGGCTATTGGTACCATTTTGAGAAGGTATGAAAGGCTGCATTCTTAGAACCTCCCAGATTATGTTGAAAATGAGACTTCAAATTAGTCATTGAATAGAGGTTTCGTTTTTGGCACCTCTGCTGCAAAGGCGATCAAAAATGTGATTAAAGGGATAAGATGATCCAGGGAATCTCTAAACATTTTCAGCCCTCCTTTTCCATTTTTTTTCTAAGATATTCTCTATTTCCTCATCCAATTTTTGGCAAAATGCAGAATAAACAGTCTTAACAAAATATAGATACAGACATTTATGAAGAAATGGGAAGGAGGTTCCAAAAAGAATCCTCAAACCTCCCAAAACCAAGGATGGTCCAACAAGTCTAAATGACTGTTCAAGATATCTTGTGACCCCTCCCATTCTGACCCCTTTTTTCTCCCAGAAGGTCTGAATCTCAATTTTTCTCTTTGGAAACAAATAGTTTTGACAAATTGGTTCTGATGATAATTCATCAAAGTTGCAGATGGCAGAGAGAGTAAATTCCTCCTTTCCAGGGGGTTCTTCCTCATCCTCCAGATCAGACTGTCTTCTTTCCACTAGTTCTTTATCATGTGCTGTCCCAAGATGTAATAGAACCAGTTCTTCCTTCCCAGGTGGGGAAGGTTTTTTTATTCAAGGACGTTCTTAGTGCCAAAGGAAGAAAATGCTTGGAGACCAGTTCTTGATCGTACTTTTCTAAACCTGTTTGTGATGGTGCCTACATTCAAAATGATGTCACTTCAGAACCTGTTACCTCCTCTTCCTCTTTCAAGTTTCCTGGTAACACTGGACTTAAAAGATGCTTATTACATCCTTATTCATCCAGAATTCAGATGTTAAGTTTTTATGTCTGGAGCACATTGTCAGTTCTCTGCCTTAGCCTTTGGACTATTCTCTGCATCTGGAGTGTTCACAATGTGTTTAGCCCCAGTTACAACTCATTGTAGACTATAGGATATTCACTTTTTTTCATATTTGGATGACTTGCTTATCTTTGTGGAGTCTTTAGTGTCGGAAATCTCTCACTCACTCTCTCTCTCTCTTGGGTGAGCAATCTCTTACACAAGCCGGATTCCAAGAGAACATTCAAAAGTTTTTCTTGACATCTTCATACAGGAGTGTGCTCCTGTGATGTCAACTCAACGACTCAGTTCAAAGAGCTTTTCTTCCACAGGAAGAAAATAGATCTATATCTAGATCCATTTCTGTTTTCCACTCAAACTTCAGTCACTGTGAGATAATACTTCAGGATTTTGGGTCTCATGACTTCTATGATTCTCATGATACCCCTGACAAGACTCCACATGAGAAAGATACAGTAGTATCTGAAATCTGTCCCAGTGCCAACATCCCTTTGTCTTTCCAAATCCCTGTGCTGGAGTTTGTCAAAAGAGAAGTCATTTGATGGATACAACAACAGATATCCTTAAATCTAGGTCTTTCATTCTCTCTCCTTGTTCCAAAGCAGTCGGTCACCACAGATGCCTTGGACTTTGCTTGGTGATCAGTTTCAGGAGGGTCAAAAGTGCATAGTGTGTGGGACACCAAGGACAGACACGAGCACATAAATATCAAAGAGATGATCCCTGATAAAGACACTTAACTTTCTAAATCATCTTTGGTCCTCAGGACGTACTCAGATTGTACCACATAAATGTGGCATTATCTGTAACATCAACAAGCAGGGGTACCCAGGTTGTACTTCCTTAACAGACGAGCCACATTAGCTTGGGATATAGCTTCACAGTATAATCTCATCCTAGAGACATTCTACATTCTGTCAGAGCAGAATAGCATGGCAGACAAGCTGGACAACACCAGAACAGATCATCATGAATGGAAACTTGAACATGGGTATTCCAAGATTTGATCCATCTGTGGGGATTTCCTCAGAGAGACCTCTTTGCCTCCTCTCTGAAAAATCAACTGGTAAAATTCTGTTGTAGGACTCCATGCAAGGAAGCTTGGAAGATGGATGCCTTTAATTTTCCTTTTCCTTTTCCTTGGACACAAATGTTCCTGTATGTTTTTCCACTCTTTCCAGTAATAATCCAGGGTACTTTAGAAGATTCAGAAGGAACCCCCCCCCAAGATCATTGTGGTGGATCCCTCCTGGCACAGGCAACCGTGGCTCTCCCTTCATTTAGAAATGGCCATGGCCATAGGCAATTATCAGAAGCTTCCTCACAGACTAGATGTACTTATGAACAGAAATGTTTGATACACCCTGACATCAGCCACCTTCATTTGACTGCCTGGATGTTAGGATATTGATTCTTTTTAGACACCTGTTTACTGAGGATATGCAGCAAGTGCTATTGGAGGCAAGAAAGCCTGCTACTAGTAGAAAACCATGTATTAGCAAATGGAAAAGGTTTTCTAGTTGGTACCAACAACATAGTCAGTACCCATTCAGGGCTAATTGTTGCCTGGTTTTACATTTCTTGTGAGAGTTACTTTCCTATGGCCTTTGTTATACCTGTGTCAAGGTTAATTTATTAGCCATCTCAGCATGTATGCCTAGGGATCTGTTTCATGTCAGAATGTTTTTGAGAGGAGGTCTGTTGTGAAAAATCCCAAGTAAACCAGTGTTCCCTTCTTGGGATCTTAATTTTGCTAATTTTTTAAAACTTTATCACTTGTGACATAGGCAAACTTACATTTGTATAAATTAAAACAAACAATTTACTGACAGTTGGACATTATACACATCACATATATTCTGTGCAGTGTAATCAATCCAGTATTACATAAGTTGGTCAGTTCCTGCCTTCCTTAAGCCTTGTTACTCCTGCTAAACATGTTTCTGCATGTATTGTTCCCACAATTTCCATTTTTTCTATGTAATTTACTCCTACCCTTTTCTAAAGATCCCACTTCTAGTTATTTTATTTCTGTTACAATATTCAGTACTTCAAATGTAGTTGACTCTTACTTTCCTTTTCTAGTAATTATTTTTTAGCAGACACCAGAATTAAAATTTAACAATGCCTTACTATGTCTAGGCAATTCAGATCCTGTATCCCACCTCAAACATTTCCTAAATTATACCCATTAGCTCACCCAGTGTTTCTGACAAGAGCACACTATAGGGAAATTTTAGTCTGCCAACTCATTACACTCCCAAAACATATGCTCCCAGTTAACCGTTTCTTCCCTATCATACCTCCAATATTTGCCATCTACCTGGGGAAAAAATCTTTGGAATCTGCTTTGGATATAAAAATACCTATGCAAACACTTCCAAAAAAAATCTAAAATTTTCTAAACTTTGTTTCATATTTGGGAACCATACATGTCTGTCTTTTCCTAATCTTTTCTAACCTCCTCTGATTCCTATAGCTCTTATGCAGTATTTTATGTGTCTCACTAGTTATTCCTTTTTTAACAGCAGGTTCTGTTCTAAATTCAGCTAAAAACTCTACCAGTGCAAGTCTTTCACTTAGGTTTCCCCTATCCCTTTGTTTTTGCCTATACTCTGATATTAATCCCCGATAGGGAAGGCAGCCTGTACTTGGCCTCTTCCCATTATGTTACCTTTCCCTCTCTAATTATTTGTTCCCAATACTTTGCCCGTTTCCTCCAGTAAATTCTAGCCCCCTCTTGCCTAATCTGTATAACTTTAATTGCAGTCAGCCCTATTAGCGGAATCTCCTTTCTCCATTCCCATGTTGACTTAGTTCTTTAGTATCTTAATTTTGAATAACAAAAGCTAACACTTGCTCTATTTGAACCAGATAACCTGGCTAACTTGAGGTTCTTAATATGGAAAACAGTTTTACTGGTTGCTCTGACCTCTCCAAGAAGCGTATCTGAAGTTGCAAGTTCTTATGGTGAGTCAATCCGGTCTCATTTTTTTTTTATAGAGTCACGGTTTCTTTGAGAACTAATCCTTCTTTTTATGCCTAAAGTGTTATCTGAGTTTACTTTAAGGCAAACTATCCATCTCCCCATTTTCTTTCCTGGATCTAAAATTGATGGAGAAAGGATACTTCGTGTCTTGGATGTCCACAGACAACTCGGGTGCTACCTTGACAGAACTAAATCTTTCAGATCTTTAGCTCAATTGTTCATTTCTTACGAAGGTGAAAAGAAGGGACAACGTGTGTCAAAACTGACTATTTCCAAATTGTTGTGTAAAGCTAATACCTTTTGTTATACTGACCATTTTAATCTATTCCAGGCAGGGTCAAGGTCCACTCTACCAGGGCCTTGGTTCATAGGTTGGTACTAGGCTATCGGCCCTAGGGCCTATGCAAGCCTAGCCATAACATTTCCCTGGCTATTTCTTCCCACAGTATTTACTTCCCTGGACCCCTGTCTAGCAGGCTTCATCTATGGCTTTTCTTGAAAAGGGGTAGATTCTAAAAGTTTTCTAGAAGTTGATCCTTGATACTCTGTACATACTTTTTCAAAGCACTGTAAGTTCAATTCCTTCTATAGGTTGAAGTCGGTCTTTGCTAGCACTATTCTCCAAGGGCTCCTTCCAGCTCCCAGGTGAAACATGCTATGGTAATCTATCCATGTAGCTAAGGCTACTGCAGCAGTGATCAGTTTGAAAAACATAGTACAGTTGTGGAAGTAAACGTGTCATATCAGTAAATGTTCAAATGGTCACTACTACACTAGCTGCTACCTCTTTCCACCCACTTATTTTTCATGTGTTTTTATTTTTGTTGTTCCTAGTGTTTTCCTTTCAGTGATCAGCCTTCTGGTATCTGTTGACAGGAAAGCTGTTAAGGCCTTGGTGCCCAAACTTGTCTTTCAATCATCTCACCTCAACCTTCCTTGACAGTTTGGGTGTGTGGATGGTGTCCTGAAGCTTTGGAAGCTGGCCAGCTGTCATATCCTTGGAAGGATATAACCTATATACGTAAAGATGCTATAGCAGTGATTATTCAAACATGGGTTCATAGGAGGTTACTAGGCTAGCAGCTCTAGAACCTTTACAAGCCTATCCATGTTAATCCCAAGTATCCCAATTTGTTCTTTTTGGGTAGTTTGCAGAATTAATTTATGCATAGAGTGGGTCTGTGATCAGCACTGGCTACCCCTGTCCATGAGGGACATGGGTGCTCCCGGAGGGGCAAATTTTCAGATTCCCATCAAATTATCTAGGTTGTGTTTGAATAGGGTCAGTGAGGAGTTCTGTTTACTTGAAAAGGAAGTCTATTCCAGAGAAATGGCAGTCTCTGAAAGACATATCTGTCTCTCCAACATGTTCTGTTAATGTCACAAGTTAGTTTGAAATCCCTAGAGTGAGTGACTCTTGTGCCATTTGACTTGCTGATGTGTATCATTTCCATCAGGGCAGGGTTGAGGATTACCTTAGAGACCCGGCAGAAGTCATCTCTCAGCATCCTATAAGATACAGAGTGAAGTGACAGGGCTTTCAGTCTGTCCATGTAAATCATGGTTTGGAGTCCCTGTATTTTCTTAGTGAGAAACCTCTGAGATCTCCCCAGCTACTGTAGGTGTCTGGTGAGATGCATGCAAAAGGGTGCATCGTACTCTTATTGGTGGTCTGATGAGGGTCAAGTACAGTGAGTTATAACATCCCTTGACCTGGATGCTATGCGCTTGCTTATGAGGTGTGCTACATAAAAGGCTTTTCTTACCAGTTTGGAAACTTGGTGGTCAAATTTCAGATTGCTGTCAACCGGCGTTCCGAAGTCTTGCACCACTGAGTTGAAACTCGGGGGGTGCTGTCAGTATTGTAATTTATAGGGAAATCCATTTTGCCAAAAGGAATAATAATGCATTTTTTTGCATTTAGTTTTAGACCATGGCTTTGGCACCAATTATTTGTTTGTGTTAACTCTAATGGTAATATGTTGATATCATTGGGGGACTCAATGATTGCTCTCAGTTTGTAATCATCAGTGAATCTGGTGAGCCAAAGGCCATCTACTTTGGCCTGGACTTATGAGAAATAGATGCTAAACAGTAAGGGACCCCTGTGGTACTCTTCTGGTGACGGGTCTACTGCTGGAGGTGGAGTCACCAATTTTGACAGTGTGTTCTGCCAGTAAGCCAATTGGCTACCCATCTCGTAACATAAGAGTTAATCCCTATCTGGGAGAGTTTCTCAGTGATGCCAGATTGGGGAATTTTGTCAGAAGCCTTGGCAAAGTCGAGATAGGCAGTGTCTACTGTCTAGCCTTCATCCACGGCTTTGATGACTTTCTCAAAGAAGTCCTCCAGGTTTAATTAGTATGATCTACCATTAATGAAGCCAAACTGGGTTGGGTCCAGTGTTTGGAGGTTGCCTGTGTCCTTGCTGACAAGGTCCATGATAATTCATTCCATGGCCTTGCAGATGAGGCAGGTTAGACCTACAGGTCTGTAGATTCCAGGGTCAAGTTGATGGCCCCCCTTCGTGTAGGGGGATTACTGTTGCTGTTCTCCATTCTGCAGAAACACAGCCAGTTCTCAAGCTACAATTAAAGAGAACATCAAGTGGATCAGCTGAGTCTTGTTTTAGATTGTTTAGTAAACAACCTGGGATATTATCTGGTTCCATTGAGGTTGTGTTTTTGGCCTTGGGAAGTGCAGACATGACCTGTTCTCTAGAGATACTAGGCAGATGGCTGGTGTCAGGTATGCTTTGGGACGAAGCTAAAAGAAGGTAAACTCTGTGTTGATCATAAGGATCAGTGCTGTAGTATTATTCATAATGGGTGGGAATTGCAGGCCTGACTTCATAGCTTTGGGTGTCCTGTGTGTGTGTGTAGGGAGGGTGGGTCGTAGAGTACATCAGTTGATTTAGGTGGCCTTCAGAGCTGTGTTTAATACCCATACTGAAAATTATTTCTTCTACTTCATAGATTTTTATGTTGCTGATGCTATTCATGTTTCACTGTTGCAGTCCTACCTTGTGAGATTTCCCACTGTGGAAACCCTTGGCTGGCCTGACTATCAGAGGATATTTTCCTCTCTTCCAGAAGCCATCAGGCACCCTATCTGATGTCACTAAGTTTGGGTATAAAGGGAGTCAGCTGGTGCCATCACCATAGTTCTTTCTTGGTGTTGGAGCCCAAGACAGAGTGCTAGTCAGTGTGTTGGAGCCCAAGGTAGAGTGCTAGTTAGTGTGTTGGAGCCCAAGACAGAGTGCTAGTCAGTTGTGTTGGAGCCCAAAGCAGAGTGCTAGTCAATGTGTTGGTCGGTCCCACCAGAGAAAGATGATGTCTAAAGTTAAGTATCCCATTGGGGAACTTTTCATGTGCTTTTTGACTAATGTCAGAGAAAGTTAAGTCTCTGCTATGGCAAACAGATTCCACTCTGGGCTTTTCTGTTTTTGTGTGAGTTATTGGTTCCTGAACATGATGTTCATAACTGTCGGTTTTGTGCTCGCTTTAATAGCAGAACTATCGAGCAAGGCTAAGATTCTTTATAAGCATTTCAGTGAGTCATCAGGGCGTTCGTGTACCATGTTGTCTGCCGGACAAGCTGAAGTAGATCTCCCTAGGCAGAAAAAGGAAGAGTTTCAGATTTAGGTCCTCCGATGACTTTTGTTTATTGTTGGCTATTTCTCTTAGGCTTGTGATTGTAGAAGAAGGTGAGGTGCCTTTACAACCCCCTTTGACGATTGAGGCGGTGGAGCAGGCCTCTATTGAGACCTATTTGGAGTCCGAAATGCCTCCAGGTCCCTCAGCTTCCTCACAAGCCAAAGGACTTAGCTCATTGGTTAGGTCTGGGCCGCCTCAGACTCCAGCTTTTGACGACTGCTGTAAAATCAACGACGACTCTTCACTTCATCAGGAAATTGCCCCAGCCTACCTCTCACCAGAGTCAGTTGTTTGTCCAGATACTAGTGCGGG
The DNA here is from genome assembly GCF_019279795.1 of Protopterus annectens. Lineage (NCBI taxonomy): Eukaryota > Metazoa > Chordata > Ceratodontiformes > Protopteridae > Protopterus > Protopterus annectens. The sequence goes on along the minus strand of NC_056730.1, from coordinate 648,543,217 downwards.
GGGTCAGCCTTGGCTAAAACCTAAGGCTGCTCAAAAAAAAAAAAAAAAACTATACTCACATTACCTCCATGTAGGCCTACCAACTCCCACTGTCAGGCCTACCAACAAGACCTAGTGAAGTTGGCTTGAGGATTTGATTTCCTTAATCAAATCCAGATGCCTCCCTCCCCCTGAAACATCCCTTGGTAAACGAAAGAGGGATACCCCACCACAGGAATTTGCTGACTCTTTTAAGTCTGAGGATGATTTTGATCATGATGAGTCCACCTCTGAGAGAGTGCATCTGTTGCTTCTTGTGGGATTCTGACTGAGAACCTTGACTCAGCTTCCTTGCCGAGAATATGGGAAGCATAGGACTACCCCAATCCAAGAAGAGGATTAGGGAATTTCTTAATCTCACTGAGCATAAACCCCTGGCCATTCCCCTAGCGTTAGAGGTGGTATACATGTCCTCCTAAATTCTTCTTTACAGCCAGACTCTCTGCCTCCTGCCCATTGAAAGCCTGACAGGTTATACAGGGTTCTAGATTCCCACAAACAGCTTTTTAAGAACCCTGTGGCAGATCCTGAAGTGATGATTCCAGACCCTAAGGGAGTATAAGCTAGCTCTTCCAAAAATCAGTTGCTGAAGACAAGGAAAACAGAGCCTTAAACAGGTTGGGAAATAAAGTCTACACCTCCCCTACCCTCGTCAGGAGGACTTTGAACTGTCAGATTCATATGGTGAAGTACCAGGAAACTATTCTTAACCAGATGAAACAAAAGCTAATTGGGGCTGAAAATAAGGCCCTCTCGAAGGAATTAATGGATCTATGCAACTGCTGCTCTCAGGTAGCCGAACACTCTGCACTGCAGCTGTGATACCATGAAAGCCACCAGCAGAGCAGCAGCCACAGGAGCTTTCATTTGTACACACGCCTGGCTGAGGGAGAAGTCCCTTCCAGAACATGTCAAATCCAGTTCTGAATGCCCCTTAGACAAAGATTTTCTTTTTGTTCCTAAGGCTGAAGCTGTCCTTAAGAAAATGAAGGATAAGGCCATGTCTGTACAAACTGTCAAAGACTTCCTTCAGGTCCAACCCCCTCGTTTTAGCAGGAATTACCCTACCAAACATTGGTCCTTTCCAGCCCCCAGTCTAAGCCTAGGCAAAGGAGACCGCTTCGAGAAAGGAGCCAAAGACAGCATCAGCGGCCTAGATAGTGGCAAGCAGACTCCAATAGGCCTGCATGATCATGTCCAGAGGGATCTAGCAGAGAGCAGTTTTGACTCTTGTATGCCTGGGGGGGGTGTCTGTCACTATTCTACAAGAAATGGACTCTCATTACCAGGGATCTATGGGTGCTAAACATCATTCATAGAGGATACAAACTCAAGTTCAAACAACCCTTGATTCTCTCAGGCTTCCTAGATATTCCTCCAAACCAAGAGAGAGAGGCCTTAACCCAAATAGAGCTTCTTTCCACTTAAGGTTGTGTGGAACCTGTACCAAAATCCTTACAAGGAAAAGGTTTTTACTCCAGACTTTTCCTAGTTCCAGAAAAGAAGGTACCTGGAGGCCAATTCTAGACCTTTCAAGGCTCAAACGATTCTTACAGGTCCCAAAATTCAAAATGCTAACTCTATAAAAAACACTAGCCATGATTCCCCCCCCCGACGCCTTCATGGTAACTGTAGATCTAAAAGATGCATACATGCATATCCCCATAGAGAAATCACACAGAAAGTTCTTACACTTCAAAGTAGGTATGAGGTACTATCAGTTCTGTACTTTGCTCTTTGACTTGTCTGCTGCGCCCATAGTCTTCACAAAATGCCTAGGCCTGCCTCCTGCAGGACAAAGGGAATTCAGATTTACCCTTGCTTATATGATTGCCTCATTCAGGCAACAAGCCAGCCTAGAAATACTCAAAAGCAGACCTGCTTTATACCCAAAACTTACTAACCTCAGTGGGTTTCACAATCAATATACAAAAATCTCACCCCCCCCCCCAAACGGGATTGTATTTCTGTGAGCCTTGTTGGATTTGGCTCTTCAGAAGGCATTCCTCCTTCCAGACAAGGTTACTTTCCTAACCCTGTACTTCAAAAAGTGCTTGATCAGGAAATACCTCACAGCCAGACAGTATCTCAGGGCCCTGGGATACATGGCTTTTTGCAGTCTCATAATTTCCCTGACCAGACTACATATGAGAAAACTGCAGTGGTATCTGAAAAGTGTGTGGTGCCAACATTCATAGTCTCTCACCTTCAGAATAAAACTGGTTCCTTGCCTCAGAAAAGAGTTTGCCTGGTGAGCCAAAGCATGCCCCTGTATCTGGGACTTCCCTTCAGGTTCATCCATCAGGACCAAACTCTTGACAACAGATGCATCAGAAATAGCTTGGGGAGCCAACTTCATCAACTTCCAGACTCCAGGCAAACAGGACTCCAAGTTCAAAAACAAATGTGTCAACTTAAAAGAACTAATGGCAGTCCAAAAAGGCTTGATTGCCTTCCAAAATAAATGGAAACTCTGAGCCCTCCTGATGAAGACAGACAATACCACAGTTATGTGGTACATAAATAAAGCAGGGTGGAGCCCACTCTTAACCCCTTTGCCGCCTAGCCATGGACTTTTGGGAAACGGCATACTGCACCTCATGTCACAGTACCTACCAGGAGAAACCATTCAACTAGTGGATCACCTCAACGGGAGTCTCGCAGAGCCTCACGAGTGGCAACTGCATTGGGACGTATTTCTCAGTATAGCCAAAAAATGGGGGCATGCCACAGATAAACCTTTTTGCCACTAAAGAAAGTGCTCACTTGAAGACATTTTGCTCCAGGAACAAAATGGAGTCAGCCTGGAGGACAGATGTGCCTTTTCCTTTCATTGGACAGGCCTATTCCTCTTTGCCTTCCCCCCAGGACCATTGCTACCCAGGGTATTGCTGAAAATTAGGGAAGAGAGGCCAAGGGTAATTCTTATAGCCCCAGATTGGCTGAGGCAGTACTGGTACCCTCTTTTACCCAGTCTAACCAACAGGGATCCATGGCAGCTGCCACAGAGAGTGGACCTGCTAATAAATATCAGTGGCACAGTAATACACCCCAACCTACACACACTTATATTGACAGCTTGAGTAATACTTTGATCCCATGGAAGGGGTCTCTTCTCAACAAGCAGGTCCTGGACATTATAAAAGAGGCCAGGAGACCTAGCATTAGGAAGTGTTACTCCACTGAATGGAAATGATTCATTTTTTGATGCAGACAAAAGGAGCAGAACCCTCGTCAAGCTCAGATCCCTTTCATACTGTCATATTTATCCAGCCTTTTTGAAAAATGTGTTTCCTACTCCTCTATAAAAATCCATGCTTCAGCTGTTTTTGCGTATCTGCCTTCTGAACCTTCTCTCTTTTCACATCCCCTCATGAAACCATTTCTGAGAGGGGTTGTCCACATTAAGCCTCCCAGAAAACCCCCTATTCCTCTCTGGGACATCAGTTTAATTCTAGAGAAGCTCTCCCTTCCACCCTTCGAACAAGCAGCTTCCACTGATATAAAATTCCTGACCTGGAAGACAGCCTTCCTAATAAGTGTTACCTCAGCCAGAAGGGTGTCAGATCTTCAGGCCCTTGTGTGTCTAGAACATTTTGTGTATTTCAGGACTAGCTCTAAAAATATAGGACATCTACACCTTTTTCTGATAAAGGGAAGACTGCTAAATGTTCACATGGAACAGTCCAGCCATCAACACAAGATTATTAAAAAAAAGGCTGCTGAACTTTCCACATTGAGTAGTCATAATGAGGTCTGTCCTAGGGAGGTGCAGCCTTGCTTACCCCCCCCCCCCCCCCATTAATGCCTGCTCTCCTGTCTCCAACTCCCACTGCTTTTTTGCAGGCTGACAGTTGGACACATGCATCTTAAATGTTCCAGGACATGAAAAATGCATGCTGCCTCACAGCTGGATGCTGGTTCTCAACTGTCCACAGAAAGCCCAGCCTAAGGTGCACTTTCCGTTCTTAAGTAAGGATAGTAATTTTGTGCTGGGGCCTCTCTGCAATGGTGAAGAAATTACCTTTAATTTTCTGTGTAAAAAAAAAAAAAGTACATGTTTACCCAGCCTTCCACTCCTTTCCTGATAGTTACGACATCCAGCTCAGGGGTGTCAGTCCCACCAGTACCTGTTTCTGCTTTTGCAGTTTTTGATATCACCATTTCACAATAGAATATATGGCAACTTGGCAGAAGGCCATGTCTCCACTTCTCCACTAGGCGGTGTCCTACCTTCAATACAGCTTCTGTGGATCAAAGGAAAATAATACTTTTCCAAGCACTCTTCCAACTTGCAACAGCAAAGGAAGAAGAGGATCTCATGCATTCTGTTCAGTTTTATTCCCCAGTTAGGTATGATACTGATGATGAGGAATCAAGCTTCCCCTACCCTACCTTCACTGACCTGTTAATGAGATGCTTCCTGTATTCGAGTGTAGGATTTGATTCCTTCTTCGTCCATTTGTCTACTGTGTGACTCAGCAAGTCACTTAACTGTATACTATTCCCAGGACATCCCTGGTAAGGGATGGATGTATTAAATGAGCCTGTTCAGTTAACAAATGGAAAAAAAGATTAAATGACAAACTTTTAATACTTAAAATGTAATGGTAGCTGACCACATAATTGTATCACTGGATGAAACTAAAGGCTCTGACTTGGTCCCGGCAAGTAACCCACTACTCAGTGATTGAAAGTTGCATTTTCAGTAGCTTAGGAAGGTTTGGAGAAAAAAAATAAGATATTTCTTCCACTTGCTGCACTCAATGGTAGAGCAATCAACTGACAAGCCAACATGATGCAGTACCAAGGAAACATCATAAAGCAGGTTAGTTCAGTTACAAGTTTGAGCTTCCATCTTAAACACTATAAAACATGAACCAATAGTAATAATGAATGTAAAGCAATAAGTATAGAACACAGAGTTAAGCAGATCTGTTCTCAGGAACATAACTGCATCATTAAAAAAATGATATAAATGTAGTTGAAATTTACAACCAAAAATTACTCCTCCATCTACAGTATAAAGCTCATTGTAAGTCCTGTGTTCATTTCATGCAGTTTAACTATTGAAAGCAACATGAAATCCAACGAAGTTTAATCACTGACCGTGAATAAAACAAAGTAAGCAATGATCTGCAGTTTTTGCAATAAGCCTAGTATCCTGGTTCCAGACCAAAAACAGATAAAGAACATCTGGCAACAGAAAAGGCAGGCACATGTGTAAACCCTAAATAGAGATATGATAGAAGAGATTTCTATTGTAGCCTTAATGCATATGGTCTTTATGCTATCTCAGGTCAATCTAAACACAAGCAGACACAATTATATGCCATTATGACTCCATTTATACCTCTGGATGGTAGGTATGCTTGGCCTTTGCCATATGATGATAAAGGTAAGATGTCCTTCCTCATCGCTATTGCAGTATTCTTTACAGATGGGATAACCTGCCCAGGATAGTCGAATGACCAGCCAGCATACCAAGGCCTTATCTCTTTCCTGTCAACGTACTTCAGACATATCTCCACCTTCCAAGGAGTGACGTATCTACGTGGTGTACTAATGCTGAGCGCTAATCCTCAGAAATTCTTTCTGCCAGTCCAAACACTTTTTTTATAAGTTCGGTCTATAGGTTGTTTGCCAAGTTGGTTCAGCTGCTGAGCCTTGACAAGATAAGTGCCCAGTTGGAGTCTTTCCCCTCCCTTTTTTATTTTCTTTTGTGGCTTTATCTTTTTTCATGTCATCCTGGAAAGGAAAATGTGAATATGGGAGGCAGATTTCTGCATAATGATAGACACAAGTGCTTTTTTTGTTTGGGTGCTTCTCACTATCATACTCAGTGCAAGATTTGTCAAGCATTTTTTGTGAAGCATTTTTTGTGAAGACTCTTCACAGTCATCCATCTTTCCTTTCTATTTATTTGGAGAGTCGGTGTTTAAAACTTTTGGCCCAGGGTTCCATGTCTTCTGAATCCATATTCCCTGACTTTCAGTCATTACTTGAAAAGAAAGAAGGTGCACATTGACTCTCCTGTTGTCCATCTTCATCCAGATGTCTCCAGGTTGGATAAAGAACACGAGGACTGGTACCACTGTCCACTCTGCTGCGACCTAGTTAGAGGCCAACATGGGATTGCCTATTCACATATCTGCTGTGCCTATGTCTGTTACAAACATGAAAGGGGAACTATGGCTGATCATGTTGGAGGGGCCTAGTGGGATTCCTGAAATACTAGTTAAGGAGGAAGTCCAGGGTACTCTTGTTGAGTCTAGGCAGGGGTCTGAGCCTCCTTGGTTTGTTAGGGCCGATGTCCCCCTGAAAAAGAAGCAGACGGTCAGGCATGTGGCTCCTTTTGCAAAGGATCCTCACAAGAATGGCAGAATTTCACACAGGGCCTGTTTAATGTTGTCTTGTCCTTAAAATTGTCTGTACCTTCTGATGTCCTTCCATTTCACTGTTGCTGTATTCATAACATTAGGGATTCTCTGCCAAGGGTGGCCCAACATCTGGTATACCAAAGACTTTAGGTTGCTTTAAGGTACACTGTACGTCGCATGTATATTTCTTGCGTAGTGTAGTGCAAAAAGGTGACCTCTGGATTCATCATCCTCAAAACTTCTTTGCCACACTGGTCCAAACGCCATCGCTTTATCACTAGTTTGACTGCCCATTGCTGGTTCACCAAGCTGTTGCAAATAAGTGCCCTATTGTGATTCTTTTTTTTACTTATCCTCTTTTATTGTTGGTTGTGGGGTTTCATGTTATTCAAGAATGGTAGATGCCAGTGCAGGAGACAGATTCCCCATAAAGACCATCATGAGCAGTGGTGTTTTTGCCTAGGTGCCTGTCACGACCATACATACTGTTCCATCCGTCAGGCCTTTGTCCCAAAAACCCTTAGTAGACTCTCTCTTTGGCATTATGTCTTGGAAATCAGTGTCTTAAGCTTCTTACGAAACACACTATGGAGGGTATTTCCCACTCGGAGGGACAGCCATCGATGAAGAAGAAGCCTAGGCCAGAATCTTCTGCTGTTCAGCCTGTGCCAGACATCTCTTCTGAGGTGAGTGAATGCCCTGAATTTCACCTGGCTTTATCATTGGATTCCTCTCCTGCAACTGTGTTGGAGGCCAGCAGGGATCTGACTTTAAGCATGTCCAAGAGGTATTGCAGACGTCCATTTCGGACGTTCAGGGGGAACCACAGCTGATTATCTCCAAGGGGTCTAGTGGTGTTCCTGAAATATTAGTCCGAGAAAAAGGCCTACTGCCATCATTGAATGCAGTCCTTAGTCAGAGCTTTCCAGACTTTAAGTGGACGACCCATTGAAGAAAAAGCAAAAGACTAACATATCACTCCTGCTCCTAAGGATCTGCAAAGTGAATGGCAATCCTTCACTCAGGGTTTGTTTAGTGCTTTAATGGCATTGAAAGCTCCTCGCTTTGGTCCTGTGCTCCCCTAAAAAGATCCAGGGAACAGGATTCAACTGAGGATGAGCTGGATTCAAATGAGGATTCCCTTGCTTACTCTTCTCAGATTCCCTCTCCTCTGGACTGTGGCTCAGAGGAAGAGAAATCTGCCAGTTCTGATACTCCCTTTGAAGAGATTTCTTTTGGGGACACAGTCTCCCGGATGATGGAGTTCTTTAAATGGGATTGTGCTCAAGTTTCTGAGATACATAAAAAATATTATGAATTGCTGCAGGTGGAGTCTCCTAAACCTTCTGCTGTTCCTCCTGTTTTGGCTGCCTTGTTGGATGCATTTTCTAATGATCCAGAATCTCAGCCCCCTGCTCCAGAGAAATGTGATAGATTCTGCAGGGTGTCTGGTACTGTAAATTTTTGTACAAGTGTCCTTCTGCTGACCCCTCGGTGTCTGTAGCTTCTGACAAGCCCTCTGAGTTGCTTCCTTCTCCCAAGTTACTACCATCTGATAGAGATAGCAGGATCATGGAAAGGCTAGGCAAGAGGGTTTACACCTCCGCTACTTTGGATTTTAGTGCTGTTAATTATCAGACCCATATGTCTAGGTGTTTGTTGGCTCAACTCTTCAGAGCTTGTCAGGTTATTTCTGATCTTCCAGACTGAGACTAAAACTTCTGCTGTTTCTCTTTTAGGGACTTCATCCCAGGTGGCTCGTCATTCCATTAAGTGCAGTTATAATGCAGCAGATGCTTCCTCTAAGGCTGCTGCTTCTGGATAAGTGATGAGAGTTTTTTCTTGCTTCAGCTTCAACTTTTGCCTGATGGTATTAAGGCTAAGTTGATGGATGCCCCTCTTGGTAATAAACACTTGTTTGGTGAAGCTGCTGCTGCAATGTTTAAGTCCTTTCAGGATAAGGGCAAGGCTTTACAGGGACTTCAGCATATGTTTCTGTCTCCTTTGCCTACATTTCAGAGAAACTACCCCAATAAGCCAGCCTTTGATCACAGGCATTTCCACTTCTAAGGGTAAAAAGGGTTGAAAGTGAGCCCCTCCTGCTAAGTTTACTTAGACTTCAGTGCCTCAGAAGTCTCCTTTTCCAGATAAACCATGTACTGTCTGACTATCCTGTTCTTCCCAGCCACTTTCCTCTTTCTCTTAGCCTCTGTCTCTCTGTTTCTGTTTGGCTACAGATTACTCAGGATTCCTGGGTCCTGTCCATTATTTGCCAGGGATGTTCATCATTTGGAAATCCCTTCCCTCCTTTGTGGGTGTTCCTTGGCCCACTCAGGAACAATCATCTTTCCAGAGGTGTTTCAGGAGCTTTTGGCTCAGGGTACTACTCAAGAGGTGCCTGCGTGTCAAAGGGGGATGGAGTTTTACACCAGGATGTTTCTAGTACCCAGAAAAGAGGGTACTTGGAAACCGATTCTAGACCCCTCTCATCTAAATGCTTTTCTGAAGGCCCCCTCCTTTCAAATGTTATCCCTCAACTTTGTCCCTTCAACTTTGTTTCCTCTTCTGCTTCCTCAGGCTTATATGGTGTTTCTGGATCTCAAGGATGCTTATCTCCGTACCCCGATCCGTCCCCTTTTCAGGAAGTTTTTACATTTCTCTATTGCTTCCTGGCATTTTCAGTTCTCTGCTTTCCCTTTGGGCCTTTCTACTGACCCAAGGGTATTCACCAAATGCCTTGCTCCTGTGATTGATTTTTGCAGGATTCCGGGGATCCAAGTATTCCCTTACTTCTTGGGTGACCTCCTGTTTCAGGCATCTTCTCCAGAGATTCTGTTGCAAAATCTTCATTTGCCATGTCCCTTCTGCAAAGCCTGGGGTTTACAATAAACTTAAGTCTTTTTTGACTCCTTCTCAAGACCATGGTTTCCTGGGGTACAGGTACCAGATGGTGCCAATTCTGGCTTCCCTGCCTCCTCCCAAGGCCTTGACACTCATTTATTTCTTTCAAACTCTTCTTCCTCTGGCCTCTGTTACACCCAGGGAGTTTGATAGCTCTGGGATTCATGGCACCCACCATCCCTATGCTCCCTCTGGCCAAACTCCACATGAGAAAATTTCACTGGTTTCTGAAGTCAGTTTGTCTTCAGTATGTGCATCCCACAGACTTTGCCGTTCCTCTTTGCCTTGTCTCAAGAAGGCACTTCACTGGTGGATTCAGCAGTTGTCTCTGAAAACAGGGCTCCCTTTTCATCCCTGTCTTCCCTCTTAGGAGCTGTTCACAGTTGCTTTAGACGTGGGATGGGGAGCAGCTTTTATCTCCCTGAATGTTCAGGGGGTATGGTCACCGCTTCAACAGAAAGAGCACATCAGTATCAAAGAGTTGAGAGCTCATTTGCTGGTGCTTTGAGCTTTTCATCCTCTTCTCCCTTGGACCTCTCAAGGTATTTACGGACAATACCACAGTGATGTGGTATGTAAACAAATTGGTGGAACGAGATATTTTCTTTGCTGGTTGGCACTCTGAACGTGGGATCTTGCGGTGCAGTATCAAGTGACTTTTCAGGCAGTTTGCATTCCCTCAGGTCAAAACATTGTTGGACACTCTGAGCAGGACCTTAACTCAGTCCCACAAGTGGATGCTTCACAAGGATGAGTTTCCAGACATTGTTTATCGGTGGGGTACTCCTCAAATAGATCTTTGTGTCCCCTCTGAACAGACAACTTCATCTATTTCAGAGTCCCAGGTCCTCTGGTGTGGAAGGTGGATGGAATATTTTTTTTCTGGGAAGGGGATGTTTCTTTATGCTTTCCCTCCCCTTCCTCTTTTTCCAAAAGTCCTGTTAAGAATTTAACAGGATGCTCCCAAAATCTTGTTGGTGACTCCCTTTTGGCCTAGACAGCATTGGATGTTCTTCGTGTTTCATTGTTGCAGTCATCACATTTGGGTTATCCCTGCCTGGGTAGCCCTCTGTCGGCCCGAATACCAGAGGCTTAGTATTTCTGCGTCGGTTGCTGATGCTTCAGGACTGACATCAGGTCGTCGGTATTATAAAGTAAGGCAGCCGATGCCATTACATCAGTCTTTCTTGCTGAGGAGCCTGAAGCAGAAGCAGTTCACACCAGTGCTGGTCGGCCGCTACCTGAGTTTTCGTTTTCTGAATTGAAGTTGGGGATCCTTTTTTCTTGCTCTAACCGATGTCAGAAAAAGTTAACCGTTGTCTCGCCTGTGGAAAGCAAACACCACACCAAGACTTTCATTCTTACTGCGTCACTTGCTTAGGCCCAGACTACGACGTCCCCCACTGTTGCTTTTGTGCTTTGTTCAATGCCAGAACTATATGTTGTTGGGCCCTTATTGCAGCTAGATATTTTCGTTATCAGTCCTCAATTTCCGATATGGCTTCGGTAAGCCATCCAACAGCAGATCCTCTGAAAAACGTAAGGATAAAGACAGAGACAGACCACACAGGTCCAAACCTATCGATGACGCTTCCATTAAGCTAGTCGTCAGTTCTCCACTCATCAGTAAGGCGCTTTCGCAGCCCCTGATGCCCACTTTTGTGGATTTGTAGGCCACTGCTGAGACTCTTTCGCTGTCCAGTATGCCGCAAAACTCTTCATTGACTAAGGATCCTGCGGTTGTCTCTACCTTAGATGGGTCCGGAGCCACTGAGCAAGCACCAGCTTCCGAGGAAGTACTTTGCAGTACTGATTCTCGACACAAAACCCGACGACTTCTTTCGCGTCTACTGTTCTTTCAAAAACTACCGAGTTTCTAAGGCCCAGGGCATGAACCACACCCAAGAAACCAATGACTCCTTCTCAGGCACCTGCTTCCTTGCCTCAGTCTCAAATGCGTAAAAAGGTAGAAGACCTTATAATGCTGATCAGGGGAAGCCAAGCCACCCCTTTCAAAAGAAAAAGTGATTTGTCCCCAGTAGTTTTGTCTGAACAGGAGTCTGACTCTGATGCCTCTGAATATGAAGACATGCAACCCCTCTCTGCTGATGAGGATTCAGATGCGGAGGAATCCATTCCTTCAGCCTCTCCACCCGAGGATTTTTCCTTTGGGGAAACCCTTCCTACTTTAAGGGAGCATTTCCAGTGGGAATGTCAGGACTACCCTCAGTCTAAAAAGAGACTCGGGGAATTCTTAGATCTTCCACAGCACAGACCCTTGGCCATTCCTCCTGTCCTGGATGTTGTGGATGATGTTTTCATGGAATCTAGTTTGACTCCTGACACCCTCCCTCCTGCTCCCAGGAAACCTGACCGGTATTACAGAGTCCCTGACTTTCACAAATTTCTTTTGAAAAGTCCTACTGCTGACACTGAGGTTATCTCCCAAGGGCCTAAAGGAATTAAAGCAACTTCTGCTAAGAATCCCAACCCCTCAGATAGGGATTCCCGAGCATTAGACAGATGGGGTAAAAAAGTATACACCTCTGCTACTCTTGCTATTAGAGCACTACATTGTCAGTTCCATATGCTAAAATTTTAGCAGCATACAATGGAACTCCTCAAACAAAAATATATTTTCCTGCTTGTGCAGAAAATAGTTACAAGAGTGAATGCATTCTGCAAGTCAAGTAACTAAGCACACCTTACACTGTGGTTTTGATGCCCTAGAAGCATCTTGCAGGGCAGCAGTCACCAGTTCTGTCCTTAGAAGGCATGCTTGGCTCAAGGAACAGCCCTTGCCAGACCATCTCAAATCTAAACTATTGGATGCACCCTTGCACAAAGGCAACTTATTTGGCACCAAGGCAGAGGAGGTCTTAAAAAAAGATGGAAGAAAAAGCTAAATCTATGCAAACAGTTAAGGATTTCCTGTAGGTCCAGCCACCCAGGTTCAGTAGGCGTTGCCCCTCCAAGCACTGGTCCTTTCCTGCCCCCTCCAGGTCAGTTCAGTCTAGACCTCGGGGAAGCAGACCCCTCCCAGACAACAGCCACAGGGAATGCAGAGATCATAGCAATGGAGTACAAAGCCACCCCCTCATGGTAAGAACTCACAATGACTCTACACTTCCACCCCTCCCTCTGCCCACCTGCACTTGCCCCTGGGAGGAAAATTCTCCTTCCACATAAGCACCTGGGCCACCATTACCAACAACTGCTGGGTCCTCAACATAGTGTCCCAGGGATAGAAATTTTCTTTCCACACTCTACCAACCCCAAAAGGGTTCCCAGATCTTCCTCCAAACCAGTGAGCAGAGGCCAAAAAGCAAGTCCTTTCCCTGCTCTCTATGAGGGCAATAGAGGACGTTCCTGCAGAACAGATAGGCCTAGGTTTCTACTCCATGCTCTTCCTGATACCCAGAAAAGAGGGCACCTGGTGCTCCATCCTCGATCTATCCATTCTAAACCCCTTCCTGGTGATACCAAAATTCACAATGCTCACCCTCCAGCAACTACTACCTATGCTCTCCAAGGTTGCTTGGCTAGCCACCCTAGACCAAAAAGAGGCCTACCTACGCAAGCCTGGACACAGCATCCCAGATGGCATTCCTTACACCAGAAAAGCAAACTTACCTAACAGCCTATTTCTCTCAACTAGCCACCAGACCCCAGTTATCCGCAAGGAAAATCCTGCAAGCTTTGGGGTTCATGGCTTCTTGCATTCTACGCATTCCGTATGCCAGACTGCATATGAGGAAACTTCAGTGGTACCTAAAAAGCCTTTGGTGTCAACATTCTCAGGACATAGAAACTCTTATACCAATGATACCTTGTCTAAGGAAAGATTTTCTTTGGTGGGCAGCAGCATGCTACCACAGCAAGGGGCTACCCTTCTCACAACCCCATGCCGCCCAGACCCTCACCACAGATGCATCAGACAATGCCTGGGGTGCACACCTGGATGGCAGGTGCATACAGGACTAATGGAGCCCACATCAAATAAATCAACCAAAAAGAGATGCTAGCTGTCCAGCGCACATTGACAGCTTTCAGACCTCTTCTCTCCCCAGGGTTCTACAGATCAAAACGTACACCACCACTGTGATGTGGTATATCAATAAACTCTATGCAGGCTTAACATGACCCTTGGGCACACAGCCTCAGCCATGGAACTACAACTGTTAGCACAATTCCTGCCAGGCTCTCTAAACTCTCTGGCAGACAACTTAAGCAGAAATCTTCTGGACCCACATGAGTGGCAGCTAGACCAAAGAACCTTTAACCTTATAACTCAGAAATGGGGCACCCTGATGGTCGACCTCTTTGCTTCCCACTCCAACCATCATCTCAGGAAATCCTGCACCAGGGAGCTTCACTGCAGGGCTTGGAAAGTGAATGCTCTATCCTTCCAGTGGGTCAACCTCTCGGTTTATGCATTTCCCCCCACTACCTCTCATTATCAGCATACTGTTCAAAATAAGGGAGGAAAAACCGAGGACAATCCTGATTGCCCCAGACTGGCCACACCAGCACTGGTACCCTCGTCTGCGCAGAAATACTAAGCCTCTGGTATTCGGGCCGACTGAGGGCTACCCAGGCAGGGATAACCCAAATGTGATGACTGCAACAGTGAATACACTCGAACATCTACATTTATGGTAAGTTTACACAACTGTACTTTCCCTCCTCTGCATTTAGTCAAGGGCAGTCATCACAAGTTACCTCACATGGTGGACCTACTCACACAAGACAAGGGATCTCTCATCCATCCCCACCTGTCCACTCTTCAGCCAACACTGTGGGTTATAGGATTTTGATTCCACAGACACTTATTTTCTGAGGATGTGCTTTCTGTGGACATGCTTAGGGTCCTGAAGGAGGCCAGAAAACCCAATACTAAGAAATCCTACTTGTCGCTCATCCTACTAACATGGATGATAAGCTGGTGGGGTATTTTGTTTAGATACTTTAATACATAGAAACACATGAGGATGGATAGCTGCATCATAAAATGTAAACAAATTGGTTAACAGACAGACCTGCATGTCTTAGCCTTGTTTCTCAAGTCAGTTATGTATGCTGCAAATGTTTCACAAGGCTTCTGATCTCTTGTATAAAATAAGTGCCTTTCCATTGTAACATTTGTCTGGGGGGGGGTTACACATTTCTCTAAATTTACGTTTTAAGCACTCTTGGTCCTCCCTTGACTCAGCCAGTACAACAGTACAATGTTTTTTCCCCCCTCTCCTGCATAGATAGCAGGTGCATACACAAATGAACACTCCCTTTCTCTGGCTTTTGACCCAGCTAAATTAAGCAGAATAAATGCGTTTGTACGGTCATCTTTATCAGAAAATGCAGCCTGTATGAAAGTGTCATACTCTTGCTCAAACACTGTCCAGTTTTCAGCAGTATTACTGTCAAACACAAGTGCTCTAGGTTTTCGAAATCCATCTGCCATGCCCACAAAGTATGCACAAACACACTGAAAAATGCCCTTTGTAATTATGTGTGAACAAACTGTTCTGTGAGCTGGTAACAACATTCAAATGCATAATAAACTCTTCGAAATACTGTACTTTGCAAAATATGTTCTGAAATGGCTGTATTTTGTGAAATAACATTACTGAAATACTGCACAAACATGCGAACACTTTATACACTTCTGATAACTCGAATATCTTTAATATGAAAAATATGTGCTTAGTGAAAAAAGTGGTTGTTTCCTCTTATTTTATTCGTTTGATGCAATTCGGACTTTATTTCAAATATTTTCTGTAGTAATTTAGATATTTTTATCAGTATCAGACATATTGTTTTATGCAAATATCATTGAGTGTTCTGTATGCCTTGTTTCATATTTTGCAAATAAGAAATAGTGCTGAACAAGTTTTAACATTTGAAATTTGTTTCTGACCTGTTTTGCGAAGTATGCGTGCTGTGGGGATGATTCACTCCTCTGTATTCCTCCAGTTTCAACTGAGTGCCTCTTGATCTCGAACTGAAGAATTTGGATCCCATCCTGGCAACCTGTCCTTTTAGACATGCTGTTTCTGACACCATGTCACTCTTCCCTTCCTAACATAGATGACAAGCAGGTGGGTTATTTATTTTAGATGCTTTAATACATACAAACACATCAGGATGGATAGCTGCATCCCAAAATATAAACAAACTGGTTAACAGACAGAAATTACACACCTACAGTGGATATAAAAAGTTTACACACCCCTGTTAAAATGCCAGGATCTGATGTTGTTAATCTTCGTTCATTCTTTACTGATGAGTTATCGGTTCCGTCCTCGCAACCGAGCCGGCCAGTATCAAGCTCGCATCAGCCAAAAACTCTCGAGCACGAAAATTACAGAAACAACTGATATTGCCAACATCCTGGCAGATAGGTTCAGTGCTAACTTTACCCCCCACTCACCCCCCTAAAGGGCTCATATCTATACAGGAAGAATGCAGAGTCCCTGTAATCACAACTACGCAGGTAAAAGCTGCACTCTCTAAAGCCAGAAACACAGCATCCATGGGCCGGACAACATCCCAGGCTGCGTTTTAGACGAACTTCAGAACGAACTGGCTCCCCACCTAAGCACCATGTTCAATAATAGCCTCACATCAGGCTTTGTGCCCACTGAATGGCGTACGGCAACAGTTAACCCACTCCACAAAGGGGGAGCCACCACTGATCCCGGGAACTATCGTCCTATTAGCCTGACGAGCCCGGTCTGCAAGGCCATGGAACGTATCATCATGGAACTCATAAACAAAGACATTGGTAACCTCCAAACTCTGGATCCCACCCAGTTCAGGTTTGTGAAAGGCAGATCATGCATCCTGAACCTGATAGACTTCTTTGAGGTAGTCACCAAAGCCGTAGATGTGGGTAAGGTGGTTCACACAGCCTATCTTGACCTCGCCAAGGCTTTCCACACCATCCCCCATTCTGGAATTGTAGCTAAACTCACTAAACTAGGTATAAATCCCTATGTCACAAGATAAGTTGCCAACTGGCTCACTGACAGAACCCACACTGTAAAAGTTGCAGACTCCAAATCTGACCTCAAACCAGTGACAAGTGGAGTACCACAGGGTTTAGTCCTGGGACCTCTCCTGTTTGGTATCTACTTCTCTGAAGTACAGGCTAACATAGAAGGCCCTCTGGCTAACGAAGTTCGCAGATGACTGCAAACGAGGAGCCATAGTCAAGTCCCCAAATGATGTGGACATCCTACAGAAGGGCCTCGCTGAGACAGATGCCTGGTGTCAGAGTCATGGCCTCAAGCTCAATGCCAAAAAGTGCAGTGTCATCCCCTTTGGTAAAAACTCTTTACCCATGAACTAACCACATAGGCAGCAATCTACTTAACACCGAATGTGTGATAAGAGACCTTGGGACCCAGGTGGACAGTAGTCTCTCCTTTGATAGTCACATTGCCACACTAGTCTGGAAGTCCTTCTACATGGTACATCTCATCATAAAAGGGTTCTCATCCAGGAAGAAGGAGGTCATTGTTCCCCTCTACTCGACACTCATTAGACCCATTGTAGAGTACAACACCCCTTTTGGAATGTACCTCACAAGACATCTAAAGCAGCTGGAAAGGCCACAGAAGTACCTCACAAAGAGGATTACTGGCCTCAAACAAATGCCCTACACTGACCGTCTCAAAAAACTCTAGCTTTACTCCGTAGCATATCGCCTACTCCGAGGTGATCTCTGCCTAACATATAAAGCTATGTCAAACCCAGAGCTGTTGGACATGCTACACCTAAAGAAATCCCAATCCCTCTGAGCTACACACTCTAGGGACCTAAACCTTGTCACCACAATAAACAGGACATGCTGAAGGGATAGATTCCTGTCCCAGAGACTTTCCATACTCTGGAACAGGCTACCCATCTATGTCAAGCAAAGTTCTTCATTTGCACTCTTCAAGAAAAATCTTGATGAGGGGATGAGAAATAGGAAATGCAACCCAGGGATCACTTCTGTGTGTCTGCTCGACAGTGGCACAGGAAAATAACTTTCTTGGGTGGCGTAAACCAGGGAACCTTGTTGGCTACGCTTACGTAGGCCCATGGGCCGATAGCCTAGTACCTACCTATGAGCTAAGGTCCTACCCAGAATGCTCTGCTCCCTGTTACCTCAGATCTTGTTTGCCGCGTTGCTGAACAGCCGTGTCAAGCCATTCTCTCAACTAAGTGTCTAATTTTTTTTGACAGTTTATATATTATTAATCTAAAATTTTCTCAAAAGTTTATTCTAATATTTTCCTACCGTATCGCACACTTTAGACTTTCTCCCCTAAGTCTACTACCCTCTTTTCTTACCTTGTGGTAATTCTCTATTACCATTGTTGGTAATCCTTCCTTGTCTCTTTTTACCCTTTTCTGGGGTAGCCGTTATTCTTCCTTTTGCTACTGTGCTTCTTCTCCACAACAGCTATGTTGGATATGAAAAGTTCCGTTGGTTTCAAGCAGTGCAAGGATTGCGGCCATAAGTTACCGCTTTCCAATGGCCATGACTTATGTGTCTACTGTCTTAATGTCTCCCACTTGACTGTAGATCCTCCGTGTGGGATCTGTAAAAACTTCTCTACCAGGACTCTCAGCGAAAGGAAGAATAAGTTAATTTTGAAAGGTCTCCTCATGTCTCCTTTCTCTGAGGCTATTTCTGAGTCAGAGGGCTCACCCCCTCCTGTTAAGCCCCGCAAGAGGTGTTCTTCCTCTTCTTCATCAAAGTCACTCCTTTCTTCTCCCTCTGAAGATCGTAGGGAATTGACTCACAAGAAGGTGAAATTGATTACTACTCCAGCGCTGCCACCTGTGACCCTGTCAGCTCCAGGCTCGGCACAGCCCCAAATGATCCTGACTACAGCCATGTCTCCTTTATCGATATCGGCACCGGATTTCCCGGTGCAGGCAACTATGGTTCCGACAGTTCTGTCGCAACCCCTAACGGCACCATCAATGCAGGTTCAGTCCCCTTCAGCACCATGGGTACAGTCACCTTCGGCTCCAAGTATGACTGTTCTGTAATCCGCCGGTGCAGACACTTTCCATTATGGCACCATACCCTTCGGGGTAGACCTTTGCTTTTATGGTGCAGACACCTTCTACTACCACGACACTGACGTCTTCGGCGCAGACCTTTTCCACACTGTTTTCTTCGGTGTAGACTTCCTCGGCTCCAAGCTCTGCACCTGTTGAATTCGCAAGGACCAAATATTCCCCTTCATTGGATCGTATTGCAAGCAGTCAATAAAGGCCAGAATCGCCATCAGCCTTCTCCATGAGGTCAACCAAGAGTCTTTCTGAGCAGGATGTGTTGTGGCTTGTTGACCCGTTGCTTGTGGCCAGAGGTCTCTCTCAACCGTCGAAGTCAACATTCCCTCATTCAGGTGAGCGTATTTTGCCTCAAACCCCAACGTATACTCCTCCTTTGACTTCCACTCAAGTCTCGAAGCCTATTACTCTGACAGCGGCTTCCCTCCCTCCAACTCCAATAGTGGATCTCACTTTGGAACCAGAGTTGTTTTTGTGGCCTTCGGTGCACTGAGCATCAGGTTCTTCTCAGGCCAGTGGCTGTGCTGTTGGGGAGGGCATTCCTGGCTCCATGCCGATTTTTTTCTATAGCACCTTCAAGGGATGCTTTCTCTCTTATAGTTCATGGCGCTCTTGAGACTCCTGGTCTGGGGGCGGGCTCGTCGGGGAGTGGTGTGACCCTGGTTCCCAGGTTGTCTTGCTCAGTTCCGGGCTACCATCCCTCCTTGGGCGGGCCAGCCTTCCAGGCCATGGAGAGGACTCTTGCCTTCACTGGCAAAGCTCATTTGTTGGAGTCATCTCCCCCGTCTGTGCCGCAACTGCCACAAGTTTCAACTCCCGGACACCAGGCACAAGAGCCTCAGGTCTCTCCTCCTAAGGAGACCCCCTCTTTGCAGTCTTCCCCAGAACCTCTGAATGAGGAAGCACCCCGCAAAGCATCATGTAAGAGAAAACACATGAACTCCACTGAGGAGTCATTGACTGAAGATACGGATTTTGATGACGGGGAAAGGGTCCCCACGGTCACCCTCTGATAAGGTGTCCTTTGGTGACATCCCAGAGATCCTTAGACAGAGGGGTGACTGGAAGCCCTCTAATCCTTCCTCTGAGGAATCCGTAT
The DNA here is from genome assembly GCF_019279795.1 of Protopterus annectens. Taxonomy (NCBI): domain Eukaryota; kingdom Metazoa; phylum Chordata; order Ceratodontiformes; family Protopteridae; genus Protopterus; species Protopterus annectens. Next base: position 648,523,723 of record NC_056730.1, on the reverse strand, counting down.
TCCTGCAGGCTTTTTGTGCCCAGCCCCCTACCTCCTGGGTCACCCCCGCCTGCTGATGAGCTCGTCCAGCTCATCATGCAGTGTGCATGGAAGGCTCCTGATACCATGGAAGCTATACCTAAGAGGCCAGATAAAATATTTTCACCCAGCACTGGTCACGTGGTCTCCTAGTAGATGCTATGGTGGTGGCAGCTGCTACTAAGAAGGATTTGACAGAAGAGAGCCAGCTTGTCCATCCGCCCAACAAGGCGTCCCAGGCGATTGACAGATTAGGGAAGCATGTGTTTGCTTCATCGACCTTCGCCGTAAGGTCTTTGAATTATTTGGCACATTTTACCAGGCTTCAGCAAAATCTTATCAACCAGCTGTCTGAAACCTTGGTAGGAGCTGTTTCTGATGAAGTCCGTGATAATGTGGCTTCCCAGATAGCCACCCTAGTCCATTTCCAACTCTTCCATGCGTCTTATTTCTTACGCAACGGAAGGGGCGGCTAGAGTAGCAAGCACAGGTGTAATCACCAGACGACATGCTTAGATGCGCCTTTGTGACTTTGCAGACTCCTTTAAGGCTGCTTTCATGAATGCCTCTATAGGGGCCGCTTCTTTGTTTAGCCCTAAAGTCAAGGATACGCTGGCAAGGTGCGAACAAGATGGCAATACCTTGCCTGCCATTGGTGTCAGACACTCCACCACTCAATGATTCTACTGTAGAAATCAGAGAAGTGGAAAGATCTGGCAAAAGAAATCGCAGGGTTCTTTCCGAGATGCACGTGCCAAGTTTCTCCCTAGAGGCAGAGAGGGAAACTCCAATGGAAGACACCCCTTTCGGGGCAGAGGAGGTCCAAGATACCGGTGTTCCAGAGATTCTTTCTCTGGCCAACACTATCAGTGCTCCTGAAGCGTTACCCAACTGCTCACCTCTGGAAGCAGTCAGGGGTCGTTTCTCCTTGTACCCTGCTGCCGGGCAAAACATAACAACCCACTGTTGGGTACAACGGATTATATCCAGAAGCTGTCACATCCCCTTCCATCCAGATGGTCCCCCCAGACAATATAGGATCCGGATTTTACTTAAGGTTCTTTTTAGTGCCAAAAAAGACAGGGGACTGGAGAACAATTCTGGATCTCAGTACACTAAACAAAATTGTAAAACAGAGAAATTCCAGATGGTCACGGTTCAGTCTATCCTTCCTCTTCTGGAAGAAGACGATTGGATGTGCTCTGTAGATCTTCAAGATGCATGTTGTTGTTGTTGTGTCTTTTGGCTTATCCCAGTTAGGGGTCGCCACAGCGGAACTCCGGTCCGCTAATGTTTGGTAGTGGATTTTTACGTGCCGAGTTACCAGCCCTGACGCACAACCTTCAACGAAGGCATGCCCATTCACGCATGCCTCCACACAGAAGACGCTCTAGCTGAGAATCGAATGTCACAACGTCTTGCTGTGAGACGACAATGCTACCGCAGCACCACTACAAGATGCATATTATCACATAAAAATGGACAAACACTCAAGAATATACTTCCGCATCCATATAGGAGCCAGTCACTACCAGTTTCGAGCCCTGCTCTTTCTACACCCCCTAGATTGTTCACAAAATGCATGGCAGTGGTTATCACTTGCAACTTCAAGGATTCTAAGCTTTTCTATATCTAGACGACTGGCTCCTTACCGACCCCACCAGGCATCTACTGGAAGAAGCCCTGCAGTATACTTTCTTAACAGCACGAAGCCTGGGATTCACTGTAAACTGGGAGAAATCCAACACAACTCCAACGCAGTCTTTGGAATTCTTATGGGTACCGTTGGACACGGGAAATTGCACAGCATCCTTTTCAGAACACAGACTTCAGAGAATAAGACAAGTTCAGCTGCTGCTCTGTCACCACAAATGCTTAGCTTGATCTGTACTTCAGCTATTGGGGTCAATGGCAGCTTTGATTACCATTGTTCTCCTAGCCAGAGTCCACATGAGGCTTCTTCAATGGCTACTTCTCACTCAGTGGTACCCTCTACAATACCCTTTGTCTTTTCAAATAAGTGTGACTCAGAGATGCAGGCAAGATTTACTCTGGTGGACATCTCAAAATCCCCAACAATGGTCTCGCCCTTTCACCCCCCCATCATCCAATAGCCACAGTGACCACGGATGCCTCCCTGATGGGGTGGGGGGGGGCTATGTCAGGGAAACTCAGTCCAAGGCACCTGATCAGAGACAGAGGCCCTTTTGCATATCAGTGTCCTGGAACTGAGGGCGGTGCTTCTAGCGCTGCAAGTATTTCACTGCATCCTTCCGTTGGGGACTATTGCAATCCAATCAGACAACATGTCAGTTGTCTGGTACATCAACAAACGAGGGGGCACCAGATCTTACCCGTTATGCCGAGAGGCCTTGAGAATATGGCAATGGACAGTAGCTCACAACCACTTTGTGATTGCAACGTACATTCCCGGGAGCACCAGCGTGATGGCAGACAAATTGAGCAGGTGCATTCCACAGCCTCACGAGTGGTCCCTCAGTCCTCTGATAGCGGCAAAAATCTTCCACCGCTGGGACCAGCCTTGCTGTGACCTATTTGCCTCCCCAACCAACTACAAGTGCAGCAACTACTTTGCCCTGATTCCCCCTCGGGGACAGTCACCAAGAGACACTCTAGTCCACGTTTGGCCCTCGGGTCTTCTTTATGCCTATCCTCCTCTTCACCTCATCCCCTGATTTCTAAAGAAAACATGACAGTTGAAGAGAAAAGTGATCCTCGTTGCTCCATATTGCCCTCAACAAGTCTGGTTTCCCTTCCTCTGGCCTCACCTGCTAGATCAACTGTGGATCCTCAATCTTTCCCCAATGTTGATCTCCCATCCACAGGGTCTGATTCACCCTAGTCTAACAACCCTGAAACTGACAGCTTGGTTTCTCCACTTCCTACGATTGCCAGGCATGAAAACCTTTTGTCCCCTCTGCGCAATATTCTTATTGCATCTCATAAATCGTCCACCAGAATAATCTATCTTAACAAATGGAAGATGTTTTCTCTATGGGCAGCAGATAAGCAAATAGATCCCTTGTCAGCCCCAGTCTCAAAGGTATTGGATTACTTATCACATCTTTTCCACTCCGGGGTGTCTGCCTCTACTATCTGTGTACATTTGGCTGCCATCTCAAATTTTCATATTGGTTTACAAGACTCTTCACTTATGTCACACAGACTCTGTAAGACTTTTTTGAAAAGGGTTATCCATCTAAAACCTCCTTTTAGAGAACCCGTGCAACCTTGGGATTTCGCTTTGGTTCTGCAAGCTTTAACAGCTCCACCCTTTGAACCTGCGTCTTCTTGTGATGTAAGATATCTCCCTTGGAAAACTTTTGTTTCTGATCGTAATCACATCAGCCAGACGATTGTCAGAACTTTAGGCCTTATGCATCAAACCTTCCTATCTTATCTTCCATAAGGACAGGGTATCACTGGGAACCAACTCTACCTTTTTACCAAAAGTGGTATCAGAGCACTCTATCAACCAGTCTCTTGATCTCCCAGTGTTCTTTCCTCACCATTCTAACAAAGGAGAGTATTGCCTGCACTCCTTGGATGTTCATAGGCAATTATGATTTTATCTGGACAGAACAAAATCTACCCGTAAGTCAGACCAACTCTTTCTGGCTTTTTCTGGACCTAGACACAGGGGTCATCCTGTATTAAAAGTTACATTGGCTTCATGGTTGAGAAATTGCATCACCTTTATCTACAAAAAAAAAACAATTTCACCTTGCCTCATAGAGTCAAAGCACATTCTACAAGATCTATGGCAACTTCAGCAGCTTTCCATGCTAAGGCTTCCCTTAATGATATTTGCTCAACTGCAACTTGGGCCAAACCTCATACCTTTATTCTTCATTACAAATTGGACTTGGTCTCCAGAGATAAAGCTTCCTTTGGTTCCGTGGTGCCCGGGAATGTCCTTCTATGAGGGCCACCCAGGAATACAGGTAGCTGGGGACTCTGTCCCATCAGTAAGGAATGAACGAAGATTAACAACATCAGATAAAGAAGTTATGTCTTACCATAACATTCCATCTGTGTTGTTGTTCTTCATTCATTCATTACTTCCCACCCTCCGTCCCCCATCCTGAGGTTCTAGGTTGATCTTATGCACCTCTTTCTGCTAGGTCTGTTATGACCAGAGGTAGCCTCTACTTTTATCTGTCAACTTGCAAACTGAATCTGAGGTAACAGGGAGCAGAGTATTCTGGGTAGGACCTTGGCTCGAGAGTGTTTAGCTGACACAAGCTTGATATTGGCTGGCTCGGTTCCGAGGACGGAACCAATAACCCATCAATAATGAATGAACGAAGATCAACAACACAGATGGAACGTTATAGTAAGACATAACTTCTTTTTTTGTGATATAAAAAAAATGAGACCACAATAAATAATTTCAAAACTTTTCCCACCTTTAATGTGACCTGTAACGTGTACAGTTCAGTTGAAAAACAAACAAATCTGTTGGGGTAAAAAATATAAAAAATAAAAAAACATACAATATGCTGGTTGCATAGGTATGCACACCCTTAAAGTAATACTTTGTTGTGGGTGCACACCCTTAAACTAATACTTTGTTGATGCACCTTTTGGCTTAATTACAACATTCTGTCTTCTTGGGTACTCACCTGCCATCAATTAAAAGACTCTGATTAACCCCAAATAAAGTGCAGCTGTCCTAGTAGGATTTTTCTGAGATTTGCTCAGTTGCCTGCTACAGCAAAAAGCCATGGTTCGCAGATGGCTTACAAAGCATCAAAGGGATCTCATTGTTGAAAGGTATCAGTCAGAAGAAGGGTACAAAATAATTTCCACAGCATTGGATATACCATGGAACACAATGAAGACAGTCTTCAAAAAGAGGAGAAAATATGGGACAACAGTGACGTTGCAAAGAACTGGATGTCCCTCCAAAATTGATGAAAAGACGAAACGAAAACTGGACAGGGAGGCTACCAAGAGACCTACAGCAACACTGAAGGAGCTGCAGAAATTTCTGGCAAGTACTGGTTGTGTACTACATGTGACAACAATCTCCCATATTCACCATATGTCTGGACTATGGGGTAGGGTTGCAAGACGGAAACCTTTTCTTACACAGAAAAACATCCAGGCCCTGCTAAAATTTGTAAAACAGTACATCGTTTCCCAAAAGTATGTGAGAAAATGTGTTGATGTCTGATGAGACCAAAAGTTGAACTTTTTGGCCACAATTCCATAAGGTATGTTTGGTGCAAAAACAAAACTTCGCATCACCAAAAGAACACCATCCCCCACGGTGAAGCATGGTGGTGGCAGTATCATGCTTTGGGGTTGTTTTTCTTCAGCTGGAACTGGGGCTTTAGTCAAGGTGGAGGGAATTATGAACAGTTCCAAATACCAGTCACTTTTGGCCCAAAACCTTCAGGCTTCTGGTAGAAAGATGAAGATGAAGAGGAATTTCACCTTTCAACATGACATTGACCCCAAGCATACATCCATATCAGCAAAAGAATGGTTTTGCCAGAAGAAAATTAAAGTTTTGGAATGGTCCAACCAGAGCCCAGACCTAAATCCAATAGAAAATCTGTGGGGTGACCTGAAGAGGGCTGTGCACAAGAGATGCCCTCTCAATCTTAACAGATTTGGAGTGCTTTTGCATGGAAGAGTGGGCAAATATTGCCAAGTCAGGATGTGCCATGCTGAAAGACTCCTACCCCAGAAGACTGAATGTTGTAATTAAATCAAAAGGTGCTTCAACTAAGTATTAGTTTAAGGGTATGCACACACAACAAAGTATTAGTTTAAGGGTGTGCCCACTTATGCAACCAGCGTCTTATAAGTTTTTTTTATTTTTTATATTTTTCTCCTAACAGATTTGTTTTTCAATTGAATTGTACAGGTTATAGGTCACATTAAAGGCGGGAAAAGTTTTGAAATGATTTATTGTGGTCTTATTTTTTTATATCACAAAAACCTGGCATTTTAACAGGGGTGTGTAAACTTTTTATATCCACTGTACATGCTTACATCTCAACATCTTACTGCAAAATGGCAGTCAGGCTCGCACATGCTCAGTATTTATACACTTGTGCAAGCACTTGGATAGCTTCTTAAAGGTGCATACACACACATTGATCTACACTACTTGTCCAAATGGAACAGGTTTTCTGTTTGATGGCTTTCTTGTAACCTGGATCCACTTGCTGTAGATGCCCCTTTAGTTCTCTTTTATCTCTGTGAATTGCTCGATTCTGGGTTGACTTGTTCATAGGTTGGTACTAGGCTATCGGCCCTAGGGCCTATACAAGCCTAGCCATAACAATTCCCTGGATATTTCTTCCCACAATATTTACTTCTCTGGACCCCTGTCTAGCAGGGCGACTGACATGATCCCCGCGGTAAATTTCCTATCTCCCATCCAATCATCAAGGTTCCTTTTGAAGAGGGCCAATGAGGCGCTCTGCTTGACATGTATGGGCAGTCTATTCCAGAGTATGGGGAGTCTCTCGGTCAGGAACCTATCCCTCCAGCATATTTTGTTCATTGTGATGACAAGGTTTAGATCCCTGGAGCGTTCTGTTAAGGCCCGCTTATCAGCTGTCTCTGCCTTTATCTCCTTTAGCTTCTAGATTTGAGGCTAAACAATTCCTAAATGGTATCCTTCATATTAGGCCTCCCAGGAAGCCTATTCCTCTTCCCTGGGATCTTAATTTTGTTTAGGAAAAATTGACTCAAGCTCCTTTTGAGCCTGCAGCTTCAGCTTCCTTGCAACATGCTCTTGGAAGACTCTACTTTTGTTAGCCATTACTTCTGCCAAACGGGTGTCTGAGCTCCAAGCACTTATGGCTTCTCTTCCTTTTTTGTTGTGTCATAAGGACAGGGTGTCTATTCATTTGGCCACTTTTTTCCCTTTTCTGCAATCTGCAAGTGAGTAGGTGCTGCATACATTGGATATGCACAGAGAACTCAGATTTTATTTGGCTAAAACTAGACTATTAGGAAGTCTGATAAGCTCTTTGTTTCCTTTCATCCTAGGTCCTTAGGATTAGCTGTATCCAAGCAGATTATTTATTCTTGTATCTCAAAAGCTAGTTATTTTTGTTATTCCTTTCGTGGTACGATCCTTCCTTATTATGTTAAGCCTATTCTACTAGGGCTGTGGCTTCTTTTGATGCTTTTTTCAAAGGTTTGGATACTAACTGTATTCTTGAGGCAGCTACCTGGACTTCTGTGCATACATTTACCATGCACTACAAGTTAGATGGAATCTACAGAGCTAGAGCTGGTTTTGCTTGGGCCATTCTTCATGGCTTCCTATAGGGCTCTACTGGTCTTTCCTCCTCCCATCGTTTCTTCCTGAGCTTTGGCACTGTCCCTAATATTATGAATATTGTAACAGTGAAATGGAAGGACATAGTACAGTTATGTAAATTCTTAACATAACTGAAGATGTCCTTCTCTTCACTGTTGCAGTATTCACTCTCTCCCTCCTCTCCCTGGTCCTTTCGCCTTCTGGATGTTCTGGTTACCTTTTTCTTTTCCTTAGACTGACATTCCTATTGGGGTTCTCAGTTCTGAGGATGGTACATCCGGGCATCACCTTTATGCCCGGTGCTATGCAAGGACCATATGTTTGACGTACGGCATACTTTAAGGAAACCTAAAGGTTTTGGTATACTGGCCGAACATCGGGCCACCTTTGGCAAGGGTCCCCTAATGTTATGAATACTGCATCAGTGAAGTGAAGGGCATCTACCAATATGGTAATATTTTACACAACTTTCCATGGTCCTCTACTCCTTTTAAACAGCATACAGAGTCTGAGCCCTCTGACAGAGTGTTAAATTCGAGTTCTGGGGAAGAGTCTTTGTCTTACACTTCTTATGTCCATTTCCATTTTGCTTTAAGGTCTGAGAAAAAGGATTCTTTTTTCCATAGTCCCCTGTGAAAGAAATATCCTTTTTTGATGCTGTGTTACATATGATGGTGCATTTTAAATGTGATTGTTCCCAAGTTTCCAAAAGAGGTACTTTGAGCTCCTGCAGATTGATTCCCCCTGTCTTTCTGCAGCCTGCCTGTGTTGGATGCTTTGATGGAAATTTTGCAGCTTCTCAAGTTCCTGATTCCCAGCTTACTGCTAAGCCTGACAGATTCCCTGGATCCCAGAACATTTTGTAAAAAAGCCCTTCTTCTGACCTTGCTGTGATTCCTTGGCTACTGACAAGCCATTTAAATTGCTGTCTTCATTTAAGCTTTTACCTTCAGGAAAGGACAGTTGTGGTATGGATCGATACAGGGGAAAAGTGTATACTTCTGCCACTTTAGTTTTGAGGGCCATAACAACCAGACCCATATGACTCCATATGTGCTGTCTCTTCTCTGTCAGCTTGGGAGTATTCCGAATGATTTGGCTGATTCTGAGGCAAAGTCTTCTACCATTTCTGTGCTGGGCACTGCTTCTCTTCATTCTGTAGAGTGTAGTTATGATGCTGCTGAATGCTTCTTCTAGAGCAGCTGCTTCTGGAGAAGGTATTCTTGGTTAAACTTACAGGCTGTCCTTGATCTCAAATTGAAGCTCATGGATTCCCTTTTGATAACCAAAATCTCTGTGGCTGTGCTGCAGCTGAGCTGTTTTAAGACCCTTCAAGATGAAGGGAAAGTTATGTAGGACCTCAAAAAAATCTTTTTGTCTCTGGTTCCTAGGTTCCAGAGGAATTACCCCTCTAAGCCTTCCTACATCTGAAGTCAGCCAAGACAGCCTTTTAGGGGTAAAAGGTCCTCCTAGACGGTTTGTACTGATTAAATCTTCTCAGGATTCAAAGAATCAAAAGCCATCTTTTCTTGACAAATTTGCTTCCATCTGACATTCAGCCCCCTCTGCCTGTTGGCCAGGTTTGTCTTTCCCTCTGGTTAACTCTATTCTTTCTTGTTTGGCAACTGATAACCACAAACTCATGGGTGCTGTCCATTATCCAAAATGTCCATCCTACTCCTTGCCAGCTGCTTCATTTTCCTGTAATTCTGCAAGATCTTTAATTGCAGAGAACCATTCAGCATGTTGCCCCTTTTCAACAGGGTACCAGGGTTTTATTCCAGGATGTTTCTAGTTTTCCCAGGAAGGTGAGGTCTTGGAGGCCCATTCTGTTCTTTCCTCAACACTTTTCTGAAGGTACCTTTTTTGGGAATGCTGTCTCTTCATTTTCTCTGCTGCTTTGCCAGGCTTTCCTGGTGTTTTTTGATTTCAAAGATGCTTACCTTCACATTTCAGTTCACCCTCTCTTCTCTGTCTTCTGACATTATCAGTTCTGTGCTTTTCCTTTTGGTCTGTCTATAGCCTTGAAAGTTTTTACCAAGTGTCTAGCCCCGGTAGTGACCTTCAGCAGGCTTCAGGGAAATCAGATTTTCCCTTATTTAGATGACTTCTGTCATTCAAGCTGCCTCCCAGTATCATCATATTCAGGATCTCAAATTTACAATGCTGCTTCTACAAAGTCTGTGGTTTGCTTTGAACCTCAAAATTCCTGTGCTGACTCCTTCAAGACTAAGTTTTTCTAGGCTGCAAGATTCAGACTGTGCCATTAATAGCTGTGCTGCCTCCTCCAAAGGTTCTGTCGTTGATAATGTTTTTCAGTACATTATTTCTCTCTCAGTGCTTCCTGCAAGGAAATTCATTCCAGGTCTGAAGTTCATGTCATCCACCATTCCTATGGCTCCTTTTGCCAGATTCCATTTGAGGATGTTTTTGTGGTAGCAGAAAGCCATCTGGCTTCAGCATTTTCATCCTCTGATCTTCCCATTCCTCTATTACCTTGCCGCAAGCTCAAGTTCTTCTGGTAGATTCACCAGATCGCTCTGAATCCCTGCCTGCTTTTTCGGGTTCCCTTTCCCACCCAGGAGCTATACACTGATGCTTCTGATAAGGGTTGTGGAGCTTCCTCCAATGATGTCAGGGTACAAGGGGTTGGTCTCTCCACATCTAGCAGACCATATCACTGTCAAGGGGATGAGAGAACTGATTCTGGCTCTCCATGTTCTCCACTGTCTTTGGATCCCTGGCCCTCTAAGGGGTTTTACAGGCAATACTACAGTCATTTGGTATATGAACAAGAAACGGAGCACAAAGTCATACAGGCTAGCTGTACAGGCTTGGAGTTTTGCTATCTGTCATCACTTGATCCTTCAGGGTGTTTATATACTGTCAGAGCACACCCTGCTAGCAAACAACGAGCAGGTCCAGAGCAGATTACAAAAGCTCACCCAGACTCCGCCACAACTTGCTGTGAGGGAAAGGTTATGTTGTGATTCTTTTTATTTGCATTGTGTTTTCCTTGTTTTCTGTTTTTAATTGGATATTTAAACTAGGAAAGAGACCACAGCTGTGTTTCTTGTGACTCACACAGAAATTAAGTTTTTCCGTACCCTCTCACCCTGGTGCTGTTGTGTTTTTAAACTCAACCATCTTTCGAGTTGCCTGCCCCTTATGTTAATTTGACCATACATCTCCTTCCCTCTTCTCTTTCATTGGCTACTGTGAGTAAGCACAAAATTATCATTTTGTGAAGTCACTTCTCTTCAACTATTCAAATTTATTGGCCATCCCACTGTATTCCAAAGAACCAGAATACAAAGTGCCCATCCCTTCCAGTTTGTCTTCTTTTAAAATTAGTGGCTGTCCACTTTAATAGCTAAAGCTTAAGTTACACTTTCATATTTTCTTAGTGCACACTCCAGCTCTTAGTATATTAAACCATTTTTCCATCTTACCGTAAAATGTTGCAACATCTGCTCCAAGACTACCAATTACTGGAGAGCCCACATTCTGCCTCTCAGTAGTCATCTTGGGGATTAGTGCTTCAGTTTTGCTCCTGGTGAGAGAGAGCATAGGAACATTATTTCCTGGGAACTGCTGATCACCAGAAAGCCTAATAACTGCTTCATAGGTGCCAGTTTGGAATTTGTGCTTATATTTTACCCCTGGGGCAGAGTGCCTAGATTCCTGACTCTTTCTGGTTGGAAAGTGAGTGTCTGTGCTTGACCTTCCTGATTGGCCTGGTTGCTATTCAGGGCATCTACTAGGAAAAGGCTACAACAAGCCGACAGACTCTTACATCATCTGTGACAAGTCTGTGGATCACCAAACAGGCTGTGGCCTGCTTTTCATCTTGGGATTAGTGCTTTTATTTTGCTTCTGGTGACAGAGGAAGAAAACTTGCATTGTATCCCATCAGAGTAAAGCTGTGGCTGAGACCAGCACTAGTAGTAATCAGGCAGTAGCCATTCAGGTGACTCCCCTCTTTTCATCATTCTTGACGAGCTATTCTTTCTTTTCAGTAAGCACTGCTTGATTTGCTTCTAACTTCAGAATGTCTGTCTAAATACTTTATCCATAAGTCGTCATGCTGTACGTACTAGTTTCCCCTCGAGTATTTGGCAGTGCCCTATGTAGCACAGATGCATTGAGCTGGCATTTTTTTCTGTAAAAGCACCATTGAAATTTCACCAATACCTAGGTGCACATAGAACAAGCACTGCCCCCAGAGTTGCAAACCGGATACTCCTGGCATTATTTTATATTCTTACTGCAGCTGTCTGATAAAAAACAGTCTGTTGCCATGGCTGTGAACTTTCCCACAGTCACCATTACCACCTTGGTGGATATGGGCATCCTGAGGTAATGTAGAAATTGTTTCATATTTACTGACAGCCAGTTAATTCTCAGACTGATGTGGTATGTGACAGATGTATGTACACAATGTCACTGGAGGCCAAGCTCTCACATAAAAGCACTCCTAATGTCAATAAGGATGGTCTTCCTTTCTCACTGCTGCAGTCATCACCATTGGGTTATCCGTGTTGTGGTAACCCTCAGTCTCTGAATACCAGAGTCATGGTTTTGTGCTGTCGCTTGCTGGGTGACGTAAGGTCCGTCTGAGCTATGAAGGAGAGCAGGCGATGTCATTACCTCAGTCTTTCTTGCAGTGGAGCCCGTAACAAAAGCAATTCACAACAGTGCTGGTCGGCTGTTTCTAGATTTCGAACTTCAGTTGAAAACGTCTAAAGCTAAGTACCCCGTTGGGGATCCTTCCTTTTTCTTTCACTAACCGATGTCCGAAAAAGTCAATAACTGTCTCGCCTGTGGAAAGCAAATACCACACCGAGACTTCCATTCTTACTGTATCACTTGCTTAGGCCCAGATTACGACATACCCCATTGTCGGTTCTGTGCCCCTTTTAATGCTAGAACTATTCTTCGTAGAGCTCTGTTTGTAGCCAGTAATTTTCATCTTCCACCTCCGACTACCAATATGGCATCCGTCAGTCAGCAAACCACAGATCTTCCAAAAACGTAAAGATAAGGATAAAGACAGACCGCATAAGGCCAAGCCTTCCGACGACTCCACCGCTAAACGGGTCATCAATTCTTCGGAATTCACTGAGATGCTTTTGCAGCCCCTGATGCCCGACTCAATTTTTTCGCAGGCCTCTACTGAGACCCTTTCAGAGGCCTGTATGCCATAGATGTTTGCATCGTCTAATGAGCCCTTTGGCTGTCTCACCCTCTGTTGGGTCTGGAGCTGCTAAGCAGGCACCAGCTTACGAGGGTACCACACGCACTTCAGATTTCATTTCAAGGCCTTCGCCCTCTCTTATGACTAACACACCGGCATCGAAGGATACCATTCAGGCCAGACTTAGACCCACTCCAAAGAAAACAGCAGAAAGTCTCCATTCCACTACTCCTCCCCCTCCTCAAATTAGAATGCTTAAAATGGCGGAGGATCTCATCACTTTCATTCGGGGTAATCAGGCCACTCCAGCCAAAAGGAGAAGGGATCCTTCTCCAGACATCCTTTCGGATTTAGACTCAGAGGGATCTGACTCCTCTGTCGTTGAAGAGGAAAATCCTCTTACTGCCTATGAAGACTCAGATACAGAAGAATCTATTCCTTCTGCATCACCTCCAGAGGATTCTTCCTTTGGGGAAGCCCTCCACACCCTCAGGGAACACTTCCTATGGGAATCAACGGATTTCCTTCAATCCAAGAAAAGACTAAGAGAGTTTCTGGACCTACCCCAGCATAGGCCTTTAGCCATCCCACCCATCTTGGAGGTGGTAGATGATGTTTACCAAGAATCCACCCTTCCACCTGCCCCCAGAAAACCTGACTCACGTAAATTCCTCTACAGAAATCCTATAGCAGACCCAGAGGTGATTACTCAGGGACCTAAGGGAGTTAAGGCTACCTCTGCAAAGAATCCTACTCCCTCAGACAAAGAATCCAGTGCCGTAGACATATGGGGTAAAAACATATATATCTCTGCAACTTTGAATATAAGGGTCCTAAACTGTCAGTTCCATATGTTAAAATATCAACAGCACACTTTGGAACTTTTGAAACAGAAAATTTCTGCTTTACCAGATTTAGCCATAACAAAGAGATAGCAGAATTACTGCACTATTCATCTCAGGTGGCAAAGCACTCCTTGCATTGTGGGTTTGACACTCTAGAAGCTTCTAGCAGGACAGCAGTGACAGGATTTGTTATCAGAAGACATGCATGGTTGAAGGAACAACCTCTCCCTGATCATGTCAAAGCTAAAATCATGGATTCACCTCTTGACAAAGACCGCTTGTTCGGACAGAAAACTGAAGAGGTACTTAGAAAGATGGAAGACAAAGCTGAATTGGTGCAGACTGTTAAAGATTTTCTTCAAGTACAACCTCCTAGGTTCAGCAGAAAGTTTCCCTCTAAACACTGGTCCTTTCCTGCACCAAGCAGGCAGGCACAAGGCAAAACCCATTGGGGCAGACCCACCACGGTTCAAACTCAGGGCCAGCAAAGAATTAAACAGTGGCCTCCCTCTAACTCTAGAGTAGGGAGTTCAAGAACAACTATGTATGTTAAAAACTCTCAATGACTACCTTTACCATCTCTACCTGCCTCCACCACAGCAAACGCTAGGAGGAAGGCTATCTCTTTGCAGAGAAAATTGGAACTTTATAACAAAAGATCAGTGGGTCTTAAAAATCATTGCTCAGGAGTACAAATTCAATTTCCAAGAACTACCACCTCCAAGAGGGTACCCAGACCCACCTCCAAACCAGTGGGTAAAAGCACTAAAACAAGTGCAAAACCTAATAGCCCTAGGGGCAGTAGAGCCTGTGCCCTCAGAACAAGTTGCAAAAGGATCCTATTCCAGACTATTCCTTGGTCCCAGGAAAGAGGGAACTTGGCGTCCCATCCTGGACCTATCCTTTCTCAATACTTTCCTGGTAATTCCAAAATTCAAAATGCTTAACTTACAACAGCTTCTACCTATAGGTTCATAGGTTTATACTAGGCTATCTGCCCCAAGGCATTTATAAGCCTAGCCCAAATTTTTGTGGCTTACGCCACCCCTTATATGAAAAAATACTGTGCCCATTAGTTTGTTGTGCCTCTGTCCAGCAGTGACACAGAGATGATTCCCGGGGTAAACCTACGATCTCCCATCCACAGGTCTATTTTTCTCTTGAACAGAGTCAGCGAGGTGCTCTGCCTCACATGGACCGGGATTTTATTCCACAGCATAGGGAGTCTCTGAGTGATAAATCTATCCCTCCAGCACGTCCTATTTATATCCGTGCTAAGGTTTAAGTCGCTTGCTCTAGTGGTTTTGGTGGATTTGGATTTTTTGAGGTGGAGCATGTCCATTAATTCCGGGTTGGACATGGCCTTGTATGTCGGGCACATGTCACCTCTGAGCAGACGGTATGCGACTGAATAGAGCTGGAGTTTCTTCAATCTGGCAGCATATGACAGATTTTGGAGTCCCTTTATCCTTTTGGTGAGGAACTTTTGGGGTCTCTCCAATTGCTGCAGATGTCGGGTGAGATACATCCCGAATGGGGCATTGTACTCGATCATTGGTCTGATAAGTGAAGAGTACAGGGGAACAATGACCTCACTAGATCTGGATGTGAATCCCTTCATGATCAGGTGGGCAATGTAGAAGGTCTTTCTAACCACTTTAGCAACGTGAGTGTCAAAGAAAGGCCACTGTCAACCTGGGTCCCCAGGTCCCTGATAACCTCTTCTGTGCTTAGTGGATTGCCACCTATATGGTAGCTTGGGGTTACCTTGTTTTTCCCGAAGGGTATGACTATACATTTTTGGCGTTTAACTTCAGGCCATGGCTCTGGCACCAGCTATCTGTTTCCGTGAGTCCCTTCTGAAGGATATCCGTGTCCGATGCACTTTCCACTATGGCGCCCAGTTTGCAGTCGTCTGCAAACTTTGTCAGCCAAAGTCCTCCCATGTTGGCCTGTACTTCTGAGAAGTAGATGCCAAACAATAGGGGCCAAGGACCGAGCCCTGTGGGACACCACTTGTGACCGGCTTGGAGTCTGACACAGCGCCAGCAACTCTAACCCTGTGGGTTCTGTCCTTAAGCCAGTTTGCAACCCATCTTGTGACATATGGGTTTACATTTAAGCTGGTAAGTTTTTCTACAATACCCGAGTGGGGTATTGTGTCGAAAGCCTTTGCAAGGTCAAGGTAGGCTGTATGGACTGCCTTTCCCTCATCAATGGCCTTGGTGACTGTTTCAAGAAGTCAACCAAGTTCAAAAGGCATGATCTTCCCTTGACAAAGCCAAACTGGGTCGGGTTCAATGTCTGCAAGTCCCCTATATCTTTGTTTATGAGCTCCATTATGATCCTCTCCATAGCTTTGCAGACTAGACTTGTTAAGCTTATGGGGCGTAATTACCAGGGTCCGTGAGGCCGCCTTTGTGGAGTGGGACCACAGTTGCCGCACGCCACTCCTTGGGCACGATCCTGTGGTAAGGCTGAGATTAAACAGCTGCCTTATGTGCGGGTTTAATTCCTCATTTAGCTCGTGTAGCACACAGCCGGGGACACCATCCGGTCCCATTGATGCTGTGTTTTTAGCTTTAGAGAGAGCAGCTTTCACCTGCGCATTTGAGATGTCCGGGAGGCTACACTCGGCTGGGATAGTTATCTCTCCTTTAGGGGAGAGGGGTGAAGTTTGCACTGAACCTGTCTGCCAGTATGTTGGCAATGTCTGTGGGTTCAGTGATTTTTGTATCATTTTGGACTAATTCTGAGCATATCTGGGAGTTTCCACCCAGGTTCCTAACATAGCTGAAAAAGGCCTTATGATTGTCCTTTGAATCCATGGCAATTTTTCTCTCAAAATTGGCCTTAGTTGATTTTATGAGTGCTCGTATTTTTTACTAATAATGATCAGGGTGACTTCCCTTTTATGGATTTTGTTCTATCATGTAATAGCTTTCTCCTCTTATTGTAAAGTTTGTTAATGGCTGGGGTCCACCAGACTGGACGTTTGCCCTTTGTGGAAAGAGTCTTGGTTTTATTTGGGATTGCCTGATCCATGCAGTCCTGGAGGTGTTCATAGAAGGCATTTGTAAGGGCTTCTGCAGCTTGGGTTGTGGTTTCCTCTGGCTCAGGGGCCTTGAAGGATACCACACCAGTCTTGAGTAGTGTGAAGTTTGCTTTAGAGAAGTTCTTCACTATGGTCTTTTGTTTGGGGTGGGGCGGATGTAGATTTCCAGTGAGATTAGTTTATGATCAGATCTCACCAATGAGGGATATACTTCGGTGTGGAGCATTTTGTCCCCATGTTTGTGACAATGAGATCTAGTATATTTTCTCCTCTCGTGGGAACAGTGACTAGCTGTTCCATGGCATTTGAATTTATGAACTCCAGGAACCGTTGGGCTAGAAAGTTAGGGCTTGAGTAATGTTCCCAGTCTATATTCAGGTAGTTGAAGTCACCCAATATGATGGTGTTTGGAGATACATTTATACCCTCCAGTGTCTTCAGGAAGGCTGTGTGGGGTTCCTGAGTTTGAGAGGGTGGCCTGTAGCATGCTACAATTTGTAGAGCAGTTTTGCCTATGGTTAGTTGCACCTGGATGGTTTCAAGCTTGTGCATTGCCACCAACCTGGAGGTGTGGGTATCCTTTATGAATATGGATACACCCCTCCTTTTGTGGTGTGGTCCGGGTTTTGGGGCGGAACGCATGATATGAGGTAAAACCTAGTAGTGGCGAGGTGCTCTCAGGAGCCTTGAACCAGGTTTCAGTTACAGCACAGACATCGATGTTCTCCATACTGAGAAGGGCCGCGAGTGCGTGCATTTTAGACTTGAGACTCTTGGCATTGAGCAGCATTACCCTCAGTTTCTTCCCATTTTGTTTTCTAGGGTGGTAGGTTTAGAATTTGAGCCTTGCCTAAAAAGGCACTATTGGGGTGGCAAGAGCCTTAGCCAATATCCGGAATCCCAGGGGTGACAGGTGCAAGCCGTCCCTTGCGAAGCAGCGTGGCTTGTCAAGCATGTCATCCCAGGCAGACAGACACTGGATCCCCTTTGAATGACACCAGACATTAAGCCAATTGTTAAAGCTGATCATCTTGTCTCTATATTGTGGCATCATTCTTGGTGAAGGAAGGATACTGCTCAGGGTTAGGGTCATACCTGCCTGGGCTACATAATCAGAGAGCTCCTCTATGTCTCTTTTCATGTAATCCAGGGAGGTACGTCTCAGGTCGTTCACACCAGCATGGACAATGACTGTGTCATATTTGTACTTGCCGTGGAGTGACCAGTGCTTGTGTTATGTGGCGGATTCTAGCCCGATAGGCAGCTTACTGTGACCCTCTCCTTGTTCAGCCTGGTGAGTGGGACGTCAGTGTGTCTGACTATGGAGTCACCTATGACAAGTATGTTTGGTGTTGTATTTGGCCTTAAGGGCTGTGACTGCTTTGCACACTGCTTTTGTGGTTTATGTGTTGCTTGTGGGGTGTCTTGAGGTAGCAGTTGTTTGGGTGTCTGCTTTGGAGGCCTCTGCTGTTTAGGTAAATTTTACTCAGAGCCTCGAGTATGTCTTTGTGTGTTTATGTGTTTGATTCAATGGAGTGGTAGCATTATGTGAGGCTGGTTTTGTGGTGTGTGTAGTTGCCTTCTCCTCCTGTCTGGTCTTGCTAGTCCTGAGTTGAGAGAGCTCAGCCTCCAGTTTGGCTAAATAGCTGCATCTCTCAAGTATTTGTGTTATGTGGGAGGAGGAGAGGGTTGTCTGTGTACATGAGGCAGTTATAACATTGCCTCAAGATTCCCAGATTCACCAGCTGGACCGAGAGGAGATTGACAACTGACCTTTGGACATGCTAGAATAATATTGGGAAATCCTTAATTGAAAACAAGGGCCAGTGGGGAGTGAGGGTGTAGTGCTTTTAATTTTTAGTGCTGACTTATATAATTGCTTTAGTGAGCAAGTGCCAGGTAACTTGAGTGCAATGTGTTACAAGTAACTAAATGCAAAAACGACAAACAGTAACTTTCTTTTAAGTGAAACAAGGAAATAAGTACAGTAAGCAATGCAGATATCACTAGTGATCCACAGAAGCGCTGAGAAGTTGCGTATTAGGTGGAATTAGCTTCCAGGGAAATAACAAGCAAACAAACAACAAGCATATAAACAAAGCTAGATTCAGCAGGCCTGGATCTAGTCTGTGCTAGAGCAAACAAGGTGCACCAATTTCAGTAAGATACAGTTCAAATATTCAGGCACTATAAACCTTTAACCAGAAATTCCCAGCTCAGAAGGGCAGAGTCCAGCCTCTCCTCCCACAAGAGTGCAGACCACGAATCCTCTTAATGTAAAATAACTGGCTTGAAAGCCCAAGTGCTTAAACCAGAATTAATACACTTTTAGAATAACAGACACTGAGCCCTCAATCAGCAGTTCTCAACCTAGAAGGATGTAAGCTACCTGTTCTGCCACAACAGTGCAGACCACAAACCCTCTCAGTGCAAAACAACTAACTGGTCCGAAGCCCAAGTGTTTAAACCAAAAGGCTTAGAATGAGTTACACCAAGCAGTAATAAATACAATTGAGTATTTTAAGATGATGCAAAAGTAAAAAGAAGTAGGTAGAAACACAAGTACAGTAAAAGCAGATGAATTTTTTTTTTTTTTTTTTTTTCTGAACAAGTGCTGAGATCAAAGAAACAGATTTGAGTGCTGAAACTAGAAAACTGGCTAGTTATAAGAAAAAAAAAACAAGCTAGAAGGCTTCCCTCAAACACAGAAGGGCTTGGGGGCTCAGAAGCCTACAAATAGTCTGTACCACTTAACAAGAAAAAGGCAGGAAATAAGCTTAAGTGAGCAAATGAGATGGGCCCAGAGGCAGGCTGAGGGGCGGGCAGTTTCAATGCCACTAAGATTAACACCAAAACAAAAACAGGGCTGGTGGGTGGGAAAAACTGAAGAGCAGAATAACTTCATTTAAAAATTCCTTCAACACTCCTTCATACACAGTTTAAATCAAGTTAAACACTGTATTTAAAAAAAGTGCAGATAAAGGTACTTAAATTCTCTTATACGTCCAGTTGAATATAACCAAGTTCTAGCTGGCCAAGCTGAGGTTTTAAAGCAGGAATTATTTCACATGCACCAGTTTAAATATGCAAGGACAGGAAATCAAAGAATGTGGCTACCCCCACACCTGTAATTACTAGCAAATAACAAAATTCAGCCAACACTAGCTTCAGTTCAAGTTACTGAAGAGCAGAATAACTTCAGTTAAAAATTCCTTCAACACTCCTTCATACACAGTTTAAATCAAGTTAAATACTGTATTTTATTTTAAAAAAAAGTGCAGATAAAGGTACTTAAATTCTCTTATACGTCCAGTTGAATATAACCAAGTTCTAGCTGGCCAAGCTGAGGTTTTAAAGCAGGAATTATTTCACATGCACCAGTTTAAATATGCAAGGACAGGAAATCAAAGAATGTGGCTACCCCCACACCTGTAATTACTAGCAAATAACAAAATTCAGCCAACACTAGCTTCAGTTCAAGTTACTGAAGAGCAGAATAACTTCATTTAAAAATTCCTTCAACACTCCTTCATACACAGTTTAAATCAAGTTAAATACTGTATTTTAAAAAAAAAAAAGTGCAGATAAAGGTACTTAAATTCTCTTATACGTCCAGTTGAATATAACCAAGTTCTAGCTGGCCAAGCTGAGGTTTTAAAGCAGGAATTATTTCACATGCACCAGTTTAAATATGCAAGGACAGGAAATCAAAGAATGTGGCTACCCCCACACCTGTAATTACTAGCAAATAACAAAATTCAGCCAACACTAGCTTCAGTTCAAGTTACTGAAGAGCAGAATAACTTCAGTTAAAAATTCCTTCAACACTCCTTCATACACAGTTTAAATCAAGTTAAATACTGTATTTAAAAAAAAAAAGTGCAGATAAAGGTACTTAAATTCCCTTATACGTCCAGTTGAATATAACCAAGTTCTAGCTGGCCAAGCTGAGGTTTTAAAGCAGGAATTATTTCACATGCACCAGTTTAAATATGCAAGGACAGGAAATCAAAGAATGTGGCTACCCCCACACCTGTAATTACTAGCAAATAACAAAATTCAGCCAACACTAGCTTCAGTTCAAGTTACTGAAGAGCAGAATAACTTCAGTTAAAAATTCCTTCAACACTCCTTCATACACAGTTTAAATCAAGTTAAATACTGTATTTTTTAAAAAAAAGTGCAGATAAAGGTACTTAAATTCTCTTATACGTCCAGTTGAATATAACCAAGATGTCCTTCATGGATGCATCTGCAGTCATAACAAATGGGTTGTCCTGTCGTCAGGCAGCCCTTCGGTCGGCCGGATTCCAAAGTCTGGGTCCGCTTCGCTGATGTCGCACTTCACCCGACGTCATCTCTGCTGGTCTTCGGTATAAAGGCATCAGCCGACGCCATTTTCCTCAGTCTTTCTTGCCGTGGCGCCGAAGCAGAAGCTGTTCGCAAGTGCCGGTCGGTCAGATCCAGAGATTACTACTACCGAATACTATCCGAAGACTTCTAAAAGCTAAGTACCCGTTGGGGACTCTTTCTTGCCTCAGCCGATGTCAGAAAAAGTCAATAACTGTTTAACTTGTGGGAAACAAATACCTCATAAAGATTTCCACTCTTACTGTCTGCCTTGCTT
Source organism: Protopterus annectens (assembly GCF_019279795.1). NCBI lineage: Eukaryota > Metazoa > Chordata > Ceratodontiformes > Protopteridae > Protopterus > Protopterus annectens. Next base: position 648,502,669 of record NC_056730.1, on the reverse strand, counting down.
AGGCCCAGACCACGGCGTAGCAGCCTGTTCGCCTGCGCTTCCTTCAACCGACGAACGCTCAGGCGTCGGTCGGAGTTTGCTGAACAATTTTTCGCTCAGACTTTGCTTACATTATGCCGCCGGATCCTCCGACTACCCAAATTGTTAAAAGCGAAGGAAAAAGACCGACACTCGCGGTCCGCGGTTTCGGCGAAACCACGTTAAGCAAGCATGAGTGTCTCGGTTTCGGCCGAAACCGAGAAAACTGGTCAAGCTTCAGCCGAATCCATGGCTACTACTGAGGCTCCTGCTACCTTACCTGAATCGGCCTCAGAAATTTTGCCTACAATTGTGGTTTCTAGTGAGTTATCAGACACCATCCCTTTGGATGTTTCTACCCCAGCACGTGGTGCTGCTAGACCCCCTGCAGCCATGTCTATCAAGGCCTTTGCCAGGGCTAAAGCAGCCAAATCTGCTAAGTCAGTGCCTGTTAAACCTCCCTCACACAGGCCCACCTCTAGTTCACAAATGCTTACTCTGGCAGAAGATTTAATATCCTTAATTAGGGGATCCCAATCTCACCCAGACAGGGCCTCTCAGCCCCAGAAAAGAGACCTAGGACAGAGCCCCGAGCCAGTGTCCTCTGATGATTCTGAGGATGACTCCGACATTACAGAACAGCCAGAGGATCCTTTTCTACTTATGAAGACTCCGATGCTGAAGAATCCATTCCAGCTGCCTCTCCACCAGAGGAATTTTCCTTTGGGGAAACCTTACATGCCATGAGAGAACAATTTCAATGGCAGGGACAAGATTTCTCAGATTCAAGAAAAAGGCTTAGGACTTTTCTGCATTTACCACAACATAGGCCCTTAGCTATACCTCCTGTTTTGCCTGTTGTGGATGATGCATTTAATGATGTCTGCACTGCTCCTGATTCTTTACCTCCAGCCCCTGCCAAACCTGATAGATTTTACAGGGTTCCAGACACTCATCACCACCTATACAAGGCCCCACTGGCAGACCCCGAAACTATTTCCCAGGGGCCTAAGGCAGTAGCCTCGACCACAGCAAAAAACCCTATTCCTTCAGAGAGGGAATCCAGGTCCTTGGACAGATGGGGGAAAAAAGTTTACACCTCTGCTACTCTCTCAGCTAGAGCTTTAAACTGTCAGTTTCACATGATCCAATACCAAGAGTTTATGCTTGATCAGTTAACTAAAAAAGTATCCTCTGATGAATCTATAGATAAAAAATATGTATTAGAAATGGTGAATAACATACAACAGGTTAGTAACCATTCCTTAAAATGTGGCTATGATGCACTGGAGGCTTCATTTAGATCAGCCATGACTGGCACAGTGATAAGAAGACATGCATGGTTGAAAGAGCAGGTCTTACGGATCATGTTAAAGCTAAGCTATTAGATGCTCCTATGGATAAGGCCAGTTTATTTGGTACACCTGCCCAGCAGGTAATGAAGAAAATGGAAGAAAAGGCAAAATCTGTACAAACAGTTAAAGATTTCTTACAGGTTCAGCCCCAAGGTTTAGCAGGAACTGGCCTGCCAAAATTGGTCCTTTCCTGACTCCACAAGATCCCAAAGGGGCAGGAATAGACGCTCAGAGGCAGAAATCAATCCAGAGGAGGTGCCTACAGAGGACGACAGTGGCAAGGTAATAACAGAGGCACAGACACAACCACTACCACTGCAACAGGACAATCACAGTGACTTGGCTCTAACTCCGCCTACCAGGGAGCAAATAGCAGCACCATTAGGCGGAAAGTTAGCCTTATTTTCGAAAAATTGGCACTATATCACAAAAGACAAGTGGATTTTGCAAACCATAGACCAAGGCTACCGGTTCCACTTCCACACCTTACCAGTAAAAGAGGAATGCCAAACCTACCTCCAAATCAGAAAATAGAAGCTCTACAGCAGATAGCGGAATTAACAAAGATGAGAGCTGTGGAAAGAGTGCCAATAACAGAACAGGGCAAAGGATTCTATTCCAGACTCTTCCTAGTACCAAGAAAAGAAAAAAGTTGGAGACCTATTCTCGACCTGTCCATCTTAAACACATATATCATTGTCCCAAAATTCAAAATGCTGACCCTACAGCAACTTCTTCCCATGCTGGGCAAGGAGTGTTGGCTGGTAACTCTAGATCTCAAGGAGGCATACCTGCACCCCATTCGACCAAATTGCAGAAGATACCTCAGATTTCTTGCAGGATCAGAGCATTATCAATTCTCAGCATTGCCCTTTGGCTTATCTACTGCACCCAGAGTATTCATAAAATGCCTGGCATCAGTAATCGCTCACTGCAGACTACAGGAATCCAAATTTATCCATACCTGGACGACTGCCTGCTACAAGCGGACAACAAAAGCAAGCTGACAACAGATTTACAAAGGGTCATTTACTTGCTACAAGCCCTGGGATACACAGTCAATTTACAAAAGTCAAGGCTGATACCATCCCAAACAAGAACATTCTTGGCGCCGGAATTGGACACAGTAAAACAAATGGCATTCCTAACTGCAGAAAAACAAAAAGAACTCCCTCTTTACTTCTTGGCATTAACAAAACAGAACAAGCTAACAGCAAGAAAAGTTCTGCAGGCCTTGGGCTTCATGGCATCATGCATAATCTTGGTCCCACATGCCAGACTGCATATGAGAAAACTACAGTGGTACCTAAAGAATTTATGGTCTCAACACAGGCACAGCCTAGAAGCAGAAATACCACTAATCCCATGCCTAAAACAGGAGTTCCTATGGTGGGCTCAAGCATGCCAGTCAAACCCAGGCCTACCCTTCCACAACTTTCAACAAGCCAAACCATCACAACAGACGCCTCAGACCTAGGATGGGGGGCGCACATGCTGGACAAATGCGTGCAAGGATTGTGGACTCAGGACCAGCTGCACCTGCACATAAACCAAAAGAAATGCTGGCAGTAAAACTGGCAATCCAAAAATTCAGACCATTCCTCAAAGAAGGCCATTTGATGATAAGGACAGACAACACCACAGTCATGTGGTACATCAACAAACAGGAGGCACTCATTCATACCCCTATGCAGAATGACTTTGGACCTATGGAATCTGGCACTCAGCTACAACATCCAGTTACAGGCAATATTTGTACCGGAAGAGAACACCCTAGCATACATGTTAAGCAGAACCACCTCGGATGCTCACGAATGGATGCTACACCCGGACATCTTCAAGACCATCACAAAGAAATGGGGAATGCCACAAATAGATCTATTCGCTTCCCTCTCAATCACCAGCTCAAAAATTCTGCACAAGGACATTCCACCCACTTGCATGGAAGGTGGATTCGCTCTCCTTCAGCTGGAAAGGTCTGACAGCATATGCATTTCCACCTCTTCCTTTGATACACAAGGTATTACTGAAAATCAAAGAGGAACGTCCAAGGATAATCCTGATAGCTCGAACTGGCCAAGACAACACTGGTACCCATTGCTGAGGAGCATGTCTCAGGAGAAAATGTGGTCAATACCCCTGATGCCTTTGATGTTAACTCAGAACAACTACAGCATCATGCACCCAAACCTAAAAACTTTGCAACTGACTGCCTGGAACATCACATAGCAGCAACTAATCCAAATCTTTCCCAAAGGGTTAAAGACATTATCCTTGAAGCCCGCAGACCTTCAACAAGAAGGAACTATGCAGGAAAATGGAAAAGGTTTGTCATTTGGAGTGCTGAAAGAGGAAAAGATGTCGAATATAGATATTGCTAACATTCTGGAGTATTTGGCAGAGCTTCTACATACAGGCCTGTCCTATTCCTCCATCAAGATACATGCATCAGCTATTTCAGCAGAATACAGCTTTGATCCACCTGTCTTTTCACATCCTCTACTCAGGCAGTTCCTCAGAGGGATCAAGAATGTAAAACCTCCTAGGAAACCACCATTACCAGCATGGGACTTGAACTTTGTGCTAGAAAAGTTGACACTCCCTCCGTTTGAACCAGCAGCAACAGCAGATCTACAGCACCTGTCATGGAAAACTGCTTTCCTACTGGCAATTACCTCAGCAAGGAGGGTTTCTGAACTACAGGCCTTAATGGCAGTACAACCCTTCCTAATCTTCCATCAAGATAGGGTGTCCATGAGAACTAATCCTACATTTATGCCTAAGGTGGTATCCAGAGTGTCTTTAAACCAGGCAATCCACCTACCTACCTTCTTCCCCAATCCACAAAACAGAGGGGAAAGAATGCTGCATACCTTGGATGTACATAGACAGCTACGCTACTACCTGGACAGAACCAAAAGTAACAGAAAAACTGACCAGCTTTTTGTAGCCTATGCAACAGGAAGGGAAGGAAAAGCAATTTCCAAACAGACAATCTCCAAATGGATAGGAAATTGCATAAGATTCTGTTACTCAGACCATGGAAAACCAATTCCACAGAACATAAGGCCTCATTCTACAAGGGCTACAGCCACTACCACAGCTTTCTTACGAGGAGTGGCAACCAAGGACATTATTGAGGCGGCTACTTGGACCTCCGTGCATACATTTGCCAAGCATTATAATTTACCTCTGTATTCTAGATCCCGAGCAGGGTTTGCCACTGCTGTACTGCAAGGGATCCTAACCACACCATAATTTCTTCTTCCTCCTCCCCTAGTTAGCTATGGTATTCTACCCATTTGTTATGACTGCAGATGCATCCATGAAGGACATAGTACAGTTTTGTACCTACCATAAATGTAGATGTCCGAACTGGATAGCATCTGCAGTCAGGATTACCCTCCTTCCCCTCTGTGGTACTCCTAGGGTATTTACCCTCCAAATAGCTAGCTGGGGGGGGAGTCTCTTATGGTGTATTTGTTTGTATATATGTACATACATGCTTATTTTTTGTGTTTGCCTTCTATCTTTTTGGAAACATTGGCATTTATCCAAAATTTAGCCTTCCAAGAGGGCAACTGGCATCTGGGGCAAGAAACACTGAGGAAAATGGCGTCGGCTAATGCCTTTATACCCGAAGACCAGCAGAGATGATGGGTGAAGTGCAACATCAGCCGAAGCCGGACCCAGACTTTGGAATCCGGCCGACCGAAGGGCTGCCTGACGACAGGACAACCCATTTGTTATGACTGCAGATGCTATCCAGTTCGGACATCTACATTTATGGTAGGTACAAAACTGTACTTTCTAGCTGGCCAAGCTGAGGTTTTAAAGCAGGAATTATTTCACATGCACCAGTTTAAATATGCAAGGACAGGAAATCAAAGAATGTGGCTACCCCCACACCTGTAATTACTAGCAAATAACAAAATTCAGCCAACACTAGCTTCAGTTCAAGTTACTGAAGAGCAGAATAACTTCAGTTAAAAATTCCTTCAACACTCCTTCATACACAGTTTAAATCAAGTTAAATACTGTATTTTTTTTAAAAAAGTGCAGATAAAGGTACTTAAATTCTCTTATACGTCCAGTTGAATATAACCAAGTTCTAGCTGGCCAAGCTGAGGTTTTAAAGCAGGAATTATTTCACATGCACCAGTTTAAATATGCAAGGACAGGAAATCAAAGAATGTGGCTACCCCCACACCTGTAATTACTAGCAAATAACAAAATTCAGCCAACACTAGCTTCAGTTCAAGTTACTGAAGAGCAGAATAACTTCAGTTAAAAATTCCTTCAACACTCTTTCATACACAGTTTAAATCAAGTTAAATACTGTATTTTTAAAAAAAAAAGTGCAGATAAAGGTACTTAAATTCTCTTATACGTCCAGTTGAATATAACCAAGTTCTAGCTGGCCAAGCTGAGGTTTTAAAGCAGGAATTATTTCACATGCACCAGTTTAAATATGCAATGACAGGAAATCAAAGAATGTGGCTACCCCCACACCTGTAATTACTAGCAAATAACAAAATTCAGCCAACACTAGCTTCAGTTCAAGTTACTGAAGAGCAGAATAACTTCAGTTAAAAATTCCTTCAACACTCCTTCATACACAGTTTAAATCAAGTTAAATACTGTATTTAAAAAAAAAATTGCAGATAAAGGTACTTAAATTCTCTTATACGTCCAGTTGAATATAACCAAGTTCTAGCTGGCCAAGCTGAGGTTTTAAAGCAGGAATTATTTCACATGCACCAGTTTAAATATGCAAGGACAGGAAATCAAAGAATGTGGCTACCCCCACACCTGTAATTACTAGCAAATAACAAAATTCAGCCAACACTAGCTTCAGTTCAAGTTACTGAAGAGCAGAATAACTTCAGTTAAAAATTCCTTCAACACTCCTTCATACACAGTTTAAATCAAGTTAAATACTGTATTTTAAAAAAAAAAGTGCAGATAAAGGTACTTAAATTCTCTTATACGTCCAGTTGAATATAACCAAGTTCTAGCTGGCCAAGCTGAGGTTTTAAAGCAGGAATTATTTCACATGCACCAGTTTAAATATGCAAGGACAGGAAATCAAAGAATGTGGCTACCCCCACACCTGTAATTACTAGCAAATAACAAAATTCAGCCAACACTAGCTTCAGTTCAAGTTACTGAAGAGCAGAATAACTTCAGTTAAAAATTCCTTCAACACTCCTTCATACACAGTTTAAATCAAGTTAAATACTGTATTTTAAAAAAAAAAAGTGCAGATAAAGGTACTTAAATTCTCTTATACGTCCAGTTGAATATAACCAAGTTCTAGCTGGCCAAGCTGAGGTTTTAAAGCAGGAATTATTTCACATGCACCAGTTTAAATATGCAAGGACAGGAAATCAAAGAATGTGGCTACCCCCACACCTGTAATTACTAGCAAATAACAAAATTCAGCCAACACTAGCTTCAGTTCAAGTTACTGAAGAGCAGAATAACTTCAGTTAAAAATTCCTTCAACACTCCATCATACACAGTTTAAATCAAGTTAAATACTGTATTTAAAAAAAAAAAGTGCAGATAAAGGTACTTAAATTCTCTTATACGTCCAGTTGAATATAACCAAGTTCTAGCTGGCCAAGCTGAGGTTTTAAAGCAGGAATTATTTCACATGCACCAGTTTAAATATGCAAGGACAGGAAATCAAAGAATGTGGCTACCCCCACACCTGTAATTACTAGCAAATAACAAAATTCAGCCAACACTAGCTTCAGTTCAAGTTACTGAAGAGCAGAATAACTTCAGTTAAAAATTCCTTCAACACTCCTTCATACACAGTTTAAATCAAGTTAAATACTGTATTTTTTAAAAAAAAAAGTGCAGATAAAGGTACTTAAATTCTCTTATACGTCCAGTTGAATATAACCAAGATGTCCTTCATGGATGCATCTGCAGTCATAACAAATGGGTTGTCCTGTCGTCAGGCAGCCCTTCGGTCGGCCGGATTCCAAAGTCTGGGTCCGGCTGATGTCGCACTTCACCTGACGTCATCTCTGCTGGTCTTCGGGTATAAAGGCATCAGCCGACGCCATTTTCCTCAGTCTTTCTTGCCGTGGCTCGAAGCAGAAGCTGTTCAAGTGCCGGTCGGTCAGATCCAGAGATTACTACTACCGAATACTACCGAAGACTTCTAAAAGCTAAGTACCCCGTTGGGGACTCTTTCTTGCCTCAGCCGATGTCAGAAAAAGTCAATAACTGTTTAACTTGTGGGAAACAAATACCTCATAAAGATTTCCACTCTTACTGTCTGCCTTGCTTAGGCCCAGACCACGGTAGCAGCCTGTTCGCCTGCGCTTCCTTCAACCGGCGACGCTCAGGCGTCGGTCGGAGTTGCTGAACAATTTTTCGGCTCAGACTTTGCTTACATTATGCCGCCGGATCCTCCGACTACCCAAATTGTTAAAAACGCAAGGAAAAGACCGACACTGGTCCGCGGTTTCGGCGAAACCACGGTTAAGCAAGTCGCGAGTGTCTCGGTTTCGGCGAAACTGAGAAAACTGGTCAAGCTTCAGCGAATCCATGGCTACTACTGAGGCTCCTGCTACCTTACCTGAATCGGCCTCAGAAATTTTGCCTACAATTGTGGTTTCTAGTGAGTTATCAGACACCATCCCTTTGGATGTTTCTACCCCAGCACGTGGTGCTGCTAGACCCCTGCAGCCATGTCTATCAAGGCCTTTGCCAAGGCTAAAGCAGCCAAATCTGCTAAGTCAGTGCCTGTTAAACCTCCCTCACAGGCCCACCTCTAGTTCACAAATGCTTACTCTGGCAGAAGATTTAATATCCTTAATTAGGGGATCCCAATCTCACCCAGATAGGGCCTCTCAGCCCCCAGAAAAGAGACCTAGGACAGAGCCCCCCGAGCCAGTGTCCTCTGATGATTCTGAGGATGACTCCGACATTACAGAACAGCCAGAGGATCCTTTTTCTACTTATGAAGACTCCGATGCTGAAGAATCCATTCCAGCTGCCTCTCCACCAGAGGAATTTTCCTTTGGGGAAACCTTACATGCCATGAGAGAACAATTTCAATGGCAGGGACAAGATTTCTCAGATTCAAGAAAAAGGCTTAGGACTTTTCTGCATTTACCACAACATAGGCCCTTAGCTATACCTCCTGTTTTGCCTGTTGTGGATGATGCATTTAATGTCTGCACTGCTCCTGATTCTTTACCTCCAGCCCCTGCCAAACCTGATAGATTTTACAGGGTTCCAGACACTCATCACCACCTATACAAGGCCCCACTGGCAGACCCCGAAACTATTTCCCAGGGGCCTAAGGCAGTAGCCTCGACCACAGCAAAAAACCCTATTCCTTCAGAGAGGGAATCCAGGTCCTTGGACAGATGGGGGAAAAAAGTTTACACCTCTGCTACTCTCTCAGCTAGAGCTTTAAACTGTCAGTTTCACATGATCCAATACCAAGAGTTTATGCTTGATCAGTTAACTAAAAAAGTATCCTCTGATGAATCTATAGATAAAAAATATGTATTAGAAATGGTGAATAACATACAACAGGTTAGTAACCATTCCTTAAAATGTGGCTATGATGCACTGGAGGCTTCATTTAGATCAGCCATGACTGGCACAGTGATAAGAAGACATGCATGGTTGAAAGAGCAGGTCTTACGGATCATGTTAAAGCTAAGCTATTAGATGCTCCTATGGATAAGGCCAGTTTATTTGGTACACCTGCCCAGCAGGTAATGAAGAAAATGGAAGAAAAGGCAAAATCTGTACAAACAGTTAAAGATTTCTTACAGGTTCAGCCCCAAGGTTTAGCAGGAACTGGCCTGCCAAAATTGGTCCTTTCCTGACTCCACAAGATCCCAAAGGGGCAGGAATAGACGCTCCAGAGGCAGAAATCAATCCAGAGGAGGTGCCTACAGAGGACGACAGTGGCAAGGTAATAACAGAGGCACAGACACAACCACTACCACTGCAACAGGACAATCACAGTGACTTGGCTCTAACTCCGCCTACCAGGGAGCAAATAGCAGCACCATTAGCGGAAAGTTAGCCTTATTTTCGAAAAATTGGCACTATATCACAAAAGACAAGTGGATTTTGCAAACCATAGACCAAGGCTACCGGTTCCACTTCCACACCTTACCAGTAAAAAGAGGAATGCCAAACCTACCTCCAAATCAGAAAATAGAAGCTCTACAGCAGATAGCGGAATTAACAAAGATGAGAGCTGTGGAAAGAGTGCCAATAACAGAACAGGGCAAAGGATTCTATTCCAGACTCTTCCTAGTACCAAGAAAAGAAAAAAGTTGGAGACCTATTCTCGACCTGTCCATCTTAAACACATATATCATTGTCCCAAAATTCAAAATGCTGACCCTACAGCAACTTCTTCCCATGCTGGGCAAGGAGTGTTGGCTGGTAACTCTAGATCTCAAGGAGGCATACCTGCACGTCCCCATTCGACCAAATTGCAGAAGATACCTCAGATTTCTTGCAGGATCAGAGCATTATCAATTCTCAGCATTGCCCTTTGGCTTATCTACTGCACCCAGAGTATTCATAAAATGCCTGGCATCAGTAATCGCTCACTGCAGACTACAGGGAATCCAAATTTATCCATACCTGGACGACTGCCTGCTACAAGCGGACAACAAAAGCAAGCTGACAACAGATTTACAAAGGGTCATTTACTTGCTACAAGCCCTGGGATACACAGTCAATTTACAAAAGTCAAGGCTGATACCATCCCAAACAAGAACATTCTTGGGCGCGGAATTGGACACAGTAAAACAAATAGCATTCCTAACTGCAGAAAAACAAAAAGAACTCCCTCTTTACTTCTTGGCATTAACAAAACAGAACAAGCTAACAGCAAGAAAAGTTCTGCAGGCCTTGGGCTTCATGGCATCATGCATAATCTTGGTCCCACATGCCAGACTGCATATGAGAAAACTACAGTGGTACCTAAAGAATTTATGGTCTCAACACAGGCACAGCCTAGAAGCAGAAATACCACTAATCCCATGCCTAAAACAGGAGTTCCTATGGTGGGCTCAAGCATGCCAGTCAAACCCAGGCCTACCCTTCCACAACTTTCGAACAAGCCAAACCATCACAACAGACGCCTCAGACCTAGGATGGGGGGGCGCACATGCTGGACAAATGTGTGCAAGGATTGTGGACTCAGGACCAGCTGCACCTGCACATAAACCAAAAAGAAATGCTGGCAGTAAAACTGGCAATCCAAAAATTCAGACCATTCCTCAAAGAAGGCCATTTGATGATAAGGACAGACAACACCACAGTCATGTGGTACATCAACAAACAGGGAGGCACTCATTCATACCCCCTATGCAGAATGACTTTGGACCTATGGAATCTGGCACTCAGCTACAACATCCAGTTACAGGCAATATTTGTACCGGGAAAAGAGAACACCCTAGCATACATGTTAAGCAGAACCACCTCGGATGCTCACGAATGGATGCTACACCCAGACATCTTCAAGACCATCACAAAGACATGGGGAATGCCACAAATAGATCTATTCGCTTCCCCTCTCAATCACCAGCTCAAAAAATTCTGCACAAGGACATTCCACCCACTTGCATGGAAGGTGGATTCGCTCTCCTTCAGCTGGAAAGGTCTGACAGCATATGCATTTCCACCTCTTCCTTTGATACACAAGGTATTACTGAAAATCAAAGAGGAACGTCCAAGGATAATCCTGATAGCTCCGAACTGGCCAAGACAACACTGGTACCCATTGCTGAGGAGCATGTCTCAGGAGAAAATGTGGTCAATACCCCTGATGCCTTTGATGTTAACTCAGAACAACTACAGCATCATGCACCCAAACCTAAAAACTTTGCAACTGACTGCCTGGAACATCACATAGCAGCAACTAATCCAAATCTTTCCCAAAGGGTTAAAGACATTATCCTTGAAGCCCGCAGACCTTCAACAAGAAGGAACTATGCAGGAAAATGGAAAAGGTTTGTCATTTGGAGTGCTGAAAGAGGAAAAGATGTGTCGAATATAGATATTGCTAACATTCTGGAGTATTTGGCAGAGCTTCTACATACAGGCCTGTCCTATTCCTCCATCAAGATACATGCATCAGCTATTTCAGCAGAATACAGCTTTGATCCACCTGTCTTTTCACATCCTCTACTCAGGCAGTTCCTCAGAGGGATCAAGAATGTAAAACCTCCTAGGAAACCACCATTACCAGCATGGGACTTGAACTTTGTGCTAGAAAAGTTGACACTCCCTCCGTTTGAACCAGCAGCAACAGCAGATCTACAGCACCTGTCATGGAAAACTGCTTTCCTACTGGCAATTACCTCAGCAAGGAGGGTTTCTGAACTACAGGCCTTAATGGCAGTACAACCCTTCCTAATCTTCCATCAAGATAGGGTGTCCATGAGAACTAATCCTACATTTATGCCTAAGGTGGTATCCAGAGTGTCTTTAAACCAGGCAATCCACCTACCTACCTTCTTCCCCAATCCACAAAACAGAGGGAAAGAATGCTGCATACCTTGGATGTACATAGACAGCTACGCTACTACCTGGACAGAACCAAAAGTAACAGAAAAACTGACCAGCTTTTTGTAGCCTATGCAACAGGAAGGGAAGGAAAAGCAATTTCCAAACAGACAATCTCCAAATGGATAGGAAATTGCATAAGATTCTGTTACTCAGACCATGGAAAACCAATTCCACAGAACATAAGGCCTCATTCTACAAGGGCTACAGCCACTACCACAGCTTTCTTACGAGGAGTGGCAACCAAGGACATTATTGAGGCGGCTACTTGGACATCCGTGCATACATTTGCCAAGCATTATAATTTACCTCTGTATTCTAGATCCCGAGCAGGGTTTGCCACTGCTGTACTGCAAGGGATCCTAACCACACCATAATTTCTTCTTCCTCCTCCCCTAGTTAGCTATGGTATTCTACCCATTTGTTATGACTGCAGATGCATCCATGAAGGACATAGTACAGTTTTGTACCTACCATAAATGTAGATGTCCGAACTGGATAGCATCTGCAGTCAGGATTACCCTCCCTCCTTCCCCTCTGTGGTACTCCTAGGGTATTTACCCTCCAAATAGCTAGCTGGGGGGGGGAGTCTCTTATGGTGTATTTGTTTGTATATATGTACATACATGCTTATTTTTTGTGTTTGCCTTCTATCTTTTTGGAAACATTGGCATTTATCCAAAATTTAGCCTTCCAAGAGGGCAACTGGCATCTGGGGCAAGAAACACTGAGGAAAATGGCGTCGGCTAATGCCTTTATACCCGAAGACCAGCAGAGATGATGTCGGGTGAAGTGCAACATCAGCCGAAGCCGGACCCAGACTTTGGAATCCGGCCGACCGAAGGGCTGCCTGACGACAGGACAACCCATTTGTTATGACTGCAGATGCTATCCAGTTCGGACATCTACATTTATGGTAGGTACAAAACTGTACTTTCTAGCTGGCCAAGCTGAGGTTTTAAAGCAGGAATTATTTCACATGCACCAGTTTAAATATGTAAGGACAGGAAATCAAAGAATGTGGCTACCCCCACACCTGTAATTACTAGCAAATAACAAAATTCAGCCAACACTAGCTTCAGTTCAAGTTACTGAAGAGCAGAATAACTTCAGTTAAAAATTCCTTCAACACTCCTTCATACACAGTTTAAATCAAGTTAAATACTGTATTTTTTTTAAAAAAGTGCAGATAAAGGTACTTAAATTCTCTTATACGTCCAGTTGAATATAACCAAGTTCTAGCTGGCCAAGCTGAGGTTTTAAAGCAGGAATTATTTCACATGCACCAGTTTAAATATGCAAGGACAGGAAATCAAAGAATGTGGCTACCCCACACCTGTAATTACTAGCAAATAACAAAATTCAGCCAACACTAGCTTCAGTTCAAGTTACTGAAGAGCAGAATAACTTCAGTTAAAAATTCCTTCAACACTCTTTCATACACAGTTTAAATCAAGTTAAATACTGTATTTTTTAAAAAAAGTGCAGATAAAGGTACTTAAATTCTCTTATACGTCCAGTTGAATATAACCAAGTTCTAGCTGGCCAAGCTGAGGTTTTAAAGCAGGAATTATTTCACATGCACCAGTTTAAATATGCAATGACAGGAAATCAAAGAATGTGGCTACCCCCACACCTGTAATTACTAGCAAATAACAAAATTCAGCCAACACTAGCTTCAGTTCAAGTTACTGAAGAGCAGAATAACTTCAGTTAAAAATTCCTTCAACACTCCTTCATACACAGTTTAAATCAAGTTAAATACTGTATTTTTATTTAAAAAAAAGTGCAGATAAAGGTACTTAAATTCTCTTATTCGTCCAGTTGAATATAACCAAGTTCTAGCTGGCCAAGCTGAGGTTTTAAAGCAGGAATTATTTCACATGCACCAGTTTAAATATGCAAGGACAGGAAATCAAAGAATGTGGCTACCCCCACACCTGTAATTACTAGCAAATAACAAAATTCAGCCAACACTAGCTTCAGTTCAAGTTACTGAAGAGCAGAATAACTTCAGTTAAAAATTCCTTCAACACTCCTTCATACACAGTTTAAATCAAGTTAAATACTGTATTTTTAAAAAAAGTGCAGATAAAGGTACTTAAATTCTCTTATACGTCCAGTTGAATATAACCAAGTTCTAGCTGGCCAAGCTGAGGTTTTAAAGCAGGAATTATTTCACATGCACCAGTTTAAATATGCAAGGACAGGAAATCAAAGAATGTGGCTACCCCCACACCTGTAATTACTAGCAAATAACAAAATTCAGCCAACACTAGCTTCAGTTCAAGTTACTGAAGAGTACAATAAATAGAAGTTATGTTCTTACCATAACGTTCCATGTTAGTTGTCTTCTTCTCGCCTTCTTCTTGCTGGATGGGTTCGGAGCCGACCTCGGCCCGACTGCCACTCTAAAAGCTCGAGAGTTGGTTCCACCGGCTCGAGGCTCCCCTTATATCCCACAATGCTAGGCGAGAGTTACCTCAGATCTCGTTTGTAAGCTAACCCCAGCTTATAACAGTAACAGTATAACTGTAAAACAGAATCCACCTCTAACAACAGGAAGAAGAAGGGTGACCTACATCCTGAACCAAGAAATATGCATAATAGCATATGACTAAGAAAGAGGTGGTAGAAAGAGAGGTCACGATCACAACTCCTCTAGGTCTGTCCAGGCCAGGGGAAGGAGGGGGCTAAGAAGAAGCGAGAAGAAGACAGCTAACATGGAACGTTATGGTAAGAACATAACTTCTATATGTTAAGTTGTCTATCTCGCCTTCATTCTTGCTGGATGGGACCGCGTCCCTAGCACCTTGTCCCGGGTGGCCTAACGGAACAGACTCCTGAGAACAGTGGAACCAAAATTAGCTCTATGCCTAGAAGCTAAATCCAACTTGTAATGAGAAATAAAAGTGTGAGGAGTAGCCCAAGTAGCCGCTGCACAAATGGTGTCAATAGGCAGTCTGTCTTGGAAGGCTAAAGAAGTAGCCAAAGCTCTGGTGGAATGGGCTTTAGGTTTATTAGGCAATTTTTGTTGTCTAATTTCATATACCAGAGAAATCAAAGATGTTAGCCATCTGGATAATGATACCTTTGAAACTGAAAGTCCCTTTCTGCTTTCCGCATAGGAGACAAACAGTTGATCAGATTTTCTGAATTGTTTCGTCCTATCCAAGTAGTACCTTAATTGACGATGAACATCCAGGCAGTGTAATTTTTGTTCAGACCTATTTGAATACTCTGGGAAAAAGACAGGAAGGTCAATGGTTTGATTTATATTTGAGGTTGAAACCACCTTCGGCAAAAAGGACGGGTTAGTTCGTAAGGAAACTCTGTCCTTATGGAACACAAGATAAGGAGAACGACAACTGAGTGCTTGAAGTTCTGAAATTCTTCTAGCTGATGTGATAGCCACCAGAAAGAGAGTTTTCCATGATAATAATTTCAAGGAACATGAAGCTGCAGGTTCAAAAGGAGAAAGAATCAAAGAAGCAAGAACTAAATTTAGGTCCCAAGGAGAAGGAGGATTTCTTATAGGAGGTCTGAGAAGAAAAACTCCTTTCAAAAAGGCTTTGCAAAGTTTGTGGGACATTAGGGCAGATTCAGAAATGCCCACATGGAAATTAGAAATAGCTGCCAATTGAACCTTAAGAGTAGATGGAGATGAACCTGCATGGAAGAGTTCAGCTAGAAAATCAAGGACTAGTTGGATGGAAGCAGTAAAAGGATCTATGTCCTTTCCTTGTGCCCAATATGAGAAGCGTTTCCACTTACTCAAATAAATCTTTCGAGTGGAAGATTTATGGGAAGCTATCAATATATCTCTAACAGAGTGAGATAATTGAGGAAGCCTGGCTACGGTTGGAACTGGAGGAACCAAGCAGTGAGGTTCAGAGAGGGGAGGGAGCGATGAAACTGACCCGACTGGTGGATCAAAAGATCTGGAACTAGGTCCAGATTCCACGGTCGCTCAAAAGAAATCGATGTAGAAAGGGGAACCACACTTGTCGAGGCCAGTAAGGAGCAATGAGGATCAATGAGGCCTTCTGAGCGATAGCTTTCTGTATTACTTGAGAGATCAGTGGGAAAGGAGGAAATGCATACAGAAGTCCCCGGCGCAAAACTTGGACTAGAGCGTCCCTGCTGGGTTGGCCTGGTAAAGGGAATAGAGTGAAATATTCTCTGCACTTGCTGTTTTGGGGAGTAGCAAAAGATCGCAGCAAGGCTGACCCCACTTGAGAAAGATTTCTCTCACTACAGAGTCTTTCAGAGACCACTCGTGAGGCATGAGTATAGCTCTGCTCAACTTGTCCATAATGTGATTGGACTTCCGGGGATGTGCGTTGCTATCAGAAAACGCTGAGAAGAAATCGCCCATTGCCACAGTCTGAGTGCTTCTCGACACAGGGGTATGATCTGGTTCCGCCTTGTTTGTTGATGTACCACACTACAGACATATTGTCTGTCTGGATTGCAATCGTTCCCAAAGGAAGAGAGTCTTGAAGGGCTTGCAACGCTAAAAGCACTGCTCTCATCTCCAGAACATTTATGTGCAAGTGGCATTCGTTTGGTTGCCATGTGCCCTGGACTGTCCTGCCCTGATAATGCCCCCCCCACCCGATCAGGGAGGCATCCGTTGTCAGAGTAGCAACCGGAGGAGGTGGAACAAATGATCTTCCCGACAGGAGCTGGGGGGAAGACATCCACCACATGAGATGCTTTGCACGCTTCCGTGATCATAATGGTGCGAGACATTCGAAGTTCCTGGTATGACCATTGGGTACAACGCATCCACTGAAGGATCCGCATGTGGTATCTGGCCAATGGAAGGAGAGGTATGGCCGCTGCCATGATTCCCAACACCTTTAGAACTAACCTGGCTTTGACTCTGTTGTTGTTGAGAAGAAGTGACACCAATTTGTGAATGTCTGATATCCTTTGGTTCGTTAGCCTTGCAGACATGTTTATAGTATCTAAATTTGCGCCTATGTAGGTAATAGTACGACAAGGTGACAAAACAGACTTTTCGCAATTTATTGAAATACCCAGTTTTTGACAAAGCGAAAAGTATAATCTCTGGCCATCAGAAGGAGATGCTTGGTGGGAGCTGTGAGAAGCCAGTCGTCCAAATATGGAAACACCTGGAATCCTTGTCGTCTCAGGTGAGAAGCTACCACTGCCATGCATTTGGTAAACACCAGGGGGGCAGTGGTGAGACCAAAGGGCAGGGCCCTGAACTGAAAATGACTGGTTCCCAGCCTGAAGCGGAGGAATCTTCTGGAGCGTCTGTTCATTTTATGTGATACGCATCGAAGGTCTATTGAGCACATCCAGTTTCCTTTGCCCAAAAGGGGAAGAATGGATTGCAGCGTGACCATCGAAATCTTGTTTTCTTGACTGATTTGTTCAAGACACTGAGATCCAAAATCGGTCTCCAGTCCCCTGTTTTCTTTGGAACTAAAAGAACCTTGAGTAGATTCGGATCCTTGTTGGTCTGCTGGCACTGACTGAATTGCTCTTTTGCAAGCAGTTTTGAAATTTCCAAAGCTGCTAAATCCCTTTGAGCGGTGGAACATCTGGAAGGGATTTTTTGACTGATT